>NC_069505.1:194527218-195127218 GCF_027579735.1 Bombina bombina | reverse complement strand
CAGGTGACTATTACTGTGCATAATTATTAGGCAACTTAACAAAAAACAAATATATACCCATTTCAATTATTTATTTTTACCAGTGAAACCAATATAACATCTCAACATTCACAAATATACATTTTTGACATTCAAAAACAAAACAAAAACAAATCAGTGACCAATATAGCCACCTTTCTTTGCATGTACACTCAAAAGCCTGCCATCCATGGATTCTGTCAGTGTTTTGATCTGTTCACCATCAACATTGCATGCAGCAGCAACCACAGCCTCCCAGACACTGTTCAGAGAGGTGTACTGTTTTCCCTCCTTGTAAATCTCACATTTGATGATGGACCACAGGTTCTCAATGGGGTTCAGATCAGGTGAACAAGGAGGCCATGTCATTAGATTTTCTTCTTTTACACCCTTTCTTGCCAGCCACCCTTTGGAGTACTTGGACGCGTGTAATGGAGCATTGTCCTGCATGAAAATCATGTTTTTCTTGAAGGATGCAGACTTCTTCCTGTACCACTGCTTGAAGAAGGTGTCTTCCAGAAACTGGCAGTAGGACTGGGAGTTGAGCTTGACTCCATCCTCAACCCGAAAAGGCCCCACAAGCTCATCTTTGATGATACCAGCCCAAACCAGTACTCCACCTCCACCTTGCTGGCGTCTGAGTCGGACTGGAGCTCTCTGCCCTTTACCAATCCAGCCACGGGCCCATCCATCTGGCCCATCAAGACTCACTCTCATTTCATCAGTCCATAAAACCTTAGAAAAATCATTCTTGAGATATTTCTTGGCCCAGTCTTGACGTTTCAGCTTGTGTGTCTTGTTCAGTGGTGGTCGTCTTTCAGCCTTTCTTACCTTGGCCATGTCTCTGAGTATTGCACACCTTGTGCTTTTGGGCACTCCAGTGATGTTGCAGCTCTGAAATATGGCCAAACTGGTGGCAAGTGGCATCTTGGCAGCTGCACGCTTGACTTTTCTCAGTTCATGGGCAGTTATTTTGTGCCTTGGTTTTTCCACACGCTTCTTGCGACCCTGTTGACTATTTTGAATGAAACGCTTGATTGTTCGATGATCACGCTTCAGAAGCTTTGCAATTTTAAGAGTGCTGCATCCCTCGGCAAGATATCTCACTATTTTTGACTTTTCTGAGCCTGTCAAGTCCTTCTTTTGACCCATTTTGCCAAAGGAAAGGAAGTTGCCTAATAATTATGCACACCTGATATAGGGTGTTGATGTCATTAGACCACACCCCTTCTCATTACAGAGATGCACATCACCTAATATGCTTAATTGGTAGTAGGCTTTCGAGCCTATACAGCTTGGAGTAAGACAACATGCATAAAGAGGATGATGTGGTCAAAATACTCATTTGCCTAATAATTCTGCACTCCCTGTATATTAACACTTCTTTTAACAAAGAACGTATATACTCAATCTTAAAAAGATATGATGATTTATCAGTGTCAATGCCTGAAGTAGGATCTTCTGAGTCAGAGAGATCCTCATTAAAGGAGGATATATTAATATGTTGCCGGTCATTACAAATTTAATCAGTATTATGAGAAGTTTTAAATGACCTTTTATGTTTATTTGAAGGTGGTATAGCAGCCATAGCCTTCTGTATCGCATCAGCAATATAATTTTTCATATCAACATGGATATCATGTACTTTAGATGTTGAAGGAACAACAGATACTGTACTAGCACTAATAGGAACCTATTCTGCATGCAAAAGCTTATCATGACAACTGTCACATACTACAATAGCTGGAGATATAATCTCCACTAGCTTACAACAGATACACTTAGCTTTGGTAGAACTGTGTTCAGGCAGCATGGTTCCTACAGCAACTTCTGAGACAGGATCAGATTGAGACATCTTGTAAAATGTAAAAAAGAAAAAATAACATTAAACAGAAATATCTTATTGCCACATATAGCAGTTTCAGGAATGGGAAAAATGCATATGCTAAAATTGGCAAAAAAGCAAACAGCATAGCCCTTGAGCATAAAGAACGCAAGGAGCATATAGGAAGTAAGGTAAAATAAAACAATTTTTTTTGGCACCAAGTACGACGCACGACGCAAAAGAAAGTTGACAAACTTTTGGGTGCCAACAAACATCCGGAAATGATGCAACTCGCGTCATAACAAACACAATTTCACACCAAACAACCTAGCGTCAACTAAAAATCAGGAAATTACGAACTTGCGTCATGACAGACGGACGTTCGCGGCCAAAAATTTCTGGCACCAAGAAAAACGCAATAAATAACAGCATTTTGCGCCCTTGCGAGCCTATTTTGCCCACAAGTTTTCCAAAGAAAAAACAAGTCAAATTGAAAAAAAGACTATGACCCAGGTAAGACAAACTTCCTAAAACATGATTCCAATAACGAAACTGCTGGACTGTAAAGGGAAATATACATAGACCTTACTCATGGCAAATATAAGTAAAATACAAATATTTAAAACTTTATATTAACACATAAAGGGCTAAACCATAACTGAGAGTGTCTTAAATAATGATACATACTTACCGAAAGACATCTATCCACATATAGCAGATAGCCAAACCAGTACTGAAAGCTATCAGCAGAGGTAATAGTATATTAGAGTATATCACCGGGGAGGTAGGAGATGAATTCCTACAACCGATAACAGAGAACCCTTGAAAAGATTTCAGACGAGGAAAACCATAAAATCAAATCGGCAATACTCTCTTCACATTCCTCTGACAAACACTGTACTCTGAGAGGAATTGGGCTTCAGAATGCTTAGAAGCGCTTATCATAGAAGAAATCATAAAAATCAAGCACAAACTTACTTCACCACCTCCATAGGAGGCAAAGGCCCAGATTATGAGTTTTGTGTTAGAGGCTGTGCGATGCTAATGAGCAGTTTTCCCTCACCGCTCACTTACCTACAGCACTGGTATTATGAGTTTTCAGAAACCCGTAGTTAAAAGGCAAGAAATGAGCGTTGAGCAAAATTTTGCTCATTACCGCACTCCAATACCAGCGCTGCTTAAGTCCGCGGTGAGCTTTTGTAACGTGCTCATGCACGATTTCCCCATAGGAATCAATAGGGAGAGCCGGCTGAAGAAAAGTCTAACACCTGCAAAAAAGCAGCGTAAAACTCCTTAACGCAGCCCCATTGATTCCTATGGGGAAATAAAATTTATGTCTACACCTAACACCCTAACATGAACCACGAGTCTAAACACCCCTAATCTTACACTTATTAACCTGTAATCTGCCGCCCCCGACATCGCCGACACCTAAATTATAATTATTAACCCCTAATCTGCCGCTCCGGACACGGCCGCCACCTACATTATACTTATGAACCCCTAATCTGCTGCCCCCAATATCGCAGAACCCTACATTATATTTATTAACCCTTACTCTGCCGCCCCCAATGTCGCCGTCACCTACCTACACTTATTAACCCCTAATCTGCCGCCCCCAACGTCGCTGCTACTATATTAAAGTTATTAACCCCTAAACATATGTCTAACCCTAAACCTAACACCCCCTAACTTAAATATAATTTAAATAAATCAAAATAAATATTCCTTTTTTTTTTTAAATATTTATTTATACCCAGTAGTGTACATTACAATCAGAAGAATAACGTAGCAACGAACAACAATATATTTCTTGTTTTGCGCCACGCAGGGCCATTAATACAATTTCAAAGAGAGAAATAAGATACAAAAACAAAAATAAAAATTTTAAATTATTTAACAATCTATACTTCTTGATCGTTCACCAGGGCCCTTCATTCTTTATAAACACTACTGTTTTTATACCATTTTTGACACACACCTCTGCACACACACCCCAGACACACAGATACCAAAAAAAGGGGGGAAACCCCCAAACCCCCCCCCCCGAAGAGTCTGTTTGTGTATTTTTTATATGGTCCTAACTTAATTTTCCCTAACCTCCCCCCACTGATAAGGTAACCTCTCTTCCGCCACCAAAGTTAAGAAGGGTACTACATTTTTTAGAGGGGAAATAAATTACCTTTGCATATCTAATGGCCATTCCAAGAGTACTTTTAACCATTTATTGAAATACTTCCTGAGCTTTGTCTCCTTTCTTAAATTATTGTCATAAAGTTTGATTCTCATTTGTAAATAGATTAATAAACTCCCTTAACACAGGGGCTCTTCTTCTTTTCCAATTTCTAACTATTAAATTTCGAGCTAACATTATACCGGTGTTAACTAACTGACTCTCTCCTGGCTCTAGCAGACCTTGATACAAGAAAAAGATTATAGATTAAGTAAATTCAATCCGTGACCCCACATATTTATTCTTTTTTTTAAAAATTATTTTTAATGATTCCAGCAGAGAAAAAAAAATAAATAAACATATATCAGGATACATTTCAAATAGCCCCACCGGGCATTCATATATGAATTAATACATTAAAAATTAAAAGAATAATTTGTGGTACCATGGAACAGACAAAACAAGTAGTAGAACCTGACATTCATAATATAGCTGAGTACGTCACTGGAGTTTTTATATATAATAACAATGTATAATGATTCCAGCGGAAAAAAAAAAAATATATATCAGGATACATTTCAAATAGCCCCACCGGGCATTCATATATGAATTAATACAATGAAAATGAAAAAAATATAATTCATGGTACCATAGAACAGACAAAATAAGTACTAGAACCTGACATTCACAATATAGCTGAGTACGTCACTGGAGTTTTTATATATAATAAACAATCAACTAAAAGGAAAAAAAACAGAAAAAGGAAAAAAAAAAAATGTCTCCTCCTCCGCCTCCCTACATTATCAAAGTACCCGTATTATTACACACAACCATCGGTCTTAATATATATTGTCTTATCTCTTATCTTAACTCCCTTCTTCCTTCCCTTACTTCTTTCCTTCTCTTTCTCTTTCTCCTTCCTTTCCTCTATTCCTTAATTCCTATCTCATGTAGTAATCTCCCGGGGACCAGATACCCATAATGGGGGAAACAGTTCTAATATAACCAATTCTAAGAAAGCTGTAGTATTTAAAAAAGGCTGTAAAATACGCCTTTGAACCTGAAGCAGATAAGACATAATCAGCGGAAGCCAATCCATGAGAAAAGCTCCGATTCTACTATCTGTCAGAGATTTAGTGTGGAAAGATTCAAATAAAATTTGAGACTGAATTTCTTTAAGAAACTCTGTGACCCTGGGAGCTATATGATCTTTCCAGCCCTTGACAATTAATTGTCTTGCAGTTAAAATAATAGTTTTTAATATTTTTATCACTCGTTTAGGACGTAAATCAACATTAGTTAGAAAAAATATCTCCTCAGCAGCAAACGGGGTCATATCTTTATAATGTTTACTATACCAATATCTTATCTTTTGCCAGTATTGTTGAATCTTGGGGCAAGACCAGAATATATGAAAAACCGTGAACAAAGAAAGAATCTAGCCATTTTATCAGGAGAAAGATAGTAATTATTAACTAATTTTAAATGTGCTTCTCTCCATGATATAGAGATTTGTAATTTTACTAACTCTAGGAAGCTGCGCTCTATCCTATTCTCCTCCAATTGAGGGAAGTATCTCTTCCAATAATTATATAATTTATCCATATTAAGTTCCCCCTGTTTAGCCAGGAGAATATCATAAATCAAAGATATTGAGGAGCGACCCAAGGAAAATTGACGAATTATATTCTTAATATCCATCCAATCCACAAAAACCTCTGTATTCCACTTTTGTGAAAATATATAATGACGTAGCTGGAAATACGCAAATAAATTCAAGTGGGGTAAGTTAAACTTATGGAATAATAATTCTGAGGATAATAACTGATTAGAATCAAATAACTGATAAACATATATCAGTCCTGCCTCAGCCCATGATCTAAACACTCTCTGGTTAATACCCGGTGTAAATTCGGGATTACCTATTATCGGGAGAAATTCAGAAAATAATGGAGAGATTTTTAATACTCGGCAAATTTTATGCCAGGCTATAATAATATTTTTAAAAGAGATCAATTTATTGAGATTCAAAGGCAATTTTTTTACCGGGCAGTGGAGAATGGCTTTTAGAGAGAAGGGGAAAATCAAGAATGATTCCAACCCTACCGAAACAAATTTATCTACCCCTGTGATCCAATCAAAGGCCAATTTAGCTAGACAGGACCAATTGTATAACCTAAAATCTGGCAATGCAAGCCCTGCCTGAGAGCGTTTCTGCATCAACCTGTTCAGGCTAATCCTAGGCTTTTTATTGCCCCATATAAATTTAGATTGCCAGGACTGTACATCACTAATATCTTTATTAGTCATTAGTAACGGCAGATTCTGGAGAAGATATAAAACTCTAGGGAAAATAATAGTTTTAATCAATTGAACTCTTGCAGATAATGAGATTGGTAAAGAAGACCAGTTTTCTAAATCATTTTTAATTTTCAACAAGACCGGTGGGAAATTTAATTTGTACCAATTTGCTGGATTTCTATGAAGAATAATACCTAAGTACCGGAAGGACTCAACTACTTTAAAAGGATGATCTCCCCAATTGGGGCCGTTCTTATGTAACCATAGAAGTTCACTCTTATCAAAATTGATTTTATAACCTGAAAAGGAGGAGAAAGCCTTAAATAATTGTAACACTATAGGAATATAATGTTGAGCCTTATCCAGAAATATTAACAAATCATCAGCATACAAAAGCGTTTTTAGTCTAATGGGACCCAATGGGATCCCTGGCAACCTATCCCGTAATAAAATAGCAAATGGTTCCAGAGCCAAGTTAAAAAGCAAAGGGGACAGAGGACACCGTTGCCTAGTTCCTCTTTTGAGTGATATATACGGAGAAGAATGACCGTTGATGCAGAGAAAGGAAATCGGATTTTTATATAAATTTCTAACAAATTTAAGAAACTGATTCTTAAATCCAAAATGCTCTAAAGCAGTAAACAAATAATTCCAATTCACTGCATCAAAGGCCTACTCGGCGTCTACTGTCAGAATAGCTGCTTCCCTAATCTTCTTGAAATCTTCATTTTTAGGATCTAAATTCCAGGCATAGTCAAGAAATGTAGTGACTTTACGAATATTCTTAAGAGAATTCCTGTCCTTCATAAATCCAGTTTGATCTGGATGTATGATCCCATCTAATAATTTAGCCAGTCTTGTCGAAACAATAGCCGTTAGCAGTTTATAATCCACATTAAGTACAGATATAGGTCTATACGACCCAGGATCCTCCGGATCCTTACCTTTCTTTAGAATCAGAGATATGCGTGCAGCAGAAAAATAATTAGACATTAAGTTACCGGAAGAAAAATAGTAATTAAACAGACTAACTAGCGATAGTTTGATTTCTTCCTTCAAAATTTTATAAAACTCTACAGGAATCGCATCAGGTCCTTTCCGGGAGATTTATTAATATTAGCTGATTGTATAGCCTCTAAGACTTCCTCCTCTGAAATAGGTCTATTAAGGTCTAACAAGTTCTCTTCCGTGACACCAGGGAGTTCCACACTAGCCCAAAAATTCAATGCATTATCCGAATTTACCTCTAATTCTGAGTACAACCTTTCAAATACCTTAAAGAAAGTGTGGCTAATATCCTCTGTATTAGAATACTTCACATTATTGAGTTTAATAGCCGAGATTAGATTCTTGCTTTTCCTAACTTTCACTACTCTAGCCAAAAATTTGGCGGAGTTCCCATAATGACCTCTAAATTGATAATTTATTTTTATTTCTTCTTCTTGGGACCTTTGTTTTAAATAGATGTCTCTTTCCCTTTTTAATTTACAATATCTATCCCAATTATCCTTTGTCTTGTCTTTGTAAAATTTCCCGAACGCATTTCTAACTTGAGCAGCTAATTGTAATTCCTGCTCCAAAGATTTCTTCCTCCACGTGGCTAAATTAAGTTTAATTTCCCCCCTCAATACGGCTTTTGCTGCTTCCCAAAATACCTCTGGTTTACTAAATTGCCCCATATTGAACGTAACATAATCCTTCCACTTCTGTTTTAACCAATTGCCAAACCTAGGACTGTCAGCCATATACCGCGGAAAAAAAAAAGATGTATTAGGGATCTTAGGGGGGGAAATAGCCATCAATGTGAAAGAAATTACTGCATGGTCAGAAATAACAATATCATAGATATTAGCTTCAGATCTGCAAAGAGCAAGTGATTTAGAAATTAAGAACAGATCAATTCTAGAGAATGTCATATGGGATTTAGACTCACAAGTAAAACTACGTTGTTCTGGATTTTTAAATCTCCATATATCAATTATTCTTAATTCATGACAGAAAAGTTTAAAATATTTTGCCAATTTGGCGTTTTCCCGTAAATTTATTGCCGATAATCTATCCAATATAGGGCACAGTGTCATATTAAAATCTCCCCCTAAAATTAAATTAGCTGCTGAGAATAAAAATAATTTGCTTCTAATAGCATCCCAAAAAAACAGTGAAAAAGAATTGGGGCCATATATATTACATATAACAAAGTTACAATTATTAATCTGGATATGTAGAATCAAAAATCTTCCCTCTGGATCAGCCTCCGTTTTTGTAATATTATAAACTAAATTTTTATGTAACAATATTGCTACTCCTGATTTTCTTTTAACACCTGACGCTGCAACAAATTCGCCTACCCATTTACACTTCAATTTGGCAGCTTCAACCATATTAAGGTGTGTTTCCTGTAGCATCACAAGATCAGGATTAAATTTAACGAGGTATTTGATAATTAACTTACATTTTCTAAGAGACGTAATGCCCCCCACGTTCCAAGAAAGTATATTAATCTTGGATGCCATCAATCCTCAACATAAGATAATATTCCATATCTTTTACGCTGGGCATATAACCAGGGGCGGGAGGAGGAGAGAAAAAAACAAAAACAATAAGAAAAAAAAAAAAAAAAAAAAAGAAGAAGAAAACAATCAAACACAACATAAGTAAAAAAAAAAGGAAAAATCTGCCATCCTGAACCGACATACTAAACCTAAGAGGTATTTAAACTTAGAATAAAAAACATTCAGTTCAAAAAGATTTTTTCTTCCCCTTTCAAAAATATTAATAAACAATGTATCAACCAAGCTATAACTAAAACAATATAACCAATCAAATAACACATCCATCTTGTTCAGAACAGAATTTAATTCTGGTAAGAATTAATTTCCCTAAGATGCTATAGGGTACTGATAAACTCATGGGCCTCTTGAGGGTTATTAAGAACTCGCCTAACACCATTCTCTTCCATTACAATCTTTGCAGGGTATACCACCCAGGCTTTAAACCCTTTATCAATAATCTTGGTGCATAACGGGATCATTTGTTTCCTTTTAGTGGACGTTTCTATTGAGAAATCTTGAAACATCAACAACTTGCTTCCTTCAAATACAAATTCCCCTATCTTTCTATATGCTTTTAATAAATCTACCTTATCCTGATATCTAAGGAGTTTGAAAATAGACATTCTACTTCTATTACCCATAGATGTACTTGTTCTACTATATCCAACACTATGGGCTCTTTCAACTGCAAGAGGAAGTTGTTGTTCAGAAAAACCTAATGCCTTAGGGAGTAATAAAGAGGTGACTTTAATAAGATCCTCATACTCGTGGGATTCGGAGAGTCCGATAATTCTAATGTTATTCCGTCTGGAGCGATCCTCCAGATCCTCCAGACGGAATTGTAAACTTGAAATTTTAGTTTCATGGTCTTGCGTAAGTTTATCTTGAATATTAACCCGGTCCTCCAAGTCAGAGATCCTATTTTCTGCTTCCACTATTCTTGAGGCAAATTGCTTGACCTCATTTGACAATGAAACAATATCTGTAGATATACTGCTAAGCTCTTTCTTAATAATATCAAACTGAGGAGTAAATATATCGGTTAGTTGCGATACTAAATTACCTATGTCTAAGTGAACCATACCCCCCTCCAAAGAGGGGTCCAATGAGGTGTCTGCACTCCTAACCTTTCTATCCTTACTTTTTGGAGGCATTATGGGGGAACTCTGTTTCGTATGTATAACAAATCTTTCCATATACCCTGTGATTACAGACAATATGTGCAAAGCTGCAAGTGCAGAAAAAAAAAAAAGAAATAACACGTAAAATAAAACCAAAGAAAAACTCTGTGTAGTATCTGTGTAATCAAATCCAAAGAGGACTAATGACTCTTTGAGTGAGAGCAAAAAAAGAAAACCAGTATTAATACAATTTCAACTGTGAAGGTGATTGATTTTTTTTTTTTTTTTTTGTGTGGCTTTTTAAACTATGTGTAAAGAAATAAGTAGCAGTGATATTAAGGCCTATTGGCTTAAACAATTATGGTTATGGGAAGCAAACACCTGTGTGATTAGATAATTATAGTATGCAGATAGATATTAGTATGGAATAAACCCCTTTCTCTACGGAAATTTTAACCAATATGTTTTTGACAGAATAATGTATTATCTCTCAAGCTAGACACTGATCTAGGCAAAAAGAGAAGTAAGGACCCATAGAAAAATCTATACTGAAAAAACAGGCAAATAACCATTTACATTAGCCAACATTAGGCAGTCCCTTAATAGACATTAAATCTTTTTCTCCTCCTCTCCTTCTCCTCTCTGGCCTCTCTTTTCTTATTTCCTCTTTCTTCTTCTTACTCTTGCTCTGTAAGTAAACATACAATCCACAGGACAGATAAAGTGGGGAATAGAGAGTCAGAGGATACCAAAGTCCTGCACAAAAGGCCTCCAAATGACTCAGACGGGATCAAGTAAAACAAAGTTACCAAAACCAAAGCAAAAATCAAGTAGAATGCTGTTTCTCCTTATATCTCAGGATTCACTTTCATGCATTAATAAGGGCAGCACTAGGTATAACCAGCTCCGTCATGCTGTAGTACAGATACCAAGATACCCCATATTCATTCTTGTAGAGCACTTCCACCAGATATTGCCCAGAAACTCAGGTAGGAATAAGCCAAAGGTAGCAAGTGCAGGATAGATAATCAATGAGGGTCTTTTGTCACTGGCTCGCTTCAGGTTAAACCCCTTTAACAGAAAAAGGTCAGTGCCTCAGCTTCCCTGCAGATCTCAGCCCCCAAAGAGCAAGATGCACCAGTGTAAAGGGAGTATATGCCCATAGGCTAGGTATGCCTTACCAGCAGCTAGTAAACTTTTGGCAGTCCGCCTGGGAAAAAAACGCAGAGGGGAGAGTCAGCGTCTCCTCACACCTTCAATCAACCAGGTGTAACACTCTTCACCGCGAGGAGGGAGCGCTGTCCGCCGATCTCTCAACGGACAAACTACCCCCTCCTACAAGTGGCTATTCCGAACAGTGAGTCCGACCGCTTCACGGGCAAAGATCCAGCTTACCCGCCTTTGACGCCCCTCTTCTCCACTCTGCAGGATTCCTCTGAGGTGATTGCGGTATCCACCGCCGGGCTTTACCGCCAGTACCAGGACTTCCACTGCACAGGCGTAGACGCCGCCTGTTAGCCTGCAACGGGCCCCAGCGATTCTGGGTCACGCAGGTAAACAAATGCTGGGGGAGATTTTCTTGCTCCTATTCTCTAGAGCACCGCGAGCTGTGCAGCAACAGCGTGTCTAGCAGCTCCGCCCCCACCGGAAGTCCTCCCACATATTTATTCAACCAATAGTTTACCTTAGCCCAAAACTGTCTGATTTTGGGACACAACCACAGACAATGCAGTAGGTCTGCTCTCCCTGCACTACACTTATAACAACAGATATTCAAGTCTGCACTAGCCCATTTATTTAACCTATCCGGCGTTAAATAATAATTGTTAATGATTCTCCAATGAGTTTCCCTCCAACTAATTACTGTTGTCGCTGACATACTTAAGCTAATACTTTTCACTACCTCTTCTTCCTGAACATTTGGGACATATTTTTGAAGCTTCTGTGTGATTACCCTGATATGATTAGACCCTAATTTATCAAATAGAATATTATACCAGTACGTTAATGATCTAGTGCCTACTTTATACAAAGTGAGTCCTGCCTCCATCTCTTGTAAATCCCAACCTGGCTCACTTGATTGATAAAGTGCTGTCATAAAACTTGCAGGTAGGCATGAAAATTCTTTTGAGGTAGCTGAAACTTTTTTGCTATATCGCCATACAATTGTAATTTATTTGTGCCGGTTATCAAAAGTTGTGCAAAATATGATATTCCTTTTGCATACCATTCTCTAAAAACTATATTATTTTGTCCTGGAGAAAAATCCGGGGTTCCAATGATCGGTAGATATCTGGATCTTCTATAGTCCAAAATAAATATTCCAATCATTAACTAAATTATTCCTATTTAAAACTAAATACTTACCTGTAAAATAAACCCTAAGATAGCTACAATATAACTAATAGTTACATTGTATCTAGCTTAGGGTTTATTTTTATTTTACAGGCAAGTTTGTATTTATTTTAACTAGGTAGAATAGTTATTAAATAGTTATTAACTATTTAATAGCTACCTAATTAAAATAAAGACAAAATTACCTGTAAAATAAAACCTAACCTAAGTTACACTAACACCTAACACTACACTATAATTAAATCAATTAACTAAATTAAATACAATTACCTAAATTAAATTAAATTAGCTAAAGTACAAAAAAACCACTAAATTACAGAAAATAATAAACAAATTACAGATATTTTAACTAATTACACCTAATCTAGTAGACCTATTAAAATAAAAAAAGCCCCCAAAAAACCCTAGCCTAAGCTAAACTACCAATAGCCCTTAAAATGGCCTTTTGTGGGGCATTGCCCCAAAGTAATCAGCTCTTTTACCTGTAAAAAAAAAAATACAAACAACCCCCCCAACAGTAAAACCCACCACCCACACAACCAACCCCCCAAATAAAATACTAGCTAAAGAAACCTAAGCTCCCCATTGCCCTGAAAAAGGCATTTGGATGGGCATTGCCCTTAAAAGGGCAGTTAGCTCTTTTGCAAGCCCAAACCCCTAATCTAAAAAATAAACCCACCCAATAAACCTTTAAAAAACCTAACACTAACCCTCTGAAGATCGACTGGGAGACGTCTTAATCCAAGCCGGGCGAAGTGGTCCTCCAGTCGGGCAGAAGTCTTCATCCAAGCCGGGCAGAGGTGGTCCTCCAGACGAGCAGAAGTCTTCATCCAGACAGCATTTTCTATCTTCATCCATCCGGTGCGGAGCGGGTCCATCTTCAAGACATCCGACAAGAAGCATCCTCTTCATCTGAAGACTAACACAGAATGAAGGAACCTTTAAGTGACGTCATCCAAGATGGCGTCCCTTAGATTTCCGATTGGCTGATAGAATTCTATCAGCCAATCGGAATTAAGGTAGAAAAAATCCTATTGGCTGATGCAATCAGCCAATAGGATTGAGCTTGGATTCTATTGACTGTTCCAATCAGCCAATAAAATGCAAGCTCAATCCTATTGGCTGATAAAGGTACCTTTATTCTGTGTTAGTTGTCGGATGAAGAGGATGCTCCACGTCGGATGTTTTGAAGATGGACCCGCTCCGTGCCGGATGGATGAAGATAGAATATGCCGTCTGGATAAAGACTTCTGCCCGTCTGGAGGACCACTTCTGCCCGGCTTGGATGAAGACTTCTGCCCACCTGGAGGACCACTTCGCCCGGATTGGATGAAGACATCAGGGGGTTAGTGTTAGGTTTTTTTTAAGAGTGTATTGGGAGGGTTTTATTTTTAGGTTAGGAACTTTGGGCGGCAAAAGAGCTAACTGTCCTTTTTATTGAGAACTTCACACATCACAACAACAGAATCCATATACTTGGAATTGCATGTCCTAAGCTCCAAAGAATTTTAGGAAGCCGCAGCTTCCTAATTTTGTACTAAAACTTGAAACATAAGAGAAAGAACAACTCCAGATCAAGAAATATTCATCATGCCTGCCAACTCGGCAAGTGTGGGGGGAGAGACCACAAAACAGAACAAAAACAGGATAAAAAAAAAAAAAAA
The DNA here is from genome assembly GCF_027579735.1 of Bombina bombina. Taxonomy (NCBI): domain Eukaryota; kingdom Metazoa; phylum Chordata; class Amphibia; order Anura; family Bombinatoridae; genus Bombina; species Bombina bombina. The sequence continues at coordinate 195,113,209 of NC_069505.1, read as the reverse complement.
AAGAACAAAATGAAAAAAAAAAAAAAAAAAAAAACCAAGGGAAGGAAGGGAAAGGGAAGAGAAGGTAAACCAGATAAGTACCAAATAACTCGCACCATCTTGAAAACCAAACACCCCCCTGACCCTGACAGAGATTTTAAAGCCAGTATAATGGAAGAACTTCTCCAGCGACCAGCAACATGAAATTAGCATTGTTCTTCAGAGGGGCAACAAATTGAATCTGTTCCAACCTGGGCCTTGCTAAGATTACCCTCTTCCACTTATCGAAGAAGAGCCTGAGAACCTTTTCCGACCCCCCGACTAGGTGCTGTCTTTCTATGATCATTTGTATCTTGATGCTATTGACAAACTCGCCTACTGTCGGGACCTCGGACGATCCCCATTTCAAAAATATAATATGCCGGGCTGCTAGAATGACCATATTAATTAATTGTCCCTCACCTTTATATCGCCCATATTCTTTTAAAAGGAAAATGTGTCTTAATTGGAGCACAAGCTCATCACGAATAAACCTATTTACCCAGAATTGAATTTTACACCAGAATTGACGAATTTTTGGGCAATCCCATATACAATGTTGGAGATCTGCTCCCTCTTTATGACATTTAAAGCAATTCCCCTTATTCCCGTTATGTTGCCACTTACTTATCCTCAATGGTGTTAAATAAAAGTTATTTAGAAGTTTAAACTGAGATTCTTTCCAGCTTACTACTCTCGTTGCTGTGTCTGCCAGTCTGATGCTCTTTTCGATGTCTTCATCTTGCAAAAAGTTAATATATTTTATGAGGAACCTTTTCTTTTTATTAATATGTTCTTTCCCTGAAATATTTATTAAAACTTTGTACCAATATGATATTGATCTTTTGCCGACCTCGTATAATTTCACTCCTGCCTCAATTCCTGGGTCCCACATTATTCTATGCTTCTGTAATGGTTTAGAGAAGTAACTTCTAGCTTGTAAATAAGCATAGAAGGTTTTTGTCGGTAATTGATATTTTTCTGCTAATGTTTCAAATGTATGTAGAACTGGCCCTTCCCCCTGAACCAACTGGGAGAAATAACGTAACCCTTTCTGTCGCCAGATTTTAAAGGCCGGGTTATCATATATCCCAGGTATAAAATAGGGGGTGCCAATAAACGGCAAATATTTTGATAAATAAAAATCTTGTCCTACTAATCCACAGAATTTCTGCCAAGCGCAAACCACATTAGAGAAAGTTAAGAGGGTGCTGACATTGCTAGGTAAACTCCTAAATGGATGATGTAGAATTGCCTTAAGATCAAAGGGTTTTATCACCGTAGATTCTAAATCATAATAAGTCACTTGGTTAGCTTCCATTATCCAATCTATACCGAATTTCATGAGGGCGACTATGTTATATCTTGCAATGTCTGGCAAAGCCAGACCCGCGTATCTTTTGCTTTGAACAAGTTTCTCAGTTGCTATCCGAATTTTCTTTTTGCCCCATATAAAGTGCGCGCACGTTCTATTATATCTAGCAGCATCTCGTTTTTTAATCATTAATGGTAAATTTTGCATTAGAAATAATAATCTGGGGAAAACTATCGTTTTAATCAGCACGATTTTTGCGGAAAGCGAAAAATATTGTATATTCCACTTACCTAGTCTTCCTTCAAGATTATCAAAGAACTCAGCGTAATTAAGACTATACCATTCACTAGGATTTTTACTTATTTTAATACCTAAATAATTTATTGATTTTACTACTGTAAAACCGTGTTGCAGAGGACTCTCTCTAGTTTGATTAATCCAGAGCAGTTCTGACTTTTCCTTATTGATTTTATAGCCGGAAAAGGTAGTGAAATTATTAATAATTGCCAAGCATTTGTGTATACTTTCTTTTGTATGCTGTAAAAATAACATAATGTCATCGGCATATAAAGAGATTACAATATTATGTCCCCCAAGTCCTATTCCCATTAATTCTTGCCTGAGTTGAATGGCCAAAGGTTCTAGCGCGAGATCAAAAAGTAAGGGCGACAGGGGACAACCCTGTCTAGTCCCTCTTTGTAGGGTTATAAACTGAGACAATTCGCCGTTTACCAACAATTGAGATCGTGGGCTGTTATATATCTTTTTAATTAGCTGAACCAGATTGCCTTCAAAACCAAATTTCTTGAGAGTCATAAATAGGTGATCCCATATTATGGAATCGAACGCTTTTTCTGCGTCAATCGTAAGCATAGCCAGATCTGCTTGACGTTTTTTATTTGACGACTGCATCTTGTTAAAATAATGATCTAAAATAACTAGCACCCTCCGCATATTCCGAACTGGGTTTCTCCCCGGGATAAATCCAGATTGATCACAATGAATCAAGTTACTAACCACTTTCTTTAATCTCTCTGCAATAATTGCTGTTAATATTTTATAATCTTGATTCAGGAGTGAAATAGGTCTGTATGATCCCAATTCATCTGCTGCTTTCCCTTTCTTAGGAATTAGTGTCACTGTTGAGTCAGTGAAATAAAGTGATTTCAGCTTCCCTTGTATAAAATAACTATTAAAAAGTTCCACTAGTGTTCCCGCAATATCCTTTTGAATAATTTTATAAAATTCTGCCGGGAGTCCGTCCGGCCCTGGAGCTTTGTTAATACTAATTCTATCAATCGTTCTTTTCACTTCTTCCTCTGTTATCGGGGAGTTCATCTGCTCTAATTCCTGTTTGTCTATCTTTGGGACCTGAATCTTTTGCCAAAACTCCGACATTCTCTTCTTGTCTATTTCCACCCTTGAATATAGTTTCTGGTAATATCTATAGAAGGCCTCTCTGATCTCCCTCGATTGGGTAAACAAATTACTCCCTTCCTTAATAAGTGATATTAGGCCACTTTTTTTCCTGTGTCTTATTATCTTAGCTAGATGCTTAGTGGCGATCCCCTGATATCCTTGACAAAATGCTCTTATACGCATATCCTCCTTGGCCCATTTTTCCCTGAGGAATGTCTCCCGCTCTGATTTAGCGTTCTTATAGCTATGCCATAAAGAGCTATTTGGATTAATCACATACCTGCTGTATGAGTTTCTGAGTTGGTTGGCTAATTGAATCTCCCTCTCTTTTAATTTCTGCTTTCTCTTAACCATATAATTTTTAATTTCACCTCGCAATACAGCTTTGCCTGCTTCCCAGAGTACCTCAGGACTGCTCACATTCGAGCTGTTCTGACTATGATACACTTTCCAACTTTCCGATAGAAAATTCCTAAACTTTTCGTCTAAAAACATATATTTGGGGAAAGAAAACATATTCCTATTCCGGCCTTTAATTGCCGTGTCCTCCATCTTTAAGCTTATTATCGCGTGATCTGATATAACTATTTCTTCAATATGTGTCTCTATTTCCAGGGTCAATAATCTCTCATCTATTAGAAACATATCTATACGTGAGAAGTTTTTAAATGATTTGGATTCACACGAAAATGAGCGCTCATCTGGATGCTGTAAGCGCCAGATATCTCTTAGCTTTAATGTCTTTGCAAATTCCCGAAGGAGTTTTGCCTCTCTATTATGTTTCCTTACAGCTCCAGATCGTAGCCTGTCAATCCCTGGCCACATTGTCGCATTAAAATCACTCGCCATCACTATGTTTTGTCCTAGATGGTTTGCTGATTTGTTTTTTATAATTTCCCAAAATTCTGTCTCAATTTCATTTGGGCCGTATATATTGCATAGCGTCCACAATCGGTTATTAATTTCAACTTGTACAAACATAAATCTCCCTCTCGGGTCTAACATTTGACTCTTTATCACATATGTTAAATTTTTATTGAACATTATGGCCACACCACATTTCCTATTATTGCAAGGAGTTGCTATAATTTCACTAATCCAGTTAGTGTGTAACTTTTGTATTTCTACCTCTTTCAAATGTAGCTCTTGTAAAAAAATAACATCTGGCTTCTGGCGCTTTAACATTTTTAACACATTCTTTCTTTTATTAGGGGAGGTTATCCCTCCCACATTCCACGACACATACTTCAACATTTAATTTTAATGTATATATTAAAAACCAAAATCATATACACTTGATTTCCTACCTCTCTGTCAGGGAGTAGGTTATTTCTCTCCTTTCGCACGCTGGACATGTCTACCGCGCCTGGTGTTCCCTGGCAGTCACCCATCCCGGTACTGACCAGGCCCAGCCCTGCTCCACTTCCGAGATCATACGGGATCGGGTGTTCAAGGCCGCTTGCGGTAGACCTGCAATACACAATATAAAACCATAAAAAAAAAAAAAAAAAAAAAAAAAAAAAAAAAAAGGATCTCCCCCCTTTTTACAGTCAAAATAAATAACAAGCATATCTCGCGTCATCCTTAAACCATAAAAATATAGATACAAACATCATGTTCCAGTTGTCATAGCTCTACACCCTTTTCTGTACAATATTTTTTAGCTTCTGTATTTAATACAATCATATTCCCTTCTGAGAAAATTACAATTTTGGCTGGGTATCTCAAGTTTGCCTGAATTCCTGCCTTGATTAAACTTGTGCAGTATGGTGCCATTGCCTTTCTCTTTGAGGAGGTCTCCGTTGAGAAATCCTGAAAGAGAAAGACCGGTTTCATTCCTATCTTGAACCCCTGAATTTTCCTATAGTGCCTCATTATCTGAACTTTGTGTTGAAAATTTAAATATTTAATTACCACCATCCTTGGGCGAGGGTTACCTTCCTGGGACTCCCTTATTGATCCTGTTCTATGCGCTCTCTCTACCTGAATTTTTTCTGTTAACTGCATCCCTAACAATTGTGGTAGGGTAACTGAAGCGAATAATACCAAATCTTGATACTCGCTCAGCTCAGGTAGCCCAATTATGCGGATATTATTCCTACAAGACCTGTCTTCCAGATCTTCTAATTTAGATTGCATAATTTTTATTTTACTCTCATAGTTAGACCAATTTGTGTCTTGTATATTTTGTCTGTCCTCTACCACTGAGATTCTTTCTTCTACTTCTAAAATCCTGTTGGAGAAAGATCTAATCTCTGAGGATAGAGTGGCTATCTCCTTTTTGACTGATTCAAATTGGGGTAAGATCATTTCTGCAAGTTGGTTAAGTGTCATCTGCTTCTCTGTACCTGATAATTGGGGGTCCATACTATCCTCTAGACCTGTCTCTTGTGCTGTTTTGGATTTTTTATCTTTCTTGGGGGGCATCGCGGGAGACCTAACTTTGAGGTTAGGGATATATCTTTCCATGAGGTGTATAAAAGTGTAGTGTCGTGGGTGACAATTTAATTGAATGTGAAAAACGTGAAAAAAAAAAAAAAAAAAAAAAAGGGAAGAGTTAAATGAGAGAAGTAATCCGCTCTCTGCTAGACAAAAATAAATCTAGTGCGCCTTTTAGCTAATAGTGCTACGTGTATACTTGCAGCTGTAGCTGCGCTTCTCAAAAAGTTACAAAAAGTAATAAGCAAAAAATAAAGAATAAAAAGATTTACAAGTGCAGGAACTCCCGCTAGGGGTCCTGGTGGGGCTACTAGTGCCTATAGGTTATGTAATGTGGAACTAAAGTGTTCTTAGAAAATTCACCACAGACTGCCGGTCTCCCTGACTGCCCTCTGTCCAGTCAGCTCAGAAAAGTGCTCTCTTCCCTATATCACTTTATCCGATCTTTAAATTTGATAGTCTTGCGTTGTTATGTAATACTTCCTCTAAACACCATATTATCTAAACTATATGTTCTGTTAGCGTGTTCCTAAGTCTTGAAGATAAATCTTACACCTTTAGGAGATCTTTCTTAAGAATCCTAATATAATTGTTAGTGCCTGAAACTTGTATGGCGTGGAATCAGTGGTCTTCCTAACTACACATTAACTGATATTGTGATCAGAGTCTTCTCCTTTCAGAGTAATTCCTCCTGTAATCAACTGTGGCCTACTATAGTCAGTTGTGGAGTGCTCAATAAAAAAGAGAAAGACCTATAACAGTGCAATACATGTCCCGCTTATTGCGTATGGTAATGCTTTTCTTTTTCTCTGCCCTTTTTCCACTCTTCTTAATTCTTTACTGTCCTTCCGGGCAGTGTGTGCGGTAGTGTATTTAGCTGTACAAGTCTCTTATGTCACAAAAAAAAAACCCTTTTTTAACAATATGAGGGCACTTTAATAATGCACAGGGCGCCGTTCTCCCCAATCACTACTTTGTATCCTTAAACCTTTACCCACACGGGCAAGATTTTATCGGGTCATACCAACTCTCTGTCCAGTCCCCTCTTTTAAAGTCTTTTTCTCTCTGGGGTGTGAGGATCACTCAGTTACTGTGCTTTGGTCTGAGCCCCCACGAATTCAGCAGGTATCTATCCTGTTTTTCCAAATATGCCCATACACTTTCACAGATCAACTTGTGCTGTCCCAATGCAGTTAATCTGTACACAGTTAATCTTTGTGCTCTGTCTTTAATGCACCCTGTGTCAAGGCTGAGTGTCTCTTATCAGCTTGGGGCTTAACTTAATAATCAGCAGTCACTATTAACACTCCTACTACCCCGCCACTGAATGCTCTTTTATACCTCCATACACCGCTCCAAAACCCGTCTTTCTTCGGGCTCCCTCCAGCCCAACACCTTACACCAGTCACAGTTCCAGGTTCTTTTGCAGGCACACAGACGTAAGCATTAAATCACAAGCGCTCATAGCGGTAATACTTGCGTGACCTGCTGCTCGTCTGCCGTCCTGCTGCCTAATGCTCGCTTTTCTATCCCTCCACTTGCACGGCTCCAGGTGAGAGACCTCCCGTCTGTTTCCGTGTGTGTCGGATAGTCGGCTGCTGCCCGCAGCCCTCGATCAGAGCGGTGTGTCCTTCTGGCGCGGCCCTTAGGTGAGCTCACTGCCTCTGTAGGGGGTAGTCTGATATCCGGCTGCAGACTTAATCCGGTATGACAGCTGGTGTTGTGCGTGTGGATGTAGCCGATACCAAGCGGCCAAATGTTGGTCTAGGGTGACTTCCGACTCTCGGATGTTATTCTCCCCGGGCCGGTCTCTCACTCCCGGCAATAGGAGATTTTTGTGGCGGGGCAGGTTTGAGTTTAGCTCTCTCTCACAGAGCCCTGGCGTGCACACACGTTACACGCTCCTCCCACAGGAAGTCCGCTAACTGTCTTTTTTAAGGGCAATGCCCATCCAAATGCCCTTTTCAGGGCAATGGGGAGCTTAGGTTTTTATAGATAGGTTTTTATTTGGGGGGTTGGTTGTGTGGGTGGTGGGTTTTACTGTTGGGGGGGTTGTTTGTATTTTTTTTACAGGTAAAAGAGCGGATTACTTTGGGGCAATGCCACGCAAAAGGCCCTTTTAAGAGCTATTGGTAGTTTAGTTTAGGCTAGGTTTTTTTTTATTTTGGGGGGGCTTTTTTATTTTAATACGGCTATTAGATTAGGTGTAATTAGTTTAAATATCTGTAATTTGTTTATTATTTTCTGTAATTTAGTGTTTGTTTTTTGTACTTTAGCTAATTTAATTTAGGTAATTGTATGTAATTTATTTAATTGCATTTAATTTATTTAATTATAATGTAGTGGTAGGTGTAATTGTAACTTAGGTTAGGTTTTATTTTACAGGTACTTTTGTATTTATTTTAGCTAGGTAGTTATTAAATAGTTAACAACTATTTAATAACTATTCTACCTAGTTAAAATAAATACAAACTTGCCTGTAAAATAAAAATAAATCCTAAGATAGTTACAATGTAACTATTAGTTATATTGTAGCTATCTTAGGGTTTATTTTACAGGTAAGTATTTAGTTTGAAATAGGAATAATTTAGTTAATGATAGGAATTTTTAGTTAGATTTCTTTTAATTATATTTAAGTTAGGGTGTGTTAGGGTTAGACTTAGATTTAGGGGTTAATAACTTTAATATAGTGGCGGTGACGTTGGGGGCGGCAGATTAGGGGTTAATAATATTTAACTAATGTTTGCGAGGCGGGAGTGTGGTGGTTTAGGGGTTAATATATTTCTTATAGTGGCGGCGATGTCCGGTTCGGCAGATTAGGGGTAAAAATTTTCATTTAGTGTTTGCGATGTGGGAGGACCTTGGTTTAGGGGTTAATAGGTAGTTTATGGGTGTTAGTGTACTTTTTAGCACTTTAGTTAAGAGTTTTATGCTACGGCGTTGTAGTGTAAAACTCTTAACTACTGACTTTAAAATGCGGTACCAGTCTTGACAGGAGAGGTTGTACTGCTCACTTTTTGGCAGACTCGTAATACCGGCGCTATGCAAGTCCCATTGAAAAAAGAGGATACGCAATTTACGTAAGTGGATTTGCGGTATTTCCAAGTCTGGCCAAAAAGTGAGCTGTACACCTATACCTGCAAGATTCGTAATACCAGCGGCGTTAAAAAGCAGCGTTAGGACCAGTTAACACTGCTTTTTAAGCCTAACGCAAAACTGGTAATCTAGCCGAAAGTTTGTAAAACTGAATTGTGGGTGTGGTGAGGGGTGTATTTATAGGCATTTTGAGGTTTGGGAAACTTTGCCCCTCCTGGTAGGATTGTATATCCCATACGTCACTAGCTCATGGACTCTTGCCAATTACATGAAAGAAAAGTTATTACTATTTCTTTGCAGCATACGCACATATCCTGTGAAGACCATGCACCAGCATGCATTGTGTCTGTGGAGACTTCATTTGTGCCATATAAGCCACTGCAGACTCTCTGAAATGGTTTGTTTTTTTAATATTGGTGCACAGGCACTCACAGCATATGTGTGTATGCCACAGAAAACCAGTAATCACTTTTACTAGAAGCACAGTGTGGACATGCTAATATTTATAACTGAAATGCAACCATTCACATATCAATTCTAACCATGCTATACCTTTAATACTCAGTTACAGTTGCAAAGGAAACAAGTGTAGACTGTTGTGACCATTTGATTAAAATACATTACTGGAATGGTAAGAGGTTATTTTGCCAATTATAGAGCTGATTTTGTTTTACAAGTGGTTTTCAGTGTCTTGTACCGAGAGGGAGGTGCTTAGAAGCTAACAAGTACTTTTGCTTGCAGAGACTGCGGGCTGATAGGCATAGACATTAGTGTATAAACTCAGATAAGGTGCAGGTTTCCCTCTAATGTTCCTCAGTAGTAAGTGAGCATTTGTGCAAATAGTAGGATAGCTTAGTAAGTCACGTCTGAGAATGAGCACACAGGTGCGTCACTGAAAGCTCTAATGAGCTGAAACGTGTTGTCAATAACATTGGCCCTGTCCGGTATCACCACGTTGTTGTTGCAGTAGTGACGGAGTTAGACTAAGCCTTTAGTGAAGGGAGCATTATGGAGCGTAGGAGGAGTCCGCCAAGCTACAGAACGGTATTTTGAGTGTCTCACATATCAGCAACTCTGGGCTCTAATGTGATTCTGGTTTTAAAGGGACAGTAAAGTCAACATTAAACTTTCAATATTTCAGATTGAGCATGCTATCTTAAACAGCTTTCAATTTACTTCTGTTATCAAATTTGCTTTGTTCTCTTGGTATCTTTTATTGAAGAGTAAAACTAGGTAGGCTCATAAGAGCTCAAGAGTGTGCACGTGTCTTTAGTACACTATGGCAGAAGAGTTTTGTAACATTGTATAGCAAAGCTACAAATAATGCAGAGCCAAATAGCCGATAACAAGTATCAGACTCATGGGGTATGCCGGGTGGGTATCCTGTGATAGTGAGAAAAAGACAGCTCATGTTGTACTACTCAGTGTGCAAGGGCTGGCAGCAACTGGCAAAGTTAGGCAAAAGCAGGGTGTTCGGGTAATCAAATGGGAAGGTAACTCACAAAACAGGTAACCTATTCACTGATGTATCAGAGCTGCTTGATGAAAGGCTGCATGTCCCCTCCATAGTAGCTCCTGCTAGATTCACTGATGACTCAGAGAACTCTCTTTACAATCAAACATATTTTTAACAAAATAAGACATTTCTTGTCTAAAATACAAAAATTAGTTTATGAGAAAAGTCTGTTTTTAACCAAACTCACAACCTTTGAAATGGCTGAAACTCTGACTTCAGCAAGGACTTTGCATCTCACTCTGACCTGTAAGACATTGCTAAATGTCTAGGTATCACAGAGATCTGCATCAATGCTGAATTTAGATAGGAACATCTTCAAGTGCTTATGGTCACCAACTACTCCAAAACACGGTGACTATCCCCAAGTGAACTCCTTTTTTTAATTTTGCAAGGGACATTATAGACCTGGTGAGGCAGTTTGTTTTTCAGACAAGCTTTACTGAATCTTACCCAATGTACTCTCTGGCAAGCACATGGTTACAGTCTTGGTGCTCAAATATGAGTGACAATAATTGGGGTGTCCTCTGAGCCTGGTTCAAAAGTTTGTGCAATCTCTGTGTTTTGGGGTGGTTCATATACTGGTTTGTGTCTTAACTGTCTATTAGGATGGTCTGTACCCTGTCTGTCTGGTGCACAGTTTGTAGGCTGTCTGGTGCATGGTTGTTATGCTGATTTCCATTGTGCATGGTTGTTATGCTGATTTCCATGGTGCATGGTTGGTAGGCTGTCTGGTGCATGGTTGGTAGGCTGAGTGTCTGGTGCATGGTTGGTAGGCTTATTGTCTGGTGCATGGTTGATAGGCTGACTTCCTGGTGCATGGTTGGTAGGCTGACTATCTGGTGCATGGTTTGTAGGTTGACTGTTTGGTGTATTGTTTATTTGCTGATTCCTGGTGCATGGTTTGTAGGCATAATGGTTGCTGCATGGTTGGCAGGCTAACTGTCTGGTGCATGGTTATTAGGCTGTCTGGTGCATGGTTATTAGGCTGTCTGGTGCATAATTGGTAGGCTTATTGTATGGTGCATGGTTGGTAGGCTTATTATTATAATAATGTAATTTATTAGGTTAATACAAAAGCATAATACAAATGCAATGTTTCAAACCACACAGGTTCTTAGTCATGCATATTTTGTATTTTTATTATGATTTTGTATTAACCTAATAAATTGCATTATTATATGGTGTGGCTGCTCTTTGGACTATGTACACATTTTGAGGGTTTGGAGTGTGAACCCTGCGGCAAGCACATGACTGACAATAGTGCTGAACCATTCTGATTTTTGAGGCTTATTATCTTGAGCATGGTTGATAGGCTGACTGTCTGGTGCGTGGTTGTTATGCTGATTTCCTGGTGCATAATTTGTAGGTTGACTGTCTGATGTATTGTTGATATGCTGATTCCTAGTGCATGGTTCGTAGGCATACTGGTTGCTGCATGGTTTGCAGGCTAACTGTCTGGTGCATGCTTATTAGGCTCTCTGGTGCATGGTTGGTAAGCTGATTGTCTGGTGCACGGTTGGTAGGCTGTCTGGTGTGTGGTTGGTAGGTTAATGGAATGGCTGGTGCATGGTTGGGGGGGCTGATGGAATTGCTGGTGCATGGTTGGGAGGCTGATAAAATGGCTGGTTCATGTTGGGAGGCTGATGGAATGGCTGGTGCATGGTTGGGGATCTAATGGAGGCTGATGGAATGGCTGGTTCATGGTTGGGGGGTCTAATGGAGGCTGATGAAATGGCTGGTTCATGTTGGGAGGCTGATGGAATGGCTGGTGCATGGTTGGGGATCTAATGGAGGCTGATGGAATGGCTTGTTCATGGTTGGGGGTCTAATGGAGGCTGATTAAATGGCTGGTTCATGGTTGGGGATCTAATGGAGGCTGATGAAATGGCTGGTTCATGTTGGGAGGCTGATGGAATGGCTGGTGCATGGTTGGGGATCTAATGGAGGCTGATGGAATGGCTGGTGCCTGGTTGGGGGGTCTAAAGGAGGCTGATGGAATGGCTGGTGCATGGTTGGGAGGCTAATGGAATGGCTGGCACATGTTGGGAGACTGATGGAGGCTGATAGAATGGCTAGTGCATGGTTGGTGGTCTAATGGAGGCTGATGTAATGGCTGGTGTGCTGGTAATCTGGATGGGGAGCTTTTGATAACTACTCTGTATAATTAGGGGTTAAGGATAAGAGCGTAGTTCTGGGAACCTGAAATTAAGTGCTCAGACAGTTTATGCAGATGGTTTTCTTTGCATTGTGTATTTGTTTTTTACCAAATCAAAGCTTGCGTGTGATGCTGTCAGAGCGGAGGAGCAGGTGCAAGTCTTGTGCTGCTGCCAACTCAAACTGCTCAATAATAGCCAGCCAGCCGCCCAGTGACATCTTCATGGGGAATCTCATATTACCGTCTCCACCCCAAAACACACAATAGTTGGCACGTATGCACAAATACTTTACTACCACACAAATACGCACACACACCTTAATTACACACCCTAGTGCTACATGTAAACCCTTCACTCTCACACCTAAATGCACACCATGCATACACACACGTCATACCCATCAAATACACACAGAGACACACATGTGCACATATACCTATGCACTTATATACAGATGTGCGCAAACACACACACATGTAAATATGTGCACATACTTTACATGCATACACACACACACACATATACACACACCTCACTCAGTGCATATACTCATACATAGATCATATACACACATATATTTATATACACATACACCTCTCACAGCTCATATACTCATACCTAGATCATAAACACACATATATACAGTATATACACACCTACCTCACAGCTCATATATTCATACATAGATCATACATACACACACATATGAACATATACACACACACACACACATATACAAATGCATATACATGTGTAACGAAACAAATACACACCTCTAACATGACATTATATATATATATATATATATATATATATATATATATATATATATATGGTTCTTGCACCCAGACCTGTCTGGGGTTAACTGCCTGTGACTCTGGGGACAACACAGCTTCCTGCGAGTGCCAGTGGCACCCAGGGCTGAGCATGTTGCAGGGTCATAGGATGTGTACCCGGTCCGGTATGAGATTGCAGTTCCCTTCCGTGTTTTGTATATGTCTAGGGTGATTACATATGCCTGTGAATCCTTCCCTTGTTCCCAGTTTGTTTGGATTTGAAAGCTTGCATTGTGTGGCTGTTTTAGGGTCCCAGGTATTGGAAAGGACCTTGACGAGGTACCTGGGCTTGTCCCATTTGGCCAGATGCGGTAACTAACCTTTCCATTTTTGCTTTTAAATCTTAGCTGAGAGCTTGTAAGTGAGTGCTGGGTTTTCTCTGTGTGTTGTATTAATTTGTTTTGTAATTTTCCCTATGGTTCTTGCACCCAGACTTGTCTGGGGTTAACTGCCTGTGACTCTGGGGACAGCACAGCTTCCTGTGAGTGCCAGTGGCACCCAGGGCTGAGCAAGTTGCAGGGTCATGGGATGTGTACCCGGTCCGGTATGAGAGTGCAGTTCCCTTCCATGTTTTGTATATGTCTAGGGTGATTACATATGCCTGTGCACCCTTCCCTTGTTCCCAGTTTGTTTGGATTTGAAAGCTTGAATTGTGTGGCTGTTTTAGGGTCCCAGGTATTGGAAAGGACCTTGATGAGGTACCTGGGCTTGTCCCATTTGGCCAGATGCGGTAACTAACCTTTCCATTTTTGCTTTTAAATCTTAGCTGAGAGCTCGAAAGTGAGTGCTGGGTTTTCTCTGTGTGTTATATATATATATATTTGTATGTGTGTATGTATATATGTGTTTATCTCTATGTGTGTTTGTGTGTGTGTATATATATATATATATATATATATATATATATACCATAATTTTTAGAGGTGAAACTTGGACCACCTGGTGCGGTGCCAGTGGGGGTGTGGTCAGGAGTGTGGTCAAGGGGGCGTGGCAATTACCGGTCCTTTTAAAGTAGTAGCTTTTATGTGTGTAATGTTTCGTGGATACTCTACCCTTCCTCAGTCAAACAAGTGAATCACACAGTTTAAATAAACCATAACATCACCCCCTAGTGAAAAAGGCACCATTACGTTGTCATGGCAAATAAATCATTAATCTAAATCTCAGATTCTAAATAATGCCAAACATCAAGCCTAATTATCACTTTCATAATTTAATATCTGCAGTGTAATATGTGTTTTATGTGTCTAATTAAGGAACAGAGCCAAATACTGATAAGGAATTAATACAACATTGAATGAAAGTACAAAAGAAACACGTACCTGCTAAAGCTGTTTAAGAGGCTACTCTATACCATAATGCAGGAATATTATAGCCAAAATGCTATCCTGCATGAAGTAAAGCAAGATCCAGGCCAAAAATCCTTCCTGTCTGTACTTCCTAGTCATACCCATATGATTTCCCTAAAGGTGTATCACCGGTGATGTCACCAGGGGTCGGGGGGGGGGGTTAAATTCTTAGAAAAATAAACCAAGTAGTACTACAAAATTAAAAAAAAAAACCCTATGCTGCTCACTCAGCCTGTATTACTAAATGTAAACTTTGAAGGACACGAACGTTAAGCTAAGCAGGGCTGTATGTAACAAAGTACCAGCATCCAACTATGCTGGAGAGCCACAGTCCAGTCATTTTGAATAATGTGTCTGGGTTTCAGGTGGTCTGAAACCCGGACCACATGATTTGAAACCTGGAGGTGGCAACCCTACTGGGACAGAATGAACAACTGGGTGGGACACTGGGACAGCGCCTCCAAACAATCCCAGTAAAATTGGGACTTCTGGTAAGCCTATATATATATATATATATATATATATATATATATATATATATATATATATATATATATATATAGTTACCACCTAGAAGTAGCTTCTTTTTGTCCAATTGTGCTTTTCACAGAGGAGAACTTTCCTGAAGTATCTCAGTCTGATCCCCTCTAACAAGGTCAGTCCAGCCCCAAAATATCAGGCAAATCTCCTCTGAACAAGGAATGTGGCAACCCCAGACCCATTGCCCAATGTGCCTAGAGGGATATCTGCACCTCACTGACGAGGCCCAAACTAGGCCGAAATGTGCATCTGGGATTTGCCATGTCTCAGGGAGGGATTGCCTGGTACTTCAGGGCTGGATTGTACTGTTTAGTCAGGATCAGACTGATATACTACATGAAAGTTCTTAAATACACACATATATACATACAGTATATATATATATATATATATATATATATATATATATATATATGTGTGTGTGTGTGTGTGTGTGTGTGAAAAAAAGTAGGGTGTTTTGGCTTGCGCTGTGCGTTGCAAATAGTTATTTTGCGCTTTTAAAATTCCTCCTGGTGTATTTCAAAGGCAGCTTAGTCTGGAGATTCCACCCACTATTATCAATGGAATAAATTGTAAAGGGTGAGAGTTGAGGGTCCCAGTCTGTAGCACTCATAGAATGGAGAAAACATGAGACAAAAACAATTTATGGTGCAGTATGAATATACTAGTAACCAATATAGTAAAAAAAAACATAATTTATGTAAGAACTTACCTGATAAATTCATTTCTTTCATATTGGCAAGAGTCCATGAGCTAGTGACGTATGGGATATACAATCCTACCAGGAGGGGCAACGTTTCCCAAACCTCAAAATGCCTATAAATACACCCCTCACCACACCCACAATTCAGTTTAACGAATAGCCAAGAAGTGGGGTGATAAAGAAAGGAGTAAAAAGCATCAACAAAGGAATTTGGAAATAATTGTGCTTTATACAAAAAAAATCATAGCCACCATAAAAAACGGTGGGCCTCATGGACTCTTGCCAATATGAAAGAAATTAATTTATCAGGTAAGTTCTTACATGAATTATGTTTTCTTTCATGTAATTGGCAAGTGTCCATGAGCTAGTGACGTATGGGATAGCAATACCCAAGATGTGGAACTCCACGCAAGAGTCACTAGAGAGGGAGGGACAAAATAAAAACAGTAATTTTGCTGACAAAAATAAATTCACAACCCAAATATAAGTTTATTCTCAAAAAAGAAAAAGAAAAACTTAAATCATAAGCAGAAGAATCAAACTGAAACAGCTGCCCGAAGAACTTTTCTACCAAAAACTGCTTCCGAAGAAGCAAACACATCAAAATGGTAGAATTTAGTAAATGTATGCAAAGAAGACCAAGATGCTGCTTTGCAAATCTGATCAACCGTAGCTTCATTCTTGAAAGCCCAAGAAGTGGAAACTGATCTAGTAGAATGAGCTGTAATTCTCTGAGGCGGGGCTTTACCCGACTCCAAATAAGCTTGATGAATTAAAAGCTTTAACTACAATGCCAAAGAAATGGCAGAAGCCTTCTGACCTTTCCTGGAACCAGAAAAGAAAACAAATAGACTAGAAGTCTTCCTGAAATCTTTAGTGACTTCAACGTAATATTTCAGAGCTCTCACCACATCCAAAGAATGTAAAGATCTCTCCAAAGAATTCTTAGGATTAGGACACAAAGAAGGGACAACAATTTCTCTATTAATGTTGTTAGAATTCACAACCTTAGGTAAGAATTTAAATGAAGTCCACAAAACTGCCTTATCCTGATGAAAAATCAGAAAAGGAGATTCACAAGAGAGAGTGGATAATTCAGAAACTCTTCTAGCAGAAAAGATGGCCAAAAGGAACAACACTTTCCAGGAAAGTAGTTTAATGTCCAAATAATGCATAGGCTCAAATGGAGGAGCCTGCAAAGCCTTCAAAACCAAATTAAGACTCCAAGGAGGAGAGATTGATTTAATGACAGGCTTGATACGAACCAAAGCCTGTACAAAACAATGAATATCAGGAAGTTTAGCAATTTTCCTGTGGAATAAAACAGAAAGAGAAAGCAATCTTGATTTAGAAGTCATATTAGCATTCCAAGATTTGAGCCACAAAGCTCTTCTAGCTAAAATAGCTAAAGACATACAGTATATCTAACATCAATTTTGATGATATCAAAAATGGCATCACAAATTAAATTATTAGCATGTTGAATCAACTTAACAATGCTAGACAAATCATGATCTGATACTTGTTGCGTTAAAGTTTCCAACCAAAAAGTTGAAGCAGCTGCAACATCAGCCAAAGAAATTGCAGGCCTAAGATGATGACCTGAATATAAATAAGCCTTCCTTAGATAAGATTCAAGTTTCCTATCTAAAGGATCTTTAAAATAAGTATTATCTTCAGTAGGAATAGTAGTACGTTTAGCAAGAGTGGAGATAGCCCCATCAACTTTGGGGATCTTTTCCCAAAACTCCAATCTAATTGCTGGCAAAGGATACAATTTTTTTAAACCTTGAAGAAGGAATAAAAGAAGTACCAGGCCTATTCCATTCTTTAGAAATCATATCAGAAATAGCATCAGGAGCTGGAAAAACCTCTGGAATAACCACAGGAGGTTTATAAACAGAATTTAAATGTTTACTACTTTTAATATCAAGAGGACTAGTTTTCTCCATATCCATTGTAATCAACACTTCTTTTAATAAAGAACGAATATACTCCATTTTAAATAAATAAGAGGATTTGTCAGTGTCAATATCTGAGGCAGGATCTTCTGAATCAGATAGATCCTCATCAGAGAAGGATAAATCAGTATTTTGCCGGTCATTTGAAATTTCATCAACTCTATGAGAAGTTTTAAAAGACCTTTTACGTTTATTAGAAGGCGGGATGGCAGACAAAGCCTTCTGAATAGAATCAGAAAGAAATTCTTTTAAATTTACAGGTATATTTTGTACATTAGATGTTGAGGGAACAGCAGCAGGTAATGAACTACTACTGATGGATACATTTTCTGCATGTAAAAGTTTATCATGACAACTATTACAAACCACAGCTGGAGGTATAATCTCCACAAGTTTACAACAAATTCACTTAGCTTTGGTAGAACTGTTATCAGGCAGCTGGGATCCAATAGTGAATTCTGAGACAGGATCAGATTGAGACATCTTGCAAATGTAAGAGAAAAAAACAACATATAAAGCAAAATTATCAATTTCCTTATATGGCAGTTTCAGGAATGGGAAAAAATGCAAACAGCCTAGCCCTTTGACATAGAAAAAGGCAAGAGGCAAATAAAAATGGGGTCTTAAATAATGAAAATATTTGGCACCAAGTATGACGCACAACAAACAGAAAAATATTTTTTGGCGCCAAAAAATGTCACACTCGCGTCACAGATGACGCAACCTTGTGAAGGACTCGACGTCAACTAAGACACCGGAAATGACGAATTTGCATCAATGAACGTTAACTTTGCGCCAAAAAATCTCGCGCCAAGAATGACGCAATAAGCTTTGGCATTTTGCGCCCTCGCGAGCCTAATTCTGCCCGCGAATTTAAAAGACAGTCAATTTGAAAAAGATACTATACCCCAGGTAAGAAATACATTTTCATAAAAAAGCATTTCCCAGATATGTCTGCAAAAGGAAATATACTGAAAACCTGAATCATGGCAAATATAAGTACAATACATATATTTAGAACTTTATATAAATACATAAAGTGCCAAACCATAGCTGAGAGTGTCTTAAGTAATGAAAGCTACCAAAGACACCCATCCACATATAGCAGATAGCCAAACCAGTACTGAAATGGTTATCAGTAGAGGTAATGGAATATGAGAGTATATCGTCAATCTGAAAAGGGAGGTAGGAGATGAATGTCTACGAACGATAACAGAGAACCTATGAAATAGATCCCCGTGAGGAAAACCATTGCATTCAATAAGTTTTACTCCCTTCACATCCCTCAGACATTCACTGTACTCTGAGAGGAATCGGGCTTCAAAAAATGCTGAGAAGCGCATATCAACGTATAAATCTAGCACAAACTTACTTCACCACCTCCATAGGAGGCAAAGTTTGTAAAACTGAATTGTGGGTGTGGTGAGGGGTGTATTTATAGGCATTTTGAGGTTTGGGAAACTTTGCCCCTCCTGGTAGGAATGTATATCCCATATGTCACTAGCTCATGGACTCTTGCCAATTACTTGAAAGAAAGTAAGAATAGTGCTCACCTTTTTAAACCTCAAACATGTGAGGAATGTAAGAAGCGTTGGGGGGAGTAGATCCCTGTCTTTATTAAAGATGTTTGCTTTATGGTGCCTTGTTGGAGTATGGTATTTGGTAGAATATGGTGCTTCTTTCTTTTTTAGTGAGTATTATAAATTCTATAATACAGATATCCTCCTTCTTAGTCTTCAGCTGATTGAACCATCCCTACCACTTGCTTCAGCCAAGAATGACAAAGATGACAGTCACTTGATTTCTTTTAAGCAATAGTATACAGAGGAGTGAAGAGGAAGTTCTAGAATCAGTGTGAGCAGAGCCACAGAAGGGAGCATTGCTAGTAACTGAGTAACTCAGTTTTGGACCATTCTTTTGACTTAGCCCTATTTCTAACATGCAGTCAAATGTGACACTCAACATACTATACCAGGAGTCAGCAACCTTCGGCTGCCAGATGTTTTGGAACTACATTTCCCACGATGCTGAGACACTCTTTAGGCTATCTGAGTATCATGGGAAATGTAGTTACAAAACATCCGGGAGCCGAAGGTTGCTGACCCCTGTACTATACTATCTCAAACCTCTGTTCTCTCCCATCTCCTTTTCCTGCCCTGACCAATCTGTCACTATAATTTCACTCTTACATCAGTCCTTGACAATTTGGCACCTCCTACCATAGCTTGAAAGTAATGCACTCATCCTCAGCCCTGGCAAACTCCTCTAAAACTCCACCTACCTAGATGTCCCCGCACTGCTGAGTGACACCGTAGAAATTGACTGCTTATGTACACTCCCATACAGAGCCATGCTTTATACAACACTCTAATGTGTTATTAAGATATGCTACTGAACCTTAAATTGAATGAGTTGAATATAAACTAACTTTTGATATCACATGCACTACTGAGAAACTCATTTGCAATCATTGTAACCATGAAACCTATTTATTGTCTTTGGTTACCCCACAGACCCCTTTCTTGCTTTTTGGGGAACAAAAAATGTTATAATGTAGCCTGTTTTAAGGAATAGGGAGCAAGTGATTACGATGCTTTTGATGGCTGGATACCATTTATTACCCAGTGCTGTAGGAGTGTGCTGTGGAAACACTATATGGTATTGTGCCAGACACTGGTGTACAGAAGGTACACTATGGTGTTGTGCTAGACACTGGTATACTGCACACTATATAGTAATCCTACACACTATATAGTGATCCTACACTGGTGTACTGTAGGAGCACTATATAGTATTGTGACAGACCCTGGTGTGCTGTAGGAGCACTATATGTTATTGTGTCAGACCCTGGTGTACTGTAGGAGCACTATATGGTATTGTGTGAGACCCTGGTGTACTGTAGGAGCAGTATATGTTATTGTGTCAGACACTGGTGTACTGTAGGAGCACTATATGTTATTGTGTCAGACACTGTTGTACTGTAGGAGCACTATATAGTATTGTGTCAGACACTGGTGTACTGTAGGAGCACTATATGTTATTGTGTCAGACACTGGTGTACTGTAGGAGTACTATATGGTATTGTGTCAGACACTGGTGTACTGTAGGAGCACTATATGTTATTGTGTCAGACACTGGTGTACTGTAGGAGCACTATATGTTATTGTGTCAGACACTGTTGTACTGTAGGAGCACTATATAGTATTGTGTCAGACACTGGTGTACTGTAGGAGCACTATATGTTATTGTGTCAGACACTGGTGTACTGTAGGAGCACTATATGTTATTGTGTCAGACCCTGGTGTACTGTAGGAGCACTATATGTTATTGTGTTGGACACTGGTGTACTGTAGGAGCACTATATGTTATTGTGTCAGACACTGGTGTACTGTAGGATCACTATATGTTATTGTGTCAGATCCTGGTGTACTGTAGGAGCACTATATGTTATTGTGCCAGACACTGGTTTACTGTAGGAGCACTATATTGTATTTTGTCAGACCCTGGTGTACTGTAGGAGCACTATATGTTACTGTGTCAGACCCTGGTGTACTGTAGGAGCACTATATAGTATTGTGTCAGACCCTGGTGTACTGTAGGAGCACTATATGTTATTGTGTCAGACCCTGGTGTACTGTAGGAGCACTATATGTTACTGTGTCAGACCATGGTGTACTATAAGAGCACTATATGTTATTGTGTCAGACCCTGGTGCACTGTAGGAGCACTATATGTTATTGTGTCAGACACTAGTGTACTGTAGAAGCACTATATGTTATTGTGTCAGACCCTGGTGTACTGTAGGAGCACTATATGTTATTGTGTCAGACCCTGGTGTACTGTAGGAGCACTATATGTTACTGTGTCAGACCCTGGTGTACTATAAGAGCACTATATGTTATTGTGTCAGACCCTGGTGCACTGTAGGAGCACTATATGTTATTGTGTCAGACACTAGTGTACTGTAGAAGCACTATATGTTATTGTGTCAGACACTGGTGTACTGTAGGAGCACTATATGTTACTGTGTCAGACCCTGGTGTGCTGTAGGAGCACTATATGTTATTGTGTCAGACACTAGTGTACTGTAGAAGCACTATATGGTATTGTGTCAGACCCTGGTGTACTGTAGGAGCACTGTATGTTATTGTGTCAGACCCTGGTGTGCTGTAGGAGCACTATATGTTATTGTGTCAGACACTAGTGTACTGTAGAAGCACTATATGGTATTGTGTCAGACTCTGGTGTACTGTAGAAGCACTATATGCTATTGTGTCAGACCCTGGTGTACTGTAGGAGCACTATATGTTATTGTGTCAGACCCTGGTGTGCTGTAGGAGCACTATATGTTATTGTGTCAGACACTAGTGTACTGTAGAAGCACTATATGGTATTGTGTCAGACTCTGGTATACTGTAGAAGCACTATATGCTATTGTATCAGACTCTGGTGTACTGTAGGAGCACTATATGTTATTGTGTCAGACCCTGGTGTGCTGTAGGAGCACTATATGTTATTGTGTCAGACACTGGTGTACTGTAGGCGCACTATATGTTATTGTGTCAGACCCTGGTGTACTGTAGAAGCACTATATGTTATTGTGTCAAACCCTGGTGTGCTGTAGGAGCACTATATGTTATTCTGTCAGACACTGGTGTACTGTAGGAGCACTATATGTTATTGTGTCAGACCCTGGTGTACTGTAGGATCACTGTATGTTATTGTGTCAGACCCTGGTGTACTTTAGGATCACTATATGTTATTGTGTCAGACCCTGGTGTACTGTAAGAGCACTATATGTTATTGTGTCAGACCCTGGTGTACTGTAAGAGCACTATATGTTATTGTGTCAGACACTGGTGTATTGTAGGAGCACTATATGTTATTGTGTCAGACCCTGGTGTACTGTAAGAGCACTATATGTCTTTGTGTCAGACACTGGTGTACTGTAGGAGCACTATATGTTATTGTGACAGACCCTGGTGTACTGTAGGATCACTGTATGTTATTGTGTCAGACCCTGGTGTACTTTAGGATCACTATATGTTATTGTGTCAGACACTGGTGTACTGTAGGAGCACTATATAGTATTGTGCCAGACCATGGTGTAGTGTAGGAGCACTATATGTTATTGTGTCAGACCCTGGTGTACTGTAGGAGCACTATATGTTATTGTGTCAGACCCTGGTGTACTTTAGGATCACTATATGTTATTGTGTCAGACACTGGTGTACTGTAGGAGCACTATATAGTATTGTGCCAGACCATGGTGTAGTGTAGGATCACTATATGTTATTGGGTTAGAACTGGTGTACTGTAGGAGCACTATATGTTATTGTGTCAGACCCTGGTGTACTGTAGGAGCACTATATGTTATTGTGTCAGATCCTGGTGTACTGTAGGATCACTATATGTTATTGTGTCAGACCCTGGTGTACTGTAGGCGCACTATATGGTATTGTGTCAGACTCTGGTGTACTGTAGAAGCACTATATGCTATTGTGTCAGACCCTGGTGTACTGTAGGAGCACTATATGTTATTGTGTCAGACCCTGGTGTGCTGTAGGAGCACTATATGTTATTGTGTCAGACACTAGTGTACTGTAGAAGCACTATATGGTATTGTGTCAGACTCTGGTGTACTGTAGAAGCACTATATGCTATTGTGTCAGACCCTGGTGTACTGTAGGAGCACTATATGTTATTGTGTCAGACCCTGGTGTGCTGTAGGAGCACTATATGTTATTCTGTCAGACACTGGTGTACTGTAGGAGCACTATATGTTATTGTGTCAGACCCTGGTGTACTGTAGAAGCACTATATGTTACTGTGTCAGACCCTGGTGTACTGTAGAAACACTATATGCTATTGTGTCAGACCCTGGTGTATTGTAGGAGCACTATATGTTATTGTGTCAGACCCTGGTGTGCTGTAGGAGCACTATATGTTATTGTGTCAGACACTGGTGTACTGTAGTAGCACTATATGCTATTGTGTCAGACCCTGGTGTACTATAGGAGCACTATATGTTATTGTGTCAGACACTGGTGTACTGTAGGCGCACTATATGGTATTGTGTCAGACTCTGGTGTACTGTAGAAGCACTATATGCTATTGTGTCAGACCCTGGTGTACTGTAGGGGCACTATATGTTATTGTGTCAGACCCTGGTGTGCTGTAGGAGCACTATATGTTATTGTGTCAGACACTGGTGTACTGTAGGAGCACTATATTGTATTGTGTCAGACCCTGGTGTACTGTAGGAGCACTATATGTTACTGTGTCAGACCCTGGTGTACTGTAGGAACACTATATAGTATTGTGTCAGACCCTGGTGTACTGTAGGAGCACTATATGTTATTGTGTCAGACCCTGGTGTACTGTAGGAGCACTATATGTTACTGTGTCAGACCCTGGTGTACTATAAGAGCACTATATGTTATTGTGTCAGACCCTGGTGTACTGTAGGAGCACTATATGTTATTGTGTCAGACACTAGTGTACTGTAGAAGCACTATATGTTACTGTGTCAGACCCTGGTGTACTGTAGGAGCACTATATGTTATTGTGCCAGATACTGGTGTACTGTAGGATCACTATATAGTATTGTGTTAGACCCTGGTGTACTGTAGGAGCACTATATGTTATTGTGTCAGACCCTGGTGTACTTTAGGATCACTATATGTTATTGTGTCAGACACTGGTGTACTGTAGGAGCACTATATAGTATTGTGTCAGACACTGGTATACTGTAGGAGCACTATATAGTATTGTGCCAGACCATGGTGTAGTGTAGGAGCACTATATGTTATTGTGTCAGACCCTGGTGTACTGTAGGAGCACTATATGTTATTGTGTCAGACCCTGGTGTACTGTAGGAGCACTATAT
Organism: Bombina bombina; assembly: GCF_027579735.1. Classification (NCBI taxonomy): domain Eukaryota; kingdom Metazoa; phylum Chordata; class Amphibia; order Anura; family Bombinatoridae; genus Bombina; species Bombina bombina. The sequence goes on along the minus strand of NC_069505.1, from coordinate 195,088,972 downwards.
GTTATTGTGTCAGACCCTGGTGTACAGTAGGAGCACTATATGGTATTGTGTCAGCCCCTGGTGTACTGTAGGAGTACTATATAGTATTGTGTCAGACCCTGGTGTACTGTAGGCACACTATATGTTATTCTGTCAGACACTGGTGTACTGTAGGAGCACTATATGTTATTGTGTCAGACCCTGGTGTACTGTAGGATCACTGTATGTTATTGTGTCAGACCCTGGTGTACTTTAGGATCACTATATGTTATTGTGTCAGACCCTGGTGTACTGTAAGAGCACTATATGGTATTGTGTCAGACTCTGGTGTACTGTAGAAGCACTATATGCTATTGTGTCAGACCCTGGTGTACTGTAGGGGCACTATATGTTATTGTGTCAGACCCTGGTGTGCTGTAGGAGCACTATATGTTATTGTGTCAGACACTGGTGTACTGTAGGAGCACTATATTGTATTGTGTTAGACCCTGGTGTACTGTAGGAGCACTATATGTTACTGTGTCAGACCCTGGTGTACTGTAGGAACACTATATAGTATTGTGTCAGACCCTGGTGTACTGTAGGAGCACTATATGTTATTGTGTCAGACCCTGGTGTACTGTAGGAGCACTATATGTTACTGTGTCAGACCCTGGTGTACTATAAGAGCACTATATGTTATTGTGTCAGACCCTGGTGCACTGTAGGAGCACTATATGTTACTGTGTCAGACCCTGGTGTACTGTAGGAGCACTATATGTTATTGTGTCAGACCCTGGTGTACTGTAGGAGCACTATATGTTATTGTGTCAGACACTAGTGTACTGTAGAAGCACTATATGTTACTGTGTCAGACCCTGGTGTACTGTAGGAGCACTATATGTTATTGTGCCAGATACTGGTGTACTGTAGGATCACTATATAGTATTGTGTTAGACCCTGGTGTACTGTAGGAGCACTATATGTTATTGTGTCAGACCCTGGTGTACTTTAGGATCACTATATGTTATTGTGTCAGACACTGGTGTACTGTAGAAGCACTATATAGTATTGTGTCAGACACTGGTATACTGTAGGAGCACTATATAGTATTGTGCCAGACCATGGTGTAGTGTAGGAGCACTATATGTTATTGTGTCAGACCCTGGTGTACTGTAGGAGCACTATATGTTATTGTGTCAGACCCTGGTGTACTGTAGGAGCACTATATGTTATTGTGTCAGACCCTGATGTACTGTAGGAGCACTATATGTTATTGTGTCAGACCCTGGTGTACAGTAGGAGCACTATATGGTATTGTGTCAGCCCCTGGTGTACTGTAGGAGTACTATATAGTATTGTGTCAGACCCTGGTGTACTGTAGGCACACTATATGTTATTCTGTCAGACACTGGTGTACTGTAGGAGCACTATATGTTATTGTGTCAGACCCTGGTGTACTGTAGGATCACTGTATGTTATTGTGTCAGACCCTGGTGTACTTTAGGATCACTATATGTTATTGTGTCAGACCCTGGTGTACTGTAAGAGCACTATATGTTATTGTGTCAGACCCTGGTGTACTGTAAGAGCACTATATGTTATTGTGTCAGACACTGGTGTATTGTAGGAGCACTATATGTTATTGTGTCAGACCCTGGTGTACTGTAAGAGCACTATATGTTATTGTGTCAGACACTGGTGTACTGTAGGAGCACTATATGTTATTGTGACAGACCCTGGTGTACTGTAGGAGCACTATATAGTATTGTGCCAGACCATGGTGTAGTGTAGGAGCACTATATGTTATTGTGTCAGATCCTGGTGTACTGTAGGAGCACTATATGTTATTATGTCAGACCCTGGTGTACTTTAGGATCACTATATGTTATTGTGTCAGACACTGGTGTACTGTAGGAGCACTATATAGTATTGTGCCAGACCATGGTGTAGTGTAGGAGCACTATATGTTATTGTGTCAGATCCTGGTGTACTGTAGGAGCACTATATGTTATTGTGTCAGACCCTGGTGTACTTTAGGATCACTATATGTTATTGTGTCAGACACTGGTGTACTGTAGGAACACTATATAGTATTGTGCCAGACCATGGTGTAGTGTAGGAGCACTATATGTTATTGTGTCAGACCCTGGTGTACTGTAGGAGCACTATATGTTATTGTGTCAGACCCTGGTGTACTGTAGGAGCACTATATGTTATTGTGTCAGACCCTGGTGTACTTTAGGATTACTATATGTTATTGTGTCAGACACTGGTGTACTGTAGGATCGCTATATGTTATTGTGTCAGACCCTGGTGTACTGTAGGATCACTATATGTTATTGGGTTAGAACTGGTGTACTGTAGGAGCACTATATATTATTGTGTCAGACCCTGGTGTACTGTAGGAGCACTATATGTTATTGTGTCAGACCCTGGTGTACTGTAGGATCACTATATGTTATTGTGTCAGACCCTGGTGTACTGTAGGCGCACTATATGGTATTGTGTCAGACTCTGGTGTACTGTAGAAGTACTATATGCTATTGTGTCAGACCCTGGTGTACTGTAGGAGCACTATATGTTATTGTGTCAGACCCTGGTGTGCTGTAGGAGCACTATATGTTATTGTGTCAGACCCTGGTGTACTGTAGGAGCACTATATGTTATTGTGTCAGACCCTGGTGTGCTGTAGGATCACTATATGGTATTGTCAGACCCTGGTGTGCTGTAGGAGCACTATATAGTATTGTATCATACCCTGGTGTAGTGTAGGAGCACTACATACCCCCCAATTGTCCCGATTTCCGCGGGACAGTCTCGATTTTGGGGGTCTGTCCCCCTGTCCTGGGTTGCTAGCCATCTGTCCCGATTTGCCCCAGGCATTAAAAAAAAATTAAATTCTGTTGGGCCCATACTCAGAAGCAGCTGACTTTGCTCTGACAGAGTTAGATACCTGCTAGATTCCCTGTGGAAAAGGAATTGTGTGTGGGTTAAGCAGGAGTAAGAAGGCTGTATACACTCTGACCATGGGTAATGGTGACCTCTCTAACCTACCTCTGGTAGTGATGATGTCTAACCCCTGGTGATAATACTAGCATGCCTTCAGTTTTATACAATGAGCAGTGCTAATACCAGGGTAACGAACAGTGGCAGCCGCAGACTGCCAGCTAATGTGCTTGCCAACCCCAGGACCCCATACAATGAATTACAGATACCCATATATGATGTAGTATGTGTGTCTATCTGTATCCATAACTGTGTGTGTGTGTATCTGTATGTATAAGTTTATGCTATGTAGCGTGTGTGTGCGTCTGCATGTATAAATGTAAGCTATGTAGTGTGTGTGTGTGTGTCTGCATGTATAAGTGTATACTATGTAGTGTCTGTATCTGCATGTATAAGTGTATGCTGCATGTATAAGTGTATGCTATGTAATGTTTGTGTGTGTGTGTGTATCTGCCTGTATAAGTGTATGCTATGTAGTGTGTGTGTGTGTATCTTCGTGTGTAAGTGTATGCTATGTAGTGTGTGTGTATCTTCATTTGTAAGTGTATGCTATGTAGTGTGTGTGTATCTGCATGTGTAAGTGTATGCTATGTAGTGTGTGTGTATCTGCATGTGTAAGTGTATGCTATGTAGTGTGTGTGTATCTTCATGTATAAGTGTATGCTATGTAGTGTCTGTGTATCTGCATATATAAGTGTATGCTATGTAGTGTGTGTGTATCTGCATGTATAAGTGTATGCTATGTAGTGTGTGTGTGTATCTGCATGTGTAAGTGTATGCTATGTAGTGTGTGTGTATCTGCATGTGTAAGTGTATGCTATGTAGTGTGCTACTGTGCATTTTTGCTGACTTTAAAGGTCAGAATCTAGAATATTAATGGGGAATGCAGAGAGAAGTTTTAAAGAATTTATTATTAAATATCCAATTAAGATAAAAATATTTAGCAATGTCTTTGCAAAGGCTTATTAAATACATAGCTCACATAGCCATACCAGTGGTTTGAGCTTGTGTTGGATTTGCTGCCTGTGTATTAAAATATATGACTTTATTTAGAATTTTATTTAGATTACTTTGGTCTTATGATTTTTTTAAGCACCGCCCACCACATTTCAATTTTTTTCCGCGGGGGGTTTGTGTGGGGGGGTCCCTCTTTTGAATTTTGAAAAGTTGGGAGGTATGGCACAATATGGTATTGTGTCAGACCATGGTGTACTGTAGGAGCACTATATGGTATTGTGTCAGCCACTGGTGTACTGTAGGAACACTATATGGTATTGTGTCAGCCCCTGGTGTACAGTAGGAGCACTATATGGTATTGTGTCAGCCCCTGGTGTACTATAGGAGCACTATATAGCATTGTGTCAGACCCTGGTGTACTGTAGTAGCTCTATATGTTATTGTGTCAGACCCTGGTGTACTGTAGGAGCACTATATGGTATTGTGTCAGCCACTGGTGTACTGTAGGAACACTATATGGTATTGTGTCAGCCCCTGGTGTACAGTAGGAGCACTATATGGTATTGTGTCAGCCCCTGGTGTACTGTAGGAGCACTATATGGTATTGTGTCAGCCCCTGGTGTACTGTAGGAGCACTATATAGCATTGTGTCAGACCCTGGTGTACTGTAGGAGCTCTATATGTTATTGTGTCAGACCCTGGTGTACTATAGGATCCCTATATGTTATTATGTCAGACACTGGTGTACTGTAGGAACACTATATGTTATTGTGTCAGACCCTGGTGTACTGTAGGCGCACTATATGTTATTGTGCCAGACACTGGTGTACTGTAGGAACACTATATGGTATTGTGTCAGACCCTGGTGTACTGTAGGAGCACTATATGGTATTGTCAGACCCTGGTGTACTGTAGGAGCACTATATGTTATTGTGTCAGACCTTGGTGTACTGTAGGAGCTCTATATGTTATTGTGTCAGACCCTGGTGTACAGTAGGAGCACTATATGCTATTGTGTCAGACACTGGTGTGCTATAGGATCACTATATGTTATTGTGTCAGACACTTGTGTACTGTAGGAGCACTATATGTTATTGTGCCAAACCTTGGTGTGCTGTAGGAGCACTATATGTTATTGTGTCAGACCCTGGTATACTGTAGGATCACTGTATGTTATTGTGTCAGACCCTGGTGTACTGTAGGCACACTATATGTTATTGTGTCAGACCCTGGTGTACTGTAGGAGCACTATATGTTATTGTGTCAGACACTGGTGTGCTGTAGGATCACTATATGTTATTGTGTTGGACACTTGTGTACTGTAGGAGCACTATATGTTATTGTGCCAAACCTTGGTGTGCTGTAGGAGAACTATATGTTATTGTGTCAGACCCTGGTATACTGTAGGATCACTGTTTGTTATTGTGTCAGACACTGGTGTGCTGTAGGATCACTATATGTTATTGTGTCAGACACTTGTGTACTGTAGGAGCACTATATGTTATTGTGCCAAACCTTGGTGTGCTGTAGGAGCACTATATGTTATTGTCAGACCCTGGTGTATTGTAGAATCACTGTATGTTATTCTGTCAGACCCTGGTATACTGTAGGAGGACTATATGTTATTCTGTCAGACACTGGTGTACTGTAGGAGCACTATATGTTATTGTGTCAGATCCTGGTGTACTGTAGGATCACTGTATGTTATTCTGTCAGACCCTGGTATACTGTAGGAGCACTATATGTTATTCTGTCAGACACTGGTGTACTGTAGGAGCACTATATGTTATTGTGTCAGACACTGGTGTACTGTAGGAGCACTATATCTTATTGTGTCAGACACTGGTGTACTGTAGGAGCACTATATCTTATTGTGTCAGACACTGGTGTACTGTAGGCGCACTATATGTTATTGTGTCAGACCCTGGTGTACTGTAAGAGCACTATATCTTATTGTGTCAGACACTGGTGTACTGTAGGAGCACTATATCTTATTGTGTCAGACACTGGTGTACTGTAGGCGCACTATATGTTATTGTGTCAGACCCTGGTGTACTGTAAGAGCACTATATGTTATTGTGTCAGACCCTGGTGTACTGTAGGAGCACTATATGTTATTGTGTCATGCACTGGTATACTGTAGGAGCACTATATGTTATTGTGTCAGACCCTGGTCCACTGTAGGAACACTATATGTCATTGTGTCAGACCCTGGTGTGCTGTAGGAGCACTATATGTTATTGTGTCAGACCCTGGTGCACTGTAGGAGCACTATATGTTATTGTGTCAGACCCTGGTGTACTGTAGGAGCACTATATGTTATTGTGTCAGATCCTGGTGTACTGTAGGATCACTGTATGTTATTCTGTCAGACCCTGGTATACTGTAGGAGCACTATATGTTATTCTGTCAGACACTGGTGTACTGTAGGAGCACTATATGTTATTGTGTCAGACACTGGTGTACTGTAGGAGCACTATATCTTATTGTGTCAGAAACTGGTGTACTGTAGGCGCACTATATGTTATTGTGTCAGACCCTGGTGTAAAGTAAGAGCACTATATGTTATTGTGTCAGACCCTGGTGTACTGTAGGAGCACTATATGTTATTGTGTCAGACCCTGGTGTACTGTAGGAGCACTATATGCTATTGTGTCAGACCCTGGTGCACTGTAGGAGCACTATATGTTATTGTGTCAGACCCTGGTGCACTGTAGGAGCACTATATGTTATTGTGTCAGACCCTGGTGTGCTGTAGGAGCACTATATGTTATTGTGTCAGAACCTGGTGTACTGTAGGAGCAATATATGTTATTGTGTTGGAAACTGGTGTACTGTAGGAGCACTATATGGTATTGTGTCAGACCCTGGTGTACTGTAGGAGCACTAAATGTTATTGTGTTGGACACTGGTGTACTGTAGGAGCACTATATGGTATTGTGTCAGACCCTGGTGTACTGTAGGAGCACTATATGTTATTGTGTCAAACACTGGTGTACTGTAGGAGCACTATATGTTATTGTGCAAGACCCTGATGTACTGTAGGAGCACTATATGTTATTGTGTCAGACCCTGGTATACTGTAGGATCACTATATTGTATTGTGTCAGACCCTGGTGTACTGTAGGAGCACTATATAGTATTGTGTCAGACCCAGGTGTACTGTAGGATCACTATATTGTATTGTGTCAGACCCTGGTGTACTGTAAGAGCACTATATAGTATTGTGCAGGCCCTGGTGTACTGTAGGAGCACTATATAGTATTGTGTCAGACCCTGGTGTACTGTAGGAGCACTATATGTTATTGTGTCAGATCCTGGTGTACTGTAGGTGCACTATATGTTATTGCGTCAGACACTGGTGTACTGTAAGAGCACTATATGTTATTGTGTCAGACCCTGGTGCACAGTAGGAGCACTATATGTTATTGTGTCAGACCCTGGTGCACTGTAGGAGCACTATATGTTATTTTGTCAGACCCTGGTGCACTGTAGAAGCACTATATGTTATTGTGTCAGACCCTGGTGTACTGTAGGAGCACTATATGTTATTGTGTCAGACCCTGGTGCACTGTAGGAGCACTATATGTTATTGTGTCAGACCCTGGTGTACTGTAGGAGCACTATATGTTATTGTGTAAGACCCTGGTGTACTGTAGGAGCATTATATGTTATTGTGTTGGACCCTGGTGTACTGTAGGAGCACTATATGGTATTGTGTCAGACCCTGGTGTACTGTAGGAGCACTATATGTTATTGTGTTGGACACTGGTGTACTGTAGGGGCACTATATGGTATTGTGTCAGACCCTGGTGTACTGTAGGAGCACTATATTTTATTGTGTCAGACCCTGGTGTACTGTAGGGGCACTATATGTTATTGTGTTGGACACTGGTGTACTGCAGGAGCACTATATAGTATTGTGTCAGACCCTGGTGTACTGTAGGAGCACTATATGTTATTGTGTCAGACCCTGGTGTACTGTAGGAGCACTATATGTTATTGTGTCAGATCCTGGTGTACTGTAGGAACACTATGGGGCCTAGTTATCAAGCCGTCAACCTCAAATACGCTGGAATTCCGCAGCGTATTTGTGGCGAGGCTGATTCGCCTTAGTTATCAAAGGCTAGAGACCGGCAAAAGTAGAATTTTGTGACGTAAACTTCGATCCGCCGGACTCAGTCCGACAGAGATCGATTCTTACGTCACTACAGATGTTCCGCACACAAGTTCGGCACAATCTGACTACTTTTGCTAGTTATCAAAAAACTAGCAGGTACGCTCAGCACTTTTCCGGCCCAGTGTACCTGGTTTTCAGACCGGCACCCTGGAGGCGGCGGATCCCATAGGAATCAATGGGAGTCTGACCATAGCGAAAGTACAAGTTCGCTGCTGCCAGATATCCCATTGATTCCTATGGGAGCCGTCTACACCTAACACCCTAATATGTACCCCGAGTCTAAACACCCCTAATATGCCCACCTACACCGCCGCAACTAAATAAAGTTATTACCATCTAAACCGCCGCTCCCGGAGCACACCGCAAGCTACTCTATACATATTAACCCCTAAACCGCCGCTCCCGGAGCCCACCGCAACTATAATATATGTATTAACCCCTAAACCGCCGCTCCCGGAGCCCACCGCAAGCTACTCTATACATATTAACCCCTAAACCGCCGCTCCCTGACCCCGCCGCAACTATAATAAATGTATTAACCCCTAAACCGCCGCTCCCGGAGCCCACCGCCACCTACATTATACCTAGTAACCCCTATCCTGCCCCCCCTATACCGCCGCCCTCTATAATAAAGTTATTAACCCCTATCCTGCCGATCCCGCACCTCGCCGCAACTAAATAAATAGTTTAACCCCTAAACCGCTGCTCCCGGACCCTGCCGCAAACTATATTAAATTTATTAACCCCTAATCTGCCCCCCCTACACCGTCGCCACCTATAATACATTTATTAACCCCTATCCTGCCCCCCACTACACCGCCGCCACTGTAATAAATTTATTAACCCCTAAACCTAAGTCTAACACTAACCCTAACACCCCACTAACTTAAATATTAATTAAATAAATCTAAATAATATTTCTATTATTAACTAAATTAATCCTATTTAAAACTAAATACTTACCTTTAAAATAAACCCTAAAATAGCTACAATAAAAATAATAATTATATTGTAGCTATCTTAGGATTTATTTTTATTTTACAGGCATCTTTCAATTTATTTTAACTAGGTATAATAGCTATTAAATAGTTATTAACTATTTAATAGCTTACCTAGCTAAAATAAAGAGAAATTTACCTGTAAAATAAATCGTAACCTAAGTTACAATTACACCTAACACTACACTATACAGGTGGCCCTCGTTTTACAACGGTTCAATTTACACCGTTTCAGAATAACAACCTTTTTTTCCAGTCATGTTGAAAAGCATTGAGAAGCAGTGCATTTATTAAAATAGCCAGTAGGTGGAGCTGTCCACTTGTGTTGCAGCAAAGCCAAGCAAGCTGAAATTAATCAGTTTAACTAGACCTGAGCTATCGAGCAGATTTCAAAGGAACAAGATCTTCCTGTCTATAACTCAGTCCAGATTGGAATGCATAGAAAGAACTGTTTGCAGAAAAATGCAAGTGAAGTCTGTGTTGTGTGGTTATTTTATTAGGTTTATAATGCTGTTTAGCAAAACATTTTGTTCATTTAACTTATTTTAATTATATATTTTGTGTTGTGTGATTATTTTATTAGGTTTATAGTGCTGTCTAGCATTTAAAGTCTTCATTTCAAAGCTTTAAAAATAATGTATTAAGAGTTACTTATGACAATTTTGAGAGGGGCCTGGAACCTATCTCCCTCACTTCCCATTGACTTATATTATAAACTGGGTTTCAATTTACAACGGTTTCGATTTACAACCATTCCTTCTGGAACCTAACCCCGGCGTAAACTGAGGGCTACCTGTACTTTAATAAATTATTCCTATTTAAAACTAAATACTTACCTGTAAAATAAACCCTAAGATAGCGACAATGTAATTAATAATTACATTGTAGCTATTTTAGGAATTATATTTATTTTACAGGTAACTTTGTATTTATTTTAGCTAGTTAGAATAGTTATTAAATAGTTATTAACTATTTAATAACTACCTAGCTAAAAGAAATACAAAATTACCTGTAAAATAAATCCTAACCTAAGTTACAATTAAACCTAACACTACACTATCATTAAATAAATTAAATAAATTAACTACAAATAACTACAATTAAATACAATTACATAAACTAACTAAAGTACAAAAAAAAACTAAGTTACAAAAAATAAAAAAATAGGTTACAAACATTTAAAAAATATTACAACAATTTTAAGCTACTTACACCTAATCTAAGCCCCCTAATAAAATAACAAACCCCCCCAAAATAAAAAAATGCCCTACCCTATTGAAAATTAAAAAAGTTCATAGCTCTTTTACCTTACCAGCCCTTAAAAGGGCCTTTTGTGGGGGCATGCCCCGAAGAATTCAGCTCTTTTGCCTGTAAAAGAAAAATACAACCCCCCCAACATTAAAACCCACCACCCACATACCCCTAATCTAACCCAAAACCCCCTTAAAATAACCTAACACTACCCCCCTGAAGATCATCCTACCTTGAGTCGTCTTCACTCAGCCGAGCAGCGATGGAACCGAAGAGGAGACCCGGAGCAGCAGAAGTTATCCTCCAAGCGGCGCTGAAGAAATCTTCCATCCGATGAAGTGATCCTCCAGTCGGCGCTGAAGAAGTCTTCCATCCGGGCGATGTCATCTTCCAAGAGGCACTGAAGAAGTCTTCTATCCAGGCGATGTCATCTTCCAAGCGGGGTCTTCAATCTTCATCCCGCCGACGCGGAACATCCTTCTTTACCGATGGACTACCGACGAATGAAGGCTCCTTTAAGGGACTTCATCCAAGATGGCGTCCCTTCAATTCCGATTGGCTGATAGGATTCTATCAGCCAATCGGAATTAAGGTAGGAAAAATCTGATTGGCTGATTGAATCAGCCAATCAGATTGAAGTTCAATCCGATTGGCTGATCCAATCAGCCAATCAGATTGAGCTCGCATTCTATTGGCTGATCGGAACAGCCAATAGAATGCGAGCTCAATCTGATTGGCTTATTGGATCAGCCAATCGGATTGAACTTCAATCTGATTGGCTGATTAAATCAGCAAATCAGATTTTTCCTACCTTAATTCCGATTGGCTGATAGAATCCTATCAGCCAATCGGAATTGAAGGGACGCCATCTTGGATGACGTCCCTTAAAGGAGCCTTCATTCGTCGGTAGTCCGTCGGTAAAGAAGGATGTTCCGCGTCGGCGGGATGAAGATTGAAGACCCCGCTTGGAAGATGACATCGCCCGGATGGAAGACTTCTTCAGCGCCGACTGGAGGATCACTTCATCGGATGGAAGATTTCTTCAGCGCCGATTGGAGGATAACTTCTGCCGCTCCGGGTCTCCTCTTCGATTCCATCGCTGCTCGGCTGATTGAAGACGACTCAAGGTAGGATGATCTTCAGGGGATTAGTGTTAGGTTATTTTAAGGGGGGTTTGGGTTAGATTAGGGTTATGTGGGTGGTGGGTTTTAATGTTGGGGGGGTTGTATTTTTCTTTTACAGGCAAAACGCGTTGACCAGCACTGGTGGATCGTATTGTCCCCCCCTGTTTTGTTATTGTTATATTGCTTTTAAACCGTCCACCAAATGTCACTATATATCAGGTTTGAAGATTGTTGGAACATTTAAAATATATTTTTTATTTTTTGTTTTTTACTACATTTTTTCACATTTTTTCACTCTTTGGATTTGGTTTTCACGTTTTGGTTTTTCATTTTTTGGATACACATATATTTCTTCATTTTTGGATTCCCATACATCACTTTTGTTGTGAAGTTTCAACTCTAAGGATCAGCTACAACTGCACCAATTTGTTACTCATTTAATACACGGATGATCTGTTATAATTTTTATTTTTATTTTTAGACTTTCGTCACTGATTTAGGTTTCAACCACCACTGGATCACATAGACTCTTATTTTTTCTATTTGATTAACACATTGACTTTCTATAACGAAATTTGCACTACTTTTACGCCCTTTTATCTGTTTGGAATTTAGATTTTTAGATTTTTAGAAATTACCCCACTGTTTAATCTACCCAGATCACTATTAGGAGTTAAGAGATTTGAACCACACATTGGTTTTGTTTTACATCTTGCTGGAATCAATTACGTATTGTTATTACTGTTTTTATATTTTTATTGATCTGTTAAATAGTATTTCTTATCATGGATCCATGAAGCTTGTTCTGTAACTTGTTTTTACCTTGTATTTATTGTTCTGAATTTCGCTGTACCGTAGATTAAATTACATACTTTTTAGCCACTTTGGCACATCTGATTATTCATACCTAGCCTCCTTAGGGTAGGCGCCTGGGATTTTCTCACATTCTTTAGTATCTCACACAGGGTAACAGCTAGGAGTCACCCTCCCCAGGCCCATAGGTTCTCATCAGGCGCTGAGGTCTATCTCCTTAATCAGACCCTGGTATACTGTAGGAGCACTATATGTTATTCTGTCAGACACTGGTGTACTGTAGGAGCACTATATGTTATTGTGTCAGATCCTGGTGTACTGTAGGATCACTGTATGTTATTCTGTCAGACCCTGGTGTACTGTAGGAGCACTATATGTTATTCTGTCAGACACTGGTGTACTGTAGGAGCACAATATCTTATTGTATCAGACACTGGTGTACTGTAGGCGCACTATATGTTATTGTGTCAGACCCTGGTGTACTGTTAGAGCACTATATGTTATTGTGTCAGACCCTGGTGTACTGTAGGAGCACTATATGTTATTGTGTCATGCACTGGTGTACTGTAGGAACACTATATGTTATTGTGTCAGACCCTGGTGCACTGTAGGAGCACTATATGTTATTGTGTCAGACACTGGTGTACTGTAGGAGCACTATATGTTACTGTGTCAAACACTGGTGTACTGTAGGAGCACTATTAAGACCCTGGTGTACTGTAGGAGCACTATATGTTATTGTGTCAGACCCTGGTATACTGTAGGATCACTATATTGTATTGTGTCAGACCCTGGTGTACTGTAGGATCACTATATTGTATTGTGTCAGACCCTGGTGTTCTGTAGGAGCATTATATAGTATTGTGTCAGACCCTGGTGTACTGTAGGAGCACTATATAATATTGTGTCAGACCCTGGTGTACTGTAGGAGCACTATATGTTATTGTGTCAGATCCTGGTGTACTGTAGGAGCACTATATGTTATTGTGTCAGACACTGGTGTACTGTAAGAGCACTATATGTTATTGTGTCAGACCCTGATGCACTGTAGGAGCACTATATGTTATTGTGTCAGACCCTGGTGCACTGTAGGAGCACTATATGTTATTGTGTTGGACACTGGTGTACTGTAGGAGCACTATATTTTATTGTGTCAGACCCTGGTGTACTGTAGGTGCACTATATGGTATTGTGTCAGACTCTGGTGTACTGTAGGCGCACTATATGTTATTGTGTTGGACACTGGTGTACTGTAGGAGCACTATATGATATTGTGTCAAACCCTGGTGTACTGTAGGAGCACTATATGTTATTGTGTCAGACCCTGGTGTACTGTAGGAGCACTATATGTTATTGAGTCATACCCTTGTGTACTGTAGGAGCACTATATGTTATTGTGTCAGATCCTGATGTACTGTAGGAGCACTATATGTTATTGTGTCAGACCCTGGTGTACTGTAGGAGCACTGTATGTTATTGTGACAGACACTGGTGTACTGTAGGAGCACTATGTAATTTTGTGCCAGACCATGGTGTAGTGTAGGAGCGATATATGTTATTGGGTCAGACCCTGGTGTACTGTAGGAGCACTGTATGTTATTGTGTCATACCCTGGTGTACTGTAGGAGCACTATGTTATTGTATCATACCCTGGTGTAGTGTAGGAGCACTATATGGTATTGTGTCAGACCATGGTGTACTGTAGGAGCACTATATGGTATTGTGTCCGCCCCTGGTGTACTGTAGGAGCACTATATGGTATTGTGTCAGACACTGGTGCACTGTAGGAGCACTATCTAGTATTGTTCCAGACGCTGGTGTGCTGTAGGCACATTATATGGTATTGTGTCAGCCCCTGGTGTACTGTAGGAGCACTATATAGTATTGTGTCAGACCCTGGTGCACTGTAGGAGCACTATATGTTATTGTGTCAGACCCTGATGTACTATAGGAGCACTATATGGTATTGTGTCGGACCCTGGTGTACTATAGGAGCACTATATGGTATTGTGTCAGACCCTGGTGCATAGTTGCCAACAGTCCCTGATTTCCAGGGACAGCCCCTGGATTTTGTTGTATGTCCCTGGATTTTGTTGTATGTCCCTGGATTTTTTTTGTCCCTGGAAATGTCCCTGAAAATCTCCTTTGCACAACATTTGTTGTTTGCATATACAGGTGGCCCTCGTTTTACAACGGTTCAATTTATACTGTTTCAGAATAACAACCTTTTTTTCCAGTCATGTGACTGCTATTGAAAAGCATTGAGAAGCAGTGCATTGATTAAAATAGTCAGTAGGTGGAGCTGTTCGCTTGTGTTGCAGCAAAGCCAAGCAAGCTGAAATTAATCAGTTTAACCAGACCTGAGCTATCGAGCAGATTTCAAAGGAACAAGATCTTCCTGTCTGTAAATCAGTCCAGATTGGAATGCATAGAAAGAAAAATGCAAGTGAAGTCTGTTTTGTGTGATTATTTTATTAGGTTTATAATGCTGTTTAGCAAATGTTTTTGTTCATTTAACTTAGATTAATTATATATTCTGTGTTGTGTAATTATTTTATTAGGTTTATAATGCTGATTAGCATTTAAAGTCTTCATTGCAAAGCTTTAAAAATAATGTTTTAGGTGTTACTTATGACAATTTTGAGAGGGGCCTGGAACCTATCTCCCTCACTTCCCATTGACTTACATTATAAACTGGGTTTCAATTTACAACAGTTTTAATTTACAACCATTCCTTCTGGAACCTAACCCCGGCGTAAACTGAGGGCTACCTATACACATATACAGATAGATAGATGATAAATAGATATAGTGTAGACTCTGGTGTACTGTAGGAGTACTATATGGTATTGTGTCAGACCCTGGTGTGCTGTAGAAGCACTATCGCCTAGATTTAGAGTTTTGACGGTAAAGACCCGCGTAGCTAACGCTGCTTTTTTTCCCAGCACACCCTTAAGACAACGCTGGTATTTAGAGTTGTCTGAGTGGCTGCGTTAGGCTCAGAAAAGGGAGCGTTGAGCATAATTTACCTTCCCTTCAACCCTCAATACCAGCGTTGCTTACGGTAGCGGTAAGCTGGAAAAACGTGCTCGTGCACGATATCCCCATAGGATACAATGGGGCTGAGCTGGCTGGAAAAAAACCTAACACCTGCAAAAAAGCAGCGTTCAGCTCCTAGCGCAGCCCCATTGTTTCCTATGGGGAAACATTCTCTAAGTCTGCACCTAACACCCTAACATGAACCCCGAGTCTAAACACCCCTAACCTTACACTTATTAACCCCTAATCTGCCGCCCCCCCTATTGCTGACACCTACATTATACTATTAACCCCTAATCTGCCGCTCCGGACACCGCCGCAACCTACATTATCCCTATGAACCCCTAATCTGCTGCCCCTAACATTGGCGACCCCATATTATATTTATTAACCCCTAATCTGCCCCCCCCACGTCGCCGCTACCTTACCTACACTTATTAACCCCTAATCTGCCGACCAGACCTCGCCGCCACTATAATAAATGTATTAACCCCTAAACCGCCGCACTCCCGCCTCGCAAACACTATAATAAATTTTATTAAGCCCTAATCTGCCCTCCCTAACATCGCCGCCACCTACCTACAATTATTAACCCCTAATCTTCCGCCCCCAACGCCGCAGCTACTATAATAAAGTTATTAACCCCTAAACCTAAGTCTAACCCTAACCCTAACACCCCCCTAACTTAAATATAATTTAAATTGAACTAAATAATATTCCTATAATTAAAAAAAATATTACTATTTAAAACTAAATACTTACCTATAAAATAAACCCTAATATAGCTACAATATAACTAATAATTACATTGTAGCTATTTTAGGATTTATATTTATTTTACAGGCAACTTTGTATTTATTTTAACTAGGTACAATAGCTATTAAATAGTTAATAACTATTTAATAGCTACCTAGTTAAAATAAGTACAAAATTACTTGTAAAATAAATCCTAACCTAAGTTACAAATACACCTAACACTACACTATCATTAAATTAATTAAATAAATTAACTACAATTAGCTAAACTAAAATACAATTAAAGGGACATAATACTCATATGCTAAATCACTTGAAACTGATGCAGTATAACTGCAAAAAGCTGACAGGAAAATATCACCTGAGCATCTCTATGTAAAAAAGGAAGATATTTTACCTCACAATCTCCTCAGCTCAGCAGAGTAAGTTCTGTGTAAAAAGTTATACTCAGCTGCTCCCAGCTGCAGGTAAAAAAAATTAAAAAAATGAAGAAATGAACAGCAGCCAATCAGCATCAGCAGTGCTGAGGTCATGAACTCTTACTGTGATCTCATGAGATTTGACTTAACTCTCATGAGATTTCATAGTAAGCTTCCTTTACCTGATTGGTGAAATAATATGAGAGTGCACGATGCTAGTCCCTTCAGATGTCCCAGGACAAACACACTAAAATGCTGCTTAGAAATCCTTTACAATGGGAGGTGGCTACTGAGGAACTTTTGAGGTAAAATATCTTTCTTTTTTACATAGAGATGTTCAGGTGATATTTTCTAATCAGCTTTTTACAGCTATTCTGCATCACTTTCAAGTGTTTCAACATTTGGGTATCATGGCCCTTTAAATAAACTATCTATAATGCAAAAACAAAACAAAACACTAAATTACAAAAAATACAATTTTTTTACAAGAAGTTTAAACTAATTACACCTAATCTAAGCCCCCATACAAAATAAAAAATCCCTCCAAAATAAAAAAATGCCCTACCCTATTCTAAATTACAAAAGTTATCAACTCTTTTACCAGCCCTTAAAAGGGCTTTTTGTTATTGTGTCAGACCCTGGTGTACTGTAGGAGCACTATATAGTATTGTGTCAGACACTGGTGTACTGTAGGAGCACTATATGTTATTATGCCAGACCTTGGTGTACTGTAGGAGCACTATATGGTATTGTGTAAGACCCTGTTGTACTGTAGGAGCACTATGTATTATTGTGTCAGACCCTGGTGTACTGTAGGAGCACTATATGTTATTGTATCATACCATGGTGTACTATAGGAGCACTATATAGTATTGTGTCAGACCCTGGTGTACAGTAGGAGCACTATATAGTATTGTGTCAGACCCTGGTGTACAGTAGGAGCACTATATGTTATTGTGTCAGACCCTGGTGTAGTGTAGGAACACTATATGGTATTGTGTGAGACACCAGTGTACTGTAGAAGCACTATATTTTATTGTGTCAGACCCTGGTATACTGTAGGAGCACAATATAGTATTGTGTCAGACACTGGTGTACTGTAGGAGCAATATATGTTATTGTGTCAGACCCTGATGTACTATAGGAGCACTATATGGTATTGTGTCGGACCCTGGTGTACTGTAGGAGCACTATATGTTACTGTGTCATACTCTGTTGTACTGTAGGAGCACTATATGGTATTGTGTCAGACTGGTGTACTGTAGGAGCACTATATGCTATTGTGTCCCTGGTGTACTGTACGAGCACTATATGGTATTGTATCATACCCTGGTGTACTATAGGAGTACTATATAGTATTGTGTCAGACACTGTTGTACTGTAGGAGCACTATATGGTATTGTGCCAGACACTGGTGTACTGTAGGAGCACTATATGTTATTGTGTCCGACCCTGGTGTACTGTAGGAGCACTAAATGTTATTGTGTCAGACCCTGGTGTAATATAGGAGCACTATATGTTATTGTGTCACACCCTGGTGTACTGTAGGATCACTATATGTTATTGTGTCAGACACTAGTGTACTGTAGGAGCACTATATGTTATTGTGTCAGACCCTGGTGTACTGTAGGAGCACTATATGTTATTGTGTCAGACACTAGTGTACTGTAGGAGCACTATATGTTATTGTGTCAGACCCTGGTGTACTGTAGGAGCACTATATGTTATTGTGTCAGACCCTGGTGTTCTTTAGGAGCACTATATGTTATTGTGTCATACCCTGGTGTACTGTAGGAGCACTATATGTTATTGTGTCATACCCTGGTGTACTGTAGGAGCACTATATGTTATTGTGTCAGACCCTGGTGTACTGTAGAAGCACTATATGTTATTGTGTCAGACCCTGGTGTACTGTAGGAGCACTATATGTTATTGTGTCAGACCCTGGTGTGCGGTAGGAGCACTATATGGTATTGTGTCAGACCCTGGTATACTGTAGGAGCACTATATGTTATTGTGTCAGACCCTAGTGTACTGTAGGAGCACTATATGTTATTGTGTCAGACCCTGGTGTACTGTAGGAGCACTATATGTTATTGTGTCAGACCCTGGTGTACTGTAGGAGTACTATATGTTATTGTGTCAGACCCTGGTGTACTGTAGGAGCACTATATAGTATTTTGTCAGACCCTTGTGTACAGTAGGATCACTATATGTTATTGTGTCAGACCCTGGTGTAGTGTAGGAACACTATATGGTATTGTGTGAGACACCAGTGTACTGTAGGAGCACTATATTTTATTGTGTCAGACCCTGGTATACTGTAGGAGCACAATATAGTATTGTGTCAGACCCTGATGTACTATAGGAGCACTATATGGTATTGTGTGGACCCTGGTGTACCGTGTACTGTAGGAGAACTATATATTATTGTGTCAGACACTGGTGTGCTGTAGGAGCACTATATGATATTGTGGTAGACCCTGGTGTTCTGTAGGTGCACTATATGGTATTGTGTCAGACCCTGGTGTGCTGTAGGAGCACTATATGTTATTGTGTCAGACACTGGTGTACTGTATGAGCACTATATGTTATTGTGTCAGACCCTGGTGTACTGTAGGAGCACTATATGGTATTGTGTAAGTCCCTGGTGTGCTGTAGGATCACTATATGGTATTGTCAGACCCTGGTGTGCTGTAGAAGCACTATATGGTATTGTGTCAGACCCTAGTGTAGTGTAGGAGCACTATATGGTATTGTGTCAGACTCTGATTTACTGTAGGTGCACTATATGGTATTGAGTCAGACTCTGGTGTACTGTAGGCGCACTATATGTTATTGTGTCAGACCCTGGTGTAGTGTAGGAGCACTATATGTTACTGTGTCAGACTCTGGTGTACTGTAGGAGCACTATATGGTATTGTGTCAGACTCTGGTGTA
Source organism: Bombina bombina (assembly GCF_027579735.1). Lineage (NCBI taxonomy): Eukaryota > Metazoa > Chordata > Amphibia > Anura > Bombinatoridae > Bombina > Bombina bombina. The sequence goes on along the minus strand of NC_069505.1, from coordinate 195,069,528 downwards.
CTGTAGGAGCACTATATGTTATTGTATCATACCCTGGTGTACTAAAGGAGTACTATATAGTATTGTGTCAGACACTGTTGTACTGTAGGAGCACTATATGGTATTGTGCCAGACACTGGTGTACTGTAGGAGCAATAAATGTTATTGTGTCAGACCCTGGTGTAATGTAGGAGCACTATATGTTATTGTGTCAGACCCTGGTGTACTGTAGAAACACTATAAGGTATTGTGTCAGACCCTGGTGTACTGTAGGAGCACTATATGTTATTGGGTTAGACCCTGGTGTTCTGTAGGAGCACTATATGTTATTGTGTCAGACACTGATGTACTGTAGGAGCACTATATGTTATTGTGTCAGACCCTGGTGTTCTGTAGGAACACTATATGTTATTGTGTCATACCCTGGTGTACTGTAGGAGCACTATATGGTATTGTGTCAGACTCTGGTTTACTGTAGGCACACTATATGGTATTGTATCAGACTCTGGTGTACTGTAGGTGCACTATATGGTATTGTGTCAGACTCTGGTGTACTGTAGGCGCACTATATGTTATTGTGTCAGACCCTGGTGTAGTGTAGGAGCACCATATGTTACTGTGTCAGACTCTGGTGTACTGTAGGAGCCCTATATGGTATTGTGTCAGACTCTGGTGTACTGTAGGAGAACTATATGTTATTGTGTCATACCCTGGTGTACTGTAGGAGCACTATATGGTATTGTATCATACCCTGGTGTACTATAGGAGTACTATATAGTATTGTATCAGACACTGTTGTACTGTAGGAGCACTATATGGTATTGTGCCAGACGCTGGTGTACTGTAGGAGCACTATATGTTATTGTATCAGACCCTGGTGTGCTGTAGGAGCACTAAATGTTATTGTGTCAGACCCTGGTGTAATGTAGGAGCACTATATGTTATTGTGTCAGACCCTTGTGTACTGTAAAAACACTATATGGTATTGTGTCAGACCCTGGTGTACTTTAGGATCACTATATGTTATTGTGTCAGACACTAGTGTACTGTAGAAGCACTATATGCTATTGTGTCAGACCCTGGTGTACTGTAGGAGCACTATATGTTATTGGGTCAGATCTTGGTGTTCTGTAGGAGCACTATATGTTATTGTGTCATACCCTGGTGTACTGTAGGAGCACTATATGTTATTGTGTCAGACCCTGATGTACTTTAGGCGCACTCTATGTTATTGTGTCAGACCCTGGTGTACAGTAGGAGCACTATATGTTTTTGTGTCAGACACTGGTGTACTGTAGGAGCACTATATAGTATTGTATCATACGTTAGTGTACTATTGGAGCACTATATAGTATTGTGTCAGACCATGGTGTACTGTAGGAGCACTATATGTTATTGTGCCAGACCCTGGGGTACTGTAGGAGCACTATATAGTATTGTGTTGGACCCTGGTGTAGTGTATGAGTACTATATGGTATTGTGTCAGACCCTGGTGTACTGTAGGAGCACTATATAGTAATGTGTCAGACACTGGTTTTCTGTAGGAACACTATAAGTTATTGTGTCAGACCCTGGTGTACTGTAGGAGCACTATATGGTATTGTGTCAGACCCCGGTGTACTGTAGGAGCACTATATGGTATTGTGTCAGACCCTGGTGTACTGTAGGAGCACTATATGGTATTGTGTCAGACCCCGGTGTACTGTAGGAGCACTATATGTTATTGTGCCAGACCCTGGTGCACAGTAGGAGTACTATATAGTATTGTGTCAGACCCTGGTGTAATGTAGGAATACTATATGTTATTGTGTCAGACCCTGGTGTACTGTAGGAGCACTATATGGTATTGTGTCAGACACTGGTGTACTGTAGGAGCACTATATGGTATTGTGTCAGACCCCAGTGTACTGTAGGAGCACTATATGTTATTGTGTCAGACCCTGGTGCACAGTAGGAGTACTATTTAGTATTGTGTCAGACCCTGGTGTAATGTAGGAATACTATATGTTATTGTGTCAGACCCTGGTGTACTGTAGGAGCACTATATGGTATTGTGTCAGACCCTGGTGTACTGTAGGAGCACTATATGGTATTGTGTCAGACCCCGGTGTACTGTAGGAGCACTATATGTTATTGTGTCAGACCCTGGTGCACAGTAGGAGTACTATATAGTATTGTGTCAGACCCTGGTGTAATGTAGGAATACTATATGTTATTGTGTCACACCCTGGTGTACTGTAGAAACACTATATGGTATTATGTCAGACCCTGGTGTACTGTAGGAGTACTATATAGTATTGTGTCAGACACTGGTGTTCAGTAGGAGCAATATAAGTTATTGTGTCAGACCCTAGTGCATTGTAGGTGCACTATATGTTATTGTGTCAGACCCTGGTGTACTGTAGGAGCACTATGTTATTGTGTCAGACCCTGGTGTACAGTAAGAGCACTATATTGTATTGTGTCAGACCCTGGTGTACTGTAGGAGCACTATATGTTATTGTGCCAGACCCTGGTGTACTGTAGGAGCACTTTATAGTATTGTGTCAGACACTGGTGTACTGTAGGAGCACTATATGTTATTGGGTTAGAACTGGTGTACTGTAGGAGCACTATATGTTATTGTGTCAGATCCTGGTGTACTGTAGGAGCACTATATGTTATTGGATTAGAACTGGTGTACTGTAGGAGCACTATATTTTATTGTGTCAGACCCTGGTGTACTGTAGGAGCACTATATGTTATTGTGTCAGACACTGGTGTACTGTAGGAGCATTATATGTTATTGTGTCAGACACTGGTGTACTGTAGGAGCACTATATGTTATTGTGTCAGACCCTGGTATACTGTAGGAGCACTATATGTTATTGTGTCAGACCCTAGTGTACTGTAGGAGCACTATATGTTATTGGGTTAGAACTGGTGTACTGTAGGAGCACTATATGTTATTGGGTTAGAACTGGTGTACTGTAGGAGCACTATATGGTATTGTGCTAGTCTATGGTGTTTGCCGTTATGTTTCTTTATTAAGGTAGAGATTAGCCATAGTACATAATAAATAACGTCTTTATGTTGTTGGACAGAAGCCGCTGTTCACCTTTTGATTACAGAGCAAATTATTCTGTATCTGGTCTCACTAGATGAGGTTTCTGTTTTTCCCGTTGCTGTATTGTCTGGTTTGCGTTGCCTTTATCTTGCTCACCCCTGATTCACACACACACTGTATTCTTCTTATGGGAAATTTACTTTTAAAATAGTTAGACGCATACAAAAAACCCCATCATCCCTCTCATAAATATGCACCAAACTAACAAAGTCTTCTTTGTACAAATATGTTGCCTCTTTATTAACAGTCATGTACAATAGCTACATTAACCTGCAACACTCCTTACATAGACATACTGTACATCTCCTTAGTCTCACACACACACTGAGTATGCCCCATGTACCTAACACACTCTCTCAGCTCCACTTCTAGCAATCAGCAACACTTCATTCCTACACACACAGAGATATAGCTCACCCCACACACACAGGTATAGCTCACCCCACACACACAGGTATAGCTCACACCACACAAACAGGTATAGCTCACACCACACAAACAGATATAGCTCACCCCACACACACAGGTATAGCTCAACCCACACAACCAAGTATAGCTTACCCCGACACACACACACAAGTATAGCTCACACCACACACACACACAAGTATAACTCACACCACAGACACAAGTATAACTCACACCACACACACAAGTATAGCTCACCCCCCACAAACAAGTATAGCTTACACCACACATACACAAGTATAACTCACCCACACAAGTATAACTCACACCCCACACACAAGTATAACTTACACCACACACACAAATATAGTTAACCCCCCCCCCACACACACACACAAGTATAGCTCACACCACACACACACAGATATAGCTCACCCCACACACACACACAGGTATAGCTGAACCCACACAACTAAATATAGCTCACCCCCCCACACACACAAGTATAGCTCACACCACACATACACAAGTATAACTCACCCCACACACACATACAAGTATAACTCACACCACACACACACAAAGTATAACTCACACCACACACACACACACACACACACAAGTATAGCTCACCCTCACACAAGTATAGCCAACACCACACAAACACACAAGTATAACTCACACACACACACAAATATAGCTCACATCACACACACAGGAATAGCTTACATCACACACAAGTATAGTATACAATCATAGAATGATCATTACACACCGGTACGCACAGGTACAACAGGCAGCCTCCCTCCACCTGCACCCATCCTGTAGCTATGTACAAACAGGGCATTGTCTGCAAAGACGGATATCTGATATCACAATGTTTATTGCTTCACTGGAAAGCTAAATTATTATCTAGAAACCTGAAACAGGACTCTTTTATTTGACAGTTAGCCGGCGGTAATTAGTGGTTTTGTCCAAGTTTATTGTGTTGCACAGAAACCTCTCCTGGAGGTGTCTGCTGTAATGCACGCATAACCTACAAATGTGCTTGATCCTATTTTTTTGTCTTAACAGTAACTTTAGCTGTGTGCAGTAAATATACCTTACCCCCTTATCCACAAGGCCAAAGAGGGGCATATGCCTTGAGTCTGATCTTGAGGATGGGCAATTAAAGAACCCTTAATATATGTGTGTTTGTGTGTGTGTGTGTGTGTGTGTATGTAGATGTGTGTGTATATTTCTATATACAAGTATGCGTGTTTGTATATACAGTATATATATATATATATATATATATATATATAGTGTATACAGTCATGTGAAAAATAAAGTACACTCTCTTTGAATTCTATGGTTTTACATATAAGGACATAATAAAAATCATCTGGTCCTTAGCAGGTATTAAAATTAGGTAAATACAACCTCAGATGAACAGCAACACATGACATATTATGAGATATTATACCGTGTCATGATTTATTTAACAAAATAAAGCCAAAATGTTGTAGCCATGTGTGAAAAACTAAGTACTCCTTATGATTCAATTAGCAGTAATAACTTGAAGTAATTGTTTTCTTTATGACTTTATCAGTCTCTCACATCGTTGTGGATGAATTTTGTCCCACTCTTCTTTACAACATTGCTTCAGTTCATTGAGGTTTGTGGGCATTCGTTTAGGCACAGCTCTCTTAAAGGGACAGTAAAGTCAAAATTAGACATGCATGATTTAGACAGAGCATACAATTTTAAATAGTTTTCCAATTTACTTCTCTTGTTATCGTTTGCTGAAAGGTTTGTCTAGGCAAGCTCGGGAGCAGCAATGAACCTAGGTTCTAGCTGATGATTGGTGGCTGCAATATATACAGTATCTCACAAAAGTGAGTACACCCCTCACATTTTTGTAAATATTTTATTATATCTTTTCATGTGACAACGCTGAAGAAATGACACTTTTCTACAATGTAAAGTAGTGAGCGTACAGCCTGTATAACAGTGTAAATTTGCTGTCCCCTCAAAATAACTTAACACACAACCATTAATGTCTAAACCTTTGGCAACAAAAGTGAGTACACCCCTAAGTGGAAATGTCCAAATTGGGCCCAATTAGCCATTTTTCCTCCCCAATGTCATGTGACTCGTTAGTGTTACAAGGTCTCAGGTGTGAATGAGGAGCAGGTGTGTTAAATTTGGTGTTATGGCTCTCACACTCTCTAATTCTGGTCACTGGACGTTCAACATGGCATCTCATGGCAAAGAACTCTCTGAGGATCTGAAAAAAAAGAATTGTTGCTCTATATAAAGATGGCCTAGGCTATAAGAAGATTGCCAAGACCCTGAGACAAAGATGCAGCACGGTGGGCAAGGCCATACAGCGGTTTAACAGGACAGGTTCCACTTAGTGGTCGCCATGGTCGACCAAAGAAGTTGAGTGCACATGCTAAGCGTCATATCCAGAGGTTGTCTTTGGGAAATAAACGTATGAGTGCTGCCTGCAATGCTGCAGAAGTCAAAGGGGTGGGGGGGGGTCAGCCTGTCAGTGCTCAGACCATATGCCGCACACTGCATCAAATTGGTCTGCATGGCTGTCGTCCAAGAAGGAAGCACAAGATGATACACAAGAAAGCCTGCAAACAGTTTGCTGAAGACAAGCAGACTAAGGACATGGATTACTGGAACCATGTCCTGTGGTCCGATGAGAACAAGATAAACTTATTTGGTTCTGATAGTGTCAAGTGTGTGTGGCGGCAACCAGGTGAGGAGTACAAAGATAAGTATGTCTTGCCTACAGTCAAGCACGGTGGTGGGAGTGTCATGGTCTGTGCCTGCATGAGGGCTGCCGGCACTGGGGAGCTACAGTTCATTAAGGGAACCATGAATGCCAACATGTACTGTGACAAACTGAAGCAGAGCATGATCCCCTCCCTTCGGAGACTGGGCCATAGGGCAGTATTCCAACATGATAACGACCCAAAACACACCTCCAAGACGACCACAGCCTTGCTAAAGAAGCTGAGGTTAAAGGTGATGGACTGGCCAAGTATGTCTCCAGACTTAAACTCTATTGAGCATCTGTGGGGCATCCTCAAATGGAAGGTGGAGGAGCGCAAGGTCTTTAACATCCACCAGCTCCGTGATATCGTCATGGAGGAGTGGAAGAGGACTCCAGTGGCAACCTGTCATGTACTGGTGAACTCCATGCCCAAGAGGGTTAAGGCAGTGCTGGAAAATAATGGTGGCCACACAAAATATTGACACTTTGGGCCCAATTTGGACACTTTTACTTAGGGGTGTACTCACTTTTGTTGCCAACAGTTTAGACATTAATGGCTGTGTGTTGAGTTATTTTGAGGGGACAGCAAATTTACACTGTTATACAGGCTGTACACTCACTACTTTACATTGTAGCAAAGTGTCATTTCTTCAGTGTTGTCACATGAAAAGACATAAAATATTTACAAAAATGTGAGGGGTGTACTCACTTTTGTGAGATACTGTATATATCGATTGTCATTGGCTCACCCATGTGTTTAGTTAAAAACCAGTAGTTCATTGCTGCTCCTTCAACAAATGATACCAAGAGAATGAAGCAAATTTGATGATAGAAGTAAACTGGAAAGTTGTTTAAAATGGTGTTTTACCTTAAAGGGACACTGAACCCCAATATTTTCTTTCGTGATTCAGATAGAGCATGCAATTTTAAGCAACTTTCTAATTTACTCCTATTATTAGTTTTTCTTCTTTCTCTTGCTTTCTTTATTTGAAAAAGAAGGCATCTAAGCTATTTTTTGGTTCAAACCCTGGACAGTACTTGTTTTTTGGTCGGTTAAATTAATCCACCAATCAGCAAGAACAACTTAGGTTGTTCACCAAAAATGGGCCGGCATCTAAACTTACATTCTTGCTTTTCAAATAAAGATACCAAGAGAATGAAGAAAATTTGATAATAGGAGAAAATTAGAAAGTTGCTTAAAATTGCATGCTCTATCTGAATCATGAAAGAAAACATTTGGGTTCAGTGTCCCTTTAAGGTCCTGCCCCACCATTTCAATCGGGTTGAGGTCTGGACTTTGACTGGACTATTGCAACACCTTGATTCTTTTCTTTTTCAGCCATTCTGTTGTAGATTTGCTGGTGTGCTTGGGATCATTGTCCTGTTGCATGACCAAATTTCGGCCAAGCTTTAACTGTCGGACAGATAACCTCACATTTGACTCTAGAATACTTAGCTATACAGAGGAGTTAATGGTCGACTTAATGACTGCAAGGTTCCCAGGTCCTGTGGCTGCAAAACAAGCCCAAATCATCACCCCTCCACCAACGTGCTTGACAGTTGGCTTGAGGTGCTTGTGCTGATATTCTCTGTTTGGTATTCGGCAAACATGGTGCTGTGCATTATGGCCAAACATCTCCACTTTGGTCTTGTCTGTCCAAAGGATATTGTTCTAGAAGTCTTGTGGATTGTTCAGATGCAACTTTGCAAACCTAAGCAGTGCTGCCATGTTATTTTTAGAGAGAAGAGGCTTTCTCAACCCTTCCATACAAACCATACTTGTTTAGTCTTTTTCTAATTGTACTGTCATGAACTTTAACTGATAACTGAGGCTGTAGAGTCTGAGATGTAACTCTTGTTTTTTTTTCAATTTCTCTGAGCATTGCACAATCTGACCTTGGGGTGAATTTGGTGGGACGTCCACTTCTGGGAAGATTGTCTTGAATGTTTTCCCACTGTAAAAAGATGGACTTTAAATTGTTTAGAAATGGCCTTAGAACCCTTCCCAGATTGATGGGTAGCAACAATTGCTTTTCTAAGATCATTGCTAATGTATTTCCTCCTTGGCATTGTATTAACACACACCTGAATGCTCCAAACCTGCAAACTGATAAAACTTTGGCTTTTATAGAGGTGGTCACACTTGCTGATGATCATTTACTCAAAGGCATTTGATTAGCAGCACCTGGCTGCAACTTAGCCTCTTCCTATGGAAGCAGTAAAAGTGTACTTAGTTTTTCACACATGGCTTCTCCATTTTAGTTTTATTTGTGTTAAATAAATCATGACACGGTGTAATATGTCATGTGTTGTTGTTCATCTGAGGTTGTATTTACCTAATCTTAAGACTTGCTAAGGACCAAATGATTATTATGTCCTGATACTTCAAACCAAAGAATTCAAAGAGAGTGTACTTCCTTTTTCACATGACTGTATATGTGTATATATATATATATATATATATATATATATATATATGCAAACATGGGCTTAGTGTGAGTGCACAATGAGACCCTTAATTGTAACAGTATGTCTACTATAAGCAAAGTAGAAGCGATACCTGTAACACGCTGAAGTTCGGCACACTGAGGAGAGGGGGTGTGTCACGATGATTGGAGACCTGCAGCTGTGGCGTTCTGAGCCAAATCTGTAAACTACTCCAAAATACAATAGAAAATCCAAAGACAGGTGAGCGCCCCAAAGCACAAAAAGGACTCCACGAATCGTAAAAGGACTTCACTTTATTGTGGGTAAAAACATGACAGCAAAAAAAGCAGCTGTGAATAGCACTCATTAAAAGAAACAGACACAATGTCAGCGATCAGGACCTCAAGCAGACATGTTTCGTGCGGTTGCGCACTTGATCACTGCTGCAGTGTCTTCTTTTTTGCTATTCACAGCTGCTTTTTTTGCTGTCATGTTTTTACCCACAATTTAATAAAGTGAAGTCCTTTTACGATTCATGGAGTCCTTTTTGCGCTTTGGGGCGCTCCCCTGTCTTTGGATATTATATACAGGTGGCCCTCGTTTTACAACGGTTCAATTTACACCGTTTCAGAATAACAACCTTTCTCTTGTAAGGTGTATTCAGTCCACGGGTTCATCCATTACTTGTGGGATATTCTCCTTCCCAACAGGAAGTTGCAAAGAGGACACCCACAGCAGAGCTGTCTATATAGCTCCTCCCCTAAACCCCACCTCCAGTCATTCTCTTTGCAACTCTCGACAAGATAGGAAGTATAAAGAGATATGTGGTGACTTAGTGTAGTTTTACCTTCAATCAAGAGTTTGTTATTTTTAAACGGTACCGGCGTTGTACTGTTTTACTCTCAGGCAGAAATTAGAAGAAGAATTCTGCCTGGAGGTTGATGATCTTAGCGGTTTGTAACTAAGGTCTATTGCTGTTCTCACACATAACTGAAGAGTATGGGAAAACTTCAGTTGGGGGAACGGTCTGCAGATTACCTGCTTTGAGGTATGTTCAGTATTTTTATTTCTAGAAAGATGATAAGTTCTAGAAAATGCTGACAGAGCCTTGTGTATTTGAGGTAAGCTAGATGCAGTGATTTTGCAACGACTGGGATCATGCTTACAAAACAGGATAATACTCATGTTAATACTCATATTACTTAGTGACAAAACGTTTACATGTTTCATAAATAGGACGTTTTTTTCTCTGAGGGTGATAAGTCTTTAGTTGGGGCCTAGTTTTCCACATGGCTAGTCAGATACTCCTAGGAGTATTTCCTTAAGGCCCCTCTGACATCACGTACATGGTGGGAGGGGCCTATTTTCACGCTTTAGATGTGCAGTTTCTTCCAGACTGAGACATCCAACTTCCCTAGAGGAGTCCTCTTGCATCTGAGGACCACTATAGAGGGCGTATTTCTTCCCTAATCATATTTGAGGGCAGGTAGGAGCCACAGCAGAGCTGTGGCAAGGTGCTTAACTGTCTTTTACCGTTTTTTAAATCCGGTTTGGGGGCTAAGGGGTTAATCATCCATTTGCAAGTGGGTGCAATGTTGCTTTAGTCCCTTATACACACTGTAAAAAGTTCGAAGAGTTTACTACTTTTTAACACTGTTTTGCAGTTTATGTGCTAGTTTTTTTCTCTTAAAGGCACAGTACCATTTTTGTTTAATTGCTGTTTCACATTTATTAAAGTGTTTTCCAAGCTTGCTTGTCTCATTACTAGTCTGTTAAACATGTCTGACATAGAGGAAACTCCTTGTTCAATATGTTTAGAAGCCATTGTGGAACCCCCTCTTAGAATGTGTACCAAATGTACTGAAATTTCTATAAACTATAAGGACCATATTATGGCTCTTAAAGATTTATTACCAGAGGATTCTCAGACTGAAAAAAGGGAGGTTATGCCACCTAGCTCTCCCCATGTGTCAGAACCTATAACTCCCGCTCAAGTGACGCCAAGTACATCTAGCGCATCTAATTCTTTTACCTTACAGGACATGGCGGCAGTTATGAATTCTACCCTCACAGAGGTATTGTCCAAACTGCCAGGGTTACAAGGAAAGCGAGACAGCTCTGGGGCTAGAACAAATACAGAGCTTTCTGACGCTTTAATAGCTGTGTCCGGTATACCCTCACTATGCTCCGAAGCCGGTGCAAGGGAGTTTCTATCTGAGGGTGACATTTCAGATTCAGGGAAGGCTTTACTTCAGTCCGATTCTGAAATGACAGTGTTTAAATTTAAGCTCGAACACCTCCGCTTATTGCTCAGGGAGGTTTTAGCGACTCTGGATGACTGTGAACCCATTGTAGTTCCAGAGAAGTTGTGTAAAATGGACAAATACTTTGCAGTGCCTGTTTACACTGATGTTTTTCCAGTCCCTAAGAGGTTTTCGGAAATTATTACTAAGGAATGGGATAGACCAGGTGTGCCGTTCTCTCCCCCTCCTGCTTTTAAAAAGATGTTTCCCATAGATGTCGCCATACGGGACTCGTGGCAGACGGTCCCTAAGGTGGAGGGAGCTGTTTCTACCCTAGCTAAGCGTACAACTATCCCCGTCGAGGACAGTTGTGCTTTCCTAGATCCTATGGATAAAAAATTGGAGGGTCTCCTTAAGAAATTTTTTATACATCAACGTTTTATTCTCCAGCCTCTTGCATGCATTGCCCCAGTTACTGCTGCAGAGGCTTTTTGGTTCGAGTCTCTTGAGGAGACTCTACAGGTGGAGAACCCGTTAGATGATATTTTAGACAGGATTAAAGCTCTTAAGTCAGCTAAATCCTTTATTTCTGACGCCGTTTTTCATTTAACCAAGCTAACGGCGTAAGAATTCAGGTTTTGCCATTCTGGCGCGTAGGGCGCTATGGCTTAAGTCCTGGTCAGCAGACGTTACTTCAAAGTCTAAGCTTCTTAACATCCCCTTCAAAGGAAAGACCCTATTCGGGCCTGGCCTGAAGGAGATCATCTCTGATATTACCGGAGGAAAAGGTCACGCCCATCCTCAGGATAGGTCCAATAAATTAAGGACCAAACAGAATAATTTTCGTTCCTTTCGAAACTTCAAGAGTGGCGCAGCTTCAGCTTCCTCTAATGCAAAACAAGAGGGAAATTTCGCTCAGTCCAAACCAGTCTGGAGACCTAACCAGGCTTGGAACAAGGGGAAGCAGGCCAAAAAAACCTGCTGCTACCTCTAAGACAGCATGAAGGAGTAGCCCCCGATCCGGGACCGGATCTAGCCGGGGGCAGACTTTCTCTCTTTGCCCAGGCTTGGGCAAGAGACGTCCAGAATCCCTGGGCACTAGAGATTGTTTCCCAGGGATATCTTCTGGAATTCAAAGGTTCATCTCCAAAGGGGAGATTTCATCTCTCACAACTATCTGCAAACCAGATAAAGAGAGAGGCATTCTTACGTTGCGTTCAAGACCTACTGGTTATGGGAGTGATCCACCCAGTTCCAAGGGAGGAACAGGGGCAGGGTTTCTATTCAAACCTGTTTATAGTTCCCAAAAAAGAGGGAACTTTCAGACCAATCTTGGATCTTAAGATCCTAAACATATTTCTCAGGGTCCCATCCTTCAAGATGGAGACAATCCGAACTATCCTCCCTATGATCCAGGAGGGTCAATATATGACTACCGTGGACTTAAAGGATGCTTATCTCCACAATCCGATTCACAGAGATCATCATCAGTTCCTCAAGTTCGCCTTCCTAGACAGGCATTACTAATTTGTGGCTCTTCCCTTCGGGTTAGCCACGGCGCCAAGAATCTTTATGAAGGTTCTAGGGTCCCTTCTGGCGGTTCTAAGGCCGCGGGGCATAGCGGTGGCTCCCTACCTAGATGACATTCTGATCGACTTTTCAAATCGCCAAGTCCCATACGGACATTGTTCTGGCCTTTATGAGGTCTCACAGGTGGAAAGTGAACAGAGAAAAGAGTTATCTCTCTCCTCTCACAAGAGTTTCCTTCCTAGGAACTCTGATAGATTCAGTAGAAATGAAAATTTTTCTGACAGAGGTCAGGATATCAAAGCTTCTAACTTCCTGCCGTGCTTTTCATTCCACTTCTCGGCCGTCAGTGGCTCAGTGTATGGAAATGATCGGCCTAATGGTATCGGCAATGGACATAGTTCCATTTGCCTGCCTACATCTCAGACCACTGCAACTTTGCATGCTCAATCAGTGGAATGGGGACTACACAGATTTGTCTCCTCTGTTAAATCTGGATCAAGAGACCAGGGATTCTCTTCTCTGGTGGTTATCTCGGGTCTATCTGTCCAGGGGAAGGAGTTTCTGCAGGCTAGAGTGGATTATAGTGAAGACAGATGCCAGCCTTCTGGGCTGGGGTGCAGTCTGGAACTCCCTGAAGGCTCAGGGTTCGTGGACTCAGGAGGAAGCCCTCCTTCCGATAAACATTCTGGAACTAAGAGCGATATTCAATGCTCTTCAGGCTTGGCCTCAACTAGCTGCGGTCAGATTTATCAGATTTCAGTCGGACAATATCACGACTGTAGCCTATATCAACCATCAGGGGGGAACAAGGAGTCCCCTGGCAATGATTGCAGTTTCCAAGATAATTCTATGGGCAGAGGTTCACTCTTGCCATTTCTCAGCTATCCATATCCCAGGAGTAGAGAACTGGGAGGCGGACTTTCTAAGTCGGCAGACCTTTCATCCGGGGGAGTGGGAGCTCCATCCGGAGGTATTTGCCCAGCTGATTCAACTATGGGGCAAACCAGAACTGGATCTGATGGCGTCTCGTCAGAACGCCAATCTTCCTTGTTACGGGTCCAGGTCAAGGGATCCCCAGGCAGTGCTGATAGATGCTCTAGCAGTGCCCTGGTCCTTCAGCCTGGCTTATGTGTTTCCACCATTTCCTCTCCTCCCTCGTCTGATTGCCAAGATCAAGCAGGAGAGGGCTTCTGTGATTTTGATAGCACCTGCGTGGCCACGCAGGACTTGGTATGCAGATCTGGTGGACATGTCATCCTTTCCACCATGGACTCTGCCGCTGAGGCAGGACCTTCTACTCCAAGGTCCATTCAAACATCCAAATCTAATTTCTCTGCGTCTGATTGAACGCTTGATTTTATCAAAACGTGGTTTCTCCGAGTCGGTCATTGATACCTTGATTCAGGCTCAAAAGCCTGTCACCAGGAAAATCTATCATAAGATATGGTGTAAATATCTTCATTGGTGTGAATCCAAGGGTTACTCATGGAGTAAGGTCAGGATTCCTAGGATTTTATCTTTTCTCCAAGAAGGATTGGAAAAGGGATTATCAGCTAGTTCCTTAAAGGGACAGATTTCTGCTGTGTCTATTCTTTTGCACAAGCGTCTGGCAGATGTTCCAGACGTTCAGGCATTTTGTCAGGCTTTAGTTAGAATCAAGCCTGTGTTTAAACCTGTTGCTCCACCATGGAGTTTAAATTTAGTTCTTAAAGTTCTTCAAGGGGTTCCGTTTGAACCTTTGCATTCCATAGATATCAAGCTTTTATCTTGGAAAGTTCTGTTCTTAGTAGCTATCTCTTCGGCTCGAAGAGTTTCAGAGTTATCTGCCTTACAGTGTGATTCCCCTTATCTGATCTTCCATGCAGATAAGGTAGTTTTGCGTACCAAACCTGGGTTTCTTCCTAAGGTAGTATCTAATAAGAATATCAATCAGGAAATTGTTGTTCCGTCTCTGTGTCCTAATCCTTCTTCAAAAAAGGAACGTCTGTTACACAATTTTGACGTGGTTCGTGCTTTAAAGTTTTATTTACAAGCTACTAAGGATTTTCGTCAAACATCTGCATTGTTTGTTGTCTACTCTGGAAGGAGGAGAGGTCAAAAGGCTTCGGCAACTTCTCTTTCTTTTTGGCTGAGAAGCATAATCCGGTTAGCTTATGAGACTGCTGGCCAGCAGCCTCCTGAAAGAATTACAGCTCATTCTACTAGAGCGGTAGCTTCCACTTGGGCTTTTAAACATGAGGCCTCTGTTGAACAGATTTGTAAGGCGGCGACTTGGTCTTCGCTTCATACTTTTTCTAAATTCTACAAATTTGATACTTTTGCTTCCTCGGAGGCTATTTTTGGGAGAAAGGTCTTACAGGCAGTGGTGCCTTCCGTTTAAGTTCCTGCCTTGTCCCTCCCATCATCCGTGTCCTAAAGCTTTGGTATTGGTATCCCACAAGTAATGGATGAACCCGTGGACTGGATACACCTTACAAGAGAAATCAAAATTTATGCTTACCTGATAAATTTCTTTCTCTTGTGGTGTATCCAGTCCACGGCCTGCCCTGTCACTTTAAGGCAGGTGTTTTTATTTTTAAAACTACAGTCACCACTGCACCCTATAGTTTCTCCATTTTCTTACTTTTCTTCGGTCGAATGACTGGAGGTGGGGGTTAGGGGAGGAGCTATATAGATAGCTCTGCTGTGGGTGTCCTCTTTGCAACTTCCTGTTGGGAAGAAGAATATCCCACAAGTAATGGATGAACCCGTGGACTGGATACACCACAAGAGAAAGAAATTTATCAGGTAAGCATAAATTTTGTTTTTTTTTTCCAGTCATGTGACTGCTATTGAAAAGCATTGAGAAGCAGTGCATTTATTAAAATAGCCAGTAGTGAAGCTGTCCGCTTGTGTTGCAGCACAGCCAAGCAAGCTGAAATTAATCAGTTTAACCAGATCTGAGCTATTGAGCAGATTTCAAAGGAACAAGAGCTTCCTGTCTATAAATCAGTCCAGATTGGAATGCATAGGAAGAACTGTTTTCAGAAAAATGCAAGTGAAGTCTGTGTTGTGTGATTATTTTATTAGATTTATAATGCTGTTTACCAAATGTTTTTGTTCATTTAACTTAGTTTAATTATATATTCTGTGTTGTGTGATTATTTTATTAGGTTTATAATGCTGTTTCGCATTTAAAGTCTTCATTTCAAAGCTTTAAAAATAATGTATTAGTTGTTACTTATGACAATTTTGAGAGGGCCTGCAACCTATCTCCCTCACTTCCCATTGACTTACATTATAAACTGGGTTTCAATTTACAACGGTTTCGATTTACAACCATTCCTTCTGGAACCTAACCCCGACGTAAACTGAGGGCTACCTGTGTTTATATATATATATATATATATATATATATATATATATATATAGTATGCATTCCTACCAATAGGGGGCAACGTTTCTCAAACCTCTGAATGCCTATAAATATACCTCCTACCTCACTCATACCTCAGTTTAACATATAGCAAAGTTAGTAAAGTGTATAAGGAAAAAAAAGCATAAAAAAGAGGAATAGGATAAATAATGTGCTTAAAAAATCATTACCCCCCAAAAATGGGTGGGTCTCGTGGACTCTTGCCACCATGAGAGAAATTAATCAGTTAAGTTCTTACATAAATGATGTTTTCTTTTATATAGGTGGTGAGAGTCCACAAGCTTGTAACGGACGGGATATAATACCCAAGATGTGGAAGTCCACGAATAACAAAAATAAAAATAAAGGGAGGGATAAAATAAAAACAGCTATTTCCGTTGAGAAATTTAATCCCAAAAAATAATTAAGCTTTCTTAAAAATTCAAAAAACTTAAATAATAGGCCCTAGAAACAAACTGAGACAGCTGCATGAAGAACCTTTCTACCAAAAGCTGCTTTTGAGGAAGCAAAAATAGTAGACAATAAAGGTACGCAAAAAATACCAAGCTGCTGCTTTGTAGATTTGATCAACTGAAGCTTCATTCTTGAAAGCCAAAGATGTGGCAACTGATCTTGTAGAATGAGCTGTAATTCTCTGAGGCGGAAACTACCCTACCTCCAAATAAGCTTTGTGAATCAGGAGTTTCACTCAAGATGCCAAAGAAATGGCAGAGACTTTCTGATCTTTTCTAGAACCAGAAAAAAATAACAAATAGACTTTAAGTCTTTCTGAAAACCTTAGTAGCTTCAACATAATATTTCAAAGCTCTTACCACATCCAAAGAATGCAAAGATCTTTCAAGAGTATTCTTAGGATTAGGACACAAGGAAGGAACAATCATTTCCCTATTAATGTTGTTTGAATTCACAACCTTAGGCAAAAATGTAAACAGTAAAGTCTGCAAAACAGCTTTATCTTGATGGAAAATCAGAGAAGGAGACTCACAAGAGAGAGCAGACAATTCAGAAACTCTTCTAGCAGAAGAGATAGCCAAGAGAAATAACACTTTCCAAGAAAGTAGTTTAATGTCCAAAGAATGCATAGGCTCAAAAGGAGGAGTCTGCAAAGTCTTTAATACCAAAATTAGATTCAAAGGAGGAGAAATAGATTTAATAACAGGTTTGATAAGAGTCAAAGCCTTGCGAAACAGTGCATATCAGGAAGATTAGCAATCTTTCTGTGAAATAAAACAGAAAGAGCAGAGATTTGCCTTTTCAAAGTATTGGCAGACCACCCTTTATCCAAACCATCCTGAAAAATCTAAAGAATCCTAGGAATTCTAAAAGAATTCTAAAGGAATAATCATGAGTGGAACACCATGAAATATAGGTAATCCAAACCATGTGATATATTTTCCCTGAAAAAGGTTTACAAGCCTGTATCATAGTGTTAATCATTGAGTCAGAGAAACCTCTATGACTAAGGACTAAGCATTTAATTGTCATGCCTTCAAATTTAAAGATTTGAGATCCGGATGGAAAAACGGGCCTTGAGACAGAAGGTCTGGTCTTAGCGGAAGTTACCAAGGTTGGCAACTGGCCATTCGGACAAGGTCTGCATACCAGAACCTGTGGGGCCATGCTGGTGCTATCAGAAACACATAAGATTGTTTCATTATGATCTTTGAGATCACTCTTGGAAGAAGAACCAGAGGAGGAAAAAATGTAACTTCAAACAATAAGGAAAACATCACACCTGTCTTTTCTTGAGGGGCACGGAATGTCAGACTTGCCAGGTCCACTTGTACATCAAATAACAGAAAAATAGGTAACAGGTGGAGGTATATAAGTCACAAACCTGTGTATGATTAAGTATACATGACTAAGGGCCTAATACAGGCCTGAAACGTATTTTTTTTTCTCTTGGACCCTACATGAAAGAATAAAGTTTTTTTTATCTGTTTGGAGGCTGGAATTTTTTCTGTTATTTGAGAAAAAATGTAAGCAAGTTGGTAAAACCAAAGGTACTGCTAAATCATCCATCATTTTCTCCTGAGGACCCTGGACCTGGAGAAGTATCTGATATGTTTCTAGTTTAGACAAGAGGTCATCAGATCTATGTCTGGAAGACCCCACATCTTCACAATTTGATAGAACACATCTGGATGAAGAGACCATTCCCCGGATGTAGAGATTGATGGCTGAGATAATCTGCTTCCCAATTGTCTACACCTGGGATATGAATTGCAGTGATTAGACAAGAGTTGGATTTCACCTAAGAAAGTATTAGAGATACTTCCTTCATTGCTAGGGGACTGCGAGTCCCCTCTTGACGATTGACATATGCCACTGTTGTGAAATTGTCTGTTTGAAAATTAATTTATGGTTCTCTCTTTAATAGAGGCATAGGGGCCAATTTATCATGCTTTGTATGGAGCTTGATGCCCCTTGTTTCCGGTGAGCCTTCTAAAGACCGCTGCTCCTTAACTTGTCCGCATGCTGTGAGGCCGCGGACAGAAATCAACCCGATCAAATACGATCGGGTTGATTGACACCCCCTGCTAGCGATCGATTGGTTGCGAATCTGCAGGGGGTGGCATTGCACCAGCAGTTCACAAGAACTGCTGGTGCAATGATAAATGCTGACAGCGTATGCTGTCAGCATTTATCAATGTGCAGCAGACATGATACGCTACATCATATAATGTCTGCTCGCACTATATTAAATATACCCCAAGCCTGAAGAGCTCTGAAAATAGCACAGAGTTTTAAGATATTGATTGGTAACCTCGCCTCTTGAGGATTCCAAACCCCCTGTGTTGTCAAAGACCCCCAAGACAGCTCCCCAACCTGTGAGACTTGCATCTGTTGTGATTACAGTCCAGGTAGGATGAGCAAAGAAGAGGCCCCTTTAACAATGAGATGATGGTTTAACCACCAAGTCAGAGATAGTTGAGTGTTGGGATTTAAGAATATCAGTTGTGATATCTGAGTATAATCCCTGCACCATTGGTGCAACATGCAAAGCTGAAGAGGTCTCATATGAAAACAAGCAAAGGGGATCGCATCCAATGCTGCAATCATGAGACCTAAAACTTCCATGCATATAGCCACTGAAGGCAATGATAGAAACTGAAGATTTAGACAGGCTGAACCCAATCTGAATCATCTCTTTTCTGTTAGGGATAGAGTCATGAACACTGAATCTATCTGGAAGCCTAAAAAGGTGACCCTTGTCTGAGGAATAAAGAAACTTGGTTAACTGATCCTCCAACCATGTCTTTGAAGAAACAACAACATTAGTTGTTTCGTGGGAGATTCCACTAAATAAAAAGATTGAGCTAGTACCAAGATATCGTCCAAATAAGGAAACACCGCAATACCCTGCTCTCTAAAGACAGATAGAAGGGCACGAGAACCATTGAGAATTTTCTTGGTGCTGTTGCAAGGCCAAATGGAAGAGCGACAAATTGGTAATGCTTGTTTTGAAAAGAGAAGCTCAGAAATCGATAGTGGTGTGGATGAATTGGAATATGAAGATAAGCGTCCTGTAAGTCTATTGTGGACATGAAGTGACCTTGCTGAACAAAAGGCAGAATAGTCCTTATAGTCACCATCTTGAAAGTTGGGACTCTTACAAAATGATTTAAAGTTTTCAGATTCAAAATTGGTCTAAAAGAATTTTCCTTCTTTGGAACAATGAATAGATTTGAATAAAAACCCAATCCCCTTTCCTGCTGAGGAACTGGGACAATTACCCCTGAAAGTTCTAGATCTGAAACACATTTCAAACATTCTTGGGCTTTTACTGGGTTTTTTGCTACATGGGTGAGAAAGAATCTTCCCATTGGAGGTCTTATTCTGAATCCAATTTGATAACCCTGAGAAATAATATTCTGAATCAACTGATTTTTGACAGTCTGTCCAAATTTTTTGAAATAGCTTTAGTCTGCCTACCCACCAGAAGAACTGGTTTAAGGACCGCACCTTATAAGGCTTGTGTTTATTCCAATTTGGAGATGGTCTCCAATTAGAGACAGAGACCTTAGGGGATGGAGCAGTTTTCTGTTCTCTATACTGACTAAAGGAACAAAAACGATTGGTAGCTTTTAATTCACCCTTAGATTTCTTGTCTTGGGGCAGAAAAACTCCATTACTCCCAGTAACAGTGGAGATAATAGAATCCAATTGTGAACCAAAAAGATTTTTACCCTGAAAAGCAAGAGATAATAATCTAGTTTTAGACACCATTTCAGCATTCCAAGATTTAAACCATAAAGCTCTTCTAGTTAGAATAGCTAAAGATATAGATTTGACATTGATTTTCATAACATCAAATATAGCATCACAAATAAAATGATTTGCATTTTGAAGTAAAAGAATAATGTTAGATAATTAAGGATCTGAAGACAACTGCTGTGCTAAACTGTCCAACCAAAAAGTAGAAGCAGCAGCAATATCAGCCATAGATATTACTGGTCTAAAAATATAGCCAGTATGTAAATATGCCCTTCTTAGATAAGATTCAAGCTTCCTATCTAAAGGATCCTTAAAAGAGGTACTGTCTTCCATAGGAATAGTAGTACATTTGGCAAGAGTGGAAATAGTCCCATCAACCTTAGGTACTGTTTCCCAAAGTTCCAGATTAGCAACAGACAAAGGATACAATTTCTTAAACCTAGAAGAAGGGTTAAAAGAGGTACCAGGTTTAGACCATTCTTTAGCAATCACATTAAAGTTGGCGTCTGGAATAGGAAAAACTTCAGGAGTAATAACAGTAGTCTTAAATACAGAATTTACTGTATTTACTGTAATTACTAGCTTTATCATCAGGAGGTTTCGATTCCTTAATGCCCAAAGTAGACAATAATTCCTTTAAAAGATAGCGAATATGTTCTATCTTAAATAAAAAAGTAGATTTGTCTATTTCTGTCTCTGATGTGGCATCCTCCGAATTAGAGAAAACCCCATCAGTAGAAGATACATCAGTATGCTGATGGTCAGTACAAAATTCACTAGATTTAGGAAAACTTTGCAAAACCCTTTTACGTTTATTTGAAGGAGGAATAGCAGTCATTGCCTTCTCTATAGCTGCAGCAATAACATTTTTCATTTCTGCAGGAATTCTTTGTACATTAGACTGAGATGGATTAACAGTGGGTACATTTGTACTCATAGAGATATTATCAGCATGTAATACATTGTCAAAACAAGAGCCACATAATTGAGCTGAAGAATTTAGATCAGCTTTTTTTTTTTAGAACAAAGCTTTGGTAGAAACATGTTCGGGCAGCAAATACTATGGTAACATCTGAGGCAGGTTCAGTTTGAGACATTATTGCAAAAAACAAAAATTGAAAAAATATATTATTTCTGCAAATTTATATCCATGCTCTTATATATATTATATATCACAAGTCTGAGAGAATGGGAAACAGAGAACATTATTATAAAAATAATAAACTGATTATAAAACCAATGCTGCACAAAAGATCTCTAAGCATTTTCTGAGAGCACTGAGTTGCCTGGGTGGTGGAGCTTATAACGCTAAAAAAAGCACAAAAATTTGGTGCAAAAAAAAGGGAGTGAAATGATGACGCATGACGTAAATAGTGTCATTGCGTGCACGTTTGCGCACAAATTTTAAATAACAATTGGAAAAAAAAAATAAGTAAAAAAGTGGTGTATACACTAAACTTTGCCAAATTGTTTAAAATACCCCCAAACACACCAAGCTGAGAGTGTATTTTATTAAGAATAAATAAAAATATACTTACTGTGTAAGACACCCATCTACATATAGCAGATAGCCAACCCAGTACTGAAACATATCAGCAGAGGTAATGGTACAGGAGTATAATGTTGAGCTAGAAAGGGAGGCAGCAGATGAATCCCTGTGACTGAATTTACAGAGAGCCCTAGAAAAGATTTTCAATAGGTGAAAACATGGTGTCATCAGGCAATACTCCCTTCACATCCCTCAGACAAACACTGTACTTAGAGAGGAACTGGGCTTCAATATGCTTAGAAGCGCCTTTAACAGAAGAACCAAGCACATCATGCTTCACCACTTCCGAAGGAGGCAAAGTTTTTAAAACTGAGGTATGAGTGAGGTGGGCGGTGTATTTATAGGCATTTTAAGGTTTGGGAAACTTTGCCCCCTCCTGGTAGGAATGTATATCCCATCTGTAACAAGCTCGTGGACTCTCGCCACCTATATGAAAGGAAATATATATGCGTGTGTGTATGTGTGCGTGTGTATATACATGTATCTATTGGTGTGTGTATTTATTGAGCTATATATAAATTCACTATATAAATATATATGTGTGTGTGTGCATGTGTATATACATGTGTATCGGTGTGAGCATTTATTGATATATTTATATATATATATATATATATATATATATATATATACATACAGTATATAAATATATTTATGTGTGTGTGCATGTGTATATACATGTGTGTAATGATGTGTGTATTTATTGAGATACAGTGCCCTCCACTAATATTGGCACCCCTAGTAAATATAAGCAAAGGCGGCTGTGAAATATTGTTTTAATTGTTTAACCTTTTGTTAAAAAAATACACAAAAATAATCTCATGGATATCAAAAAATTGCAAACACAACACAGGTTTATCCAAAACAAAAAATCTTTCTTAAATTTATGTGTGGCACAATTACTGGCACCCTTTTAGTCAATACTTTGTGCTACCTCTGAGCTTACAGCTCATTTATTAAGCTCTGTATGGAGCTTGATGCCCCTTGTTTCCGGGGAGCCTTCAGGCTCGCCAGAAACAGAAGTTATGAAGCAGCGGTCTAAAGACCGCTGCTCCATAACTTGTCCGTCTGCTCTGAGGTGGCGGACAGAAATCAACCCGATCAAATACGATCGGGTTGATTGACACCCCTGCTAGCGGCCGATTGGCAGCAAATCTACAGTGGGCGGCATTGCACCAGCAGTTCACAAGAACTGTTGGTGCAATGATAAATGCCAACAGTTACTGATGTGCCGCGATGTGCAGTGGACATGATGATACGCTACTTCGTATCATGTCCGCTAGCACATTGGTAAATATACCCCTGAGTCTTCTCTTATAATGTAAATCCAATGAATCCCAGCACTCAAAAGAAATGTTGATAAAAAACAAAGATTGTTATTCGTGTCTGAACATAATTCACAAAGTTCTGAAATTCAGAAGATTATAAATAAACATTGGGGGTTATTAGCTAGTTGTAATCTGAATATAGCGGAATTCCAGTTGAATCCTATGCCAGCATATAAAAAGAGCTTTAATATTCAACGGAAATTAGTTAAAGCAGATATAAGACCTAAAAATAAGACTGGCCCCCGCTATATAACATCAAAAAATCAGGGTTGTTACCCTTGCTTACGCCTAGATTTAGAGTTCTGCGGCCAAAGGGGTGCTTAGCTAACGCTGGCTTTTTTCTGGCCGCACCTTTTAAATACCGCTGGTATTGAGAGTTCACAGAATGGCTGCGTTAGGCTCCAAAAAAGGAGCGTATAGCATATTTAACGCAACTTCAACTCTCGAGACCAGCGGTGCTTACGGACGCGGCCAGCTTCAAAAACGTGCTCGTGCACGATTCCCCCATAGAAAACAATGGGGCTGTTTGAGCTGAAAAAAAACCTAACACCTGCAAAAAAGCAGCGTTCAGCTCCTAACGCAGCCCCATTGTTGTCTATGGGGAAACACTTCCTACGTCTGCACCTAACACTCTAACATGTACCCCGAGTCTAAACACCCCTAACCTTACACTTATTAACCCCTATTCTGCCGCCCCCGCTATCGCTGACCCCATAATATTTTTTTTAACCCCTAATCTGCCGCTCCGTAAACCGCCGCTACTTACATTATCCCTATGTACCCCTAATCTGCTGCCCCTAACACCGCCGACCACTATATTATATTTATTAACCCCTAATCTGCCCCCCACAACGTCGCCTCCACCTGCCTACACTTATTAACCCCTAATCTGCCGAGCGGACCGCACCGCTATTATAATAAATTTATTAACCCCTAATCCGCCTCACTAACCCTATAATAAATAGTATTAACCCCTAATCTGCCCTCCCTAACATCGCCGACACCTAACTTCAAACATTAACCCCTAATCTGCCGACTGGAGCTCACCGCTATTCTAATAAATGTATTAACCCCTAAAGCTACGTCTAACCCTAACACTAACACCCCCCTAAGTTAAATATAATTTTTATCTAACGAAATAAATTAACTCTTATTAAATAACTTATTCCTATTTAAAGCTAAATACTTACCTGTAAAATAAATCCTAATATAGCTACAATATAAATTATAATTATATTATAGCTATTTTAGGATTTATATTTATTTTACAGGTAACTTTGTATTTATTTTAACCAGGTACAATAGCTATTAAATAGTTAAGAACTATTTAATAGCTAAAATAGTTAAAATAATTACAAAATTACCTGTAAAAAAAATATACCCCTGAGTCTTCTCTTATAATGTAAAGAAATGTTGATAAAAAACAAAGATTGTTATTCGTGTCTGAACATAATTCACAAAGTTCTGAAATTCAGAAGATTATAAATAAACATTGGGGGTTATTAGCTAGTTGTAATACGAATATAGCGGAATTCCAGTTGAATCCTATGCCAGCATATAAAAAGAGCTTTAATATTCAACGGAAATTAGTTAAAGCAGATATAGGACCTAAAAATAAGACTGGCCCCCGCTATATAACATAAAAAAAGTCAGGGTTGTTACCCTTGCTTACGCCTAGATTTAGAGTTCTGCAGCCAAAGGGGTGTGTAGCTAACGCTGGCTTTTTTCTGGCCGCACCTTTTAAATACCGCTGGTATTGAGAGTTCACAGAATGGCTGCGTTAGGCTCCAAAAAAGGAGCGTATAGCATATTTAACGCAACTTCAACTCTCGATACCAGCGGTGCTTACGGACGCGGCCAGCTTCAAAAACGTGCTCGTGCACGATTCCCCCCTAATCCGCCTCACTAACCCTATAATAAATAGTATTAACCCCTAATCTGCCCTCCCTAACATCGCCAACACCTAATTTCAAACATTAACCCCTAATCTGCCGACTGGAGCTCACCGCTATTCTAATAAATGTATTAACCCCTAAAGCTAAGTCTAACCCTAACACTAACACCCCCCTAAGTTAAATATAATTTTTATCTAACTAAATAAATTAACTCTTATTAAATAACTTATTCCTATTTAAAGCTAAATACTTACCTGTAAAATAAATCCTAAAATAGCTACAATATAAATTATAATTATATTATAGCTATTTTAGGATTAATATTTATTTTACAGGCAACTTTGTATTTATTTTAACCAGGTACAATAGCTATTAAATAGTTAAGAACTATTTAATAGCTAAAATAGTTAAAATAATTACAAAATTACCTGTAAAAAAAATCCTAACCTAAGTTACAATTAAACCTAACACTACACTATCAATAAATAAATTAAATAAACTACCTACAATTATCTACAATTAAACCTAATACTACACTATCAATAAATTAATTAAATACAATACCTACAATTATCTACAATTAAACCTAACACTACACTATCAATAAATTATTTAAATAAAATATCTACAAATAACTACAATGAAATAAACTAACTAAAGTACAAAAAATAAAAAAGAACTAAGTTACAAAAAATAAAAAAATATTTACAAACATTAGAAAAATATTACAACAATTTTAAACTAATTACACCTACTCTTAGCCCCCTAATAAAATAACAAAGCCCCCCAAAATAAAAAATGCCCTACCCTATTCTAAATTAAAAAAGTTCAAAGCTCTTTTACCTTACCAGCCCTGAACAGGGCCCTTTGCGGGGCATGCCCCAAGAAATTCAGCTCTTTTGCCTGTAAAAAAAAACACATACAATACCCCCCCCAACATTACAACCCACCACCCACATACCCCTAATCTAACCTAAACCCCCCTTAAATAAACCTAACACTAAGCCCCTGAAGATCTTCCTACCTTATCTTCACCATACCAGGTTCACCGATCGGTCCTCGGAAGTGTTGATCCAAGCCCAAGCGGGGGGCTGAAGAGTGACATCCATCCTCGGGCTGAAGTCTGGATCCAAGCGGCGGCTGAAGAAATCCATCATCGGGCTGAAGTCGGAGGTCCATCATCGGGATGAAGTCTTCTATCAAGCCGCATCTTCAATCTTCTTTCTTCTAGAGCGGAGCCATCTTCTTTCCAACCGACGCGGAACATCCTCTTCAACCGACGCCTACTCGCCGAATGATGGTTCCTTTAAATGACATCATCCAAGATGGCGTCCCTCGAATTCCGATTGGCTGATAGGATTCTATCAGCCAATCGGAATTAAGGTAGGAATATTTTGATTGGCTGATGGAATCAGCCAATCAGAATCAAGTTCAATCCGATTGGCTGATCCAATCAGCCAATCAGATTGAGCTTGCATTCTATTGGCTGATCGGAACAGTACTGGTACTGGTACTTGTTGCGCTAAAGTTTCCAACCAAAAAGTTGAAGCCGCAGCAACATCAGCCAATGAAATTGCAGGCCTGAGAATATGACCTGAATATAAATAGGCTTTCCTTAGATAAGATTCAAGCTTCCTATCTAAAGGATCTTTAAAAGAAGTACTATCCGCCATAGGAATAGTAGGACGCTTAGCAAGAGTAGAGATAGCCCCATCAACTTTGGGGATCTTTTCCCAAAACTCCAATCTATCAGTCGGCAAAGGGTACAGCTTCTTAAACCTTGGAGAAGGAGTAAATGAAGTACCCAGACTATTCCATTCCCCAGAAATTACATCTGAAATAGCATCAGGAACTGGAAAAACTCTGGAATAACTACATGAGCTTTAAAAAACGAATTTAAACATTTACTGGTTTTAATATCAAGAGGATTAGTCTCCTCCATATCTAATGCAATCAACACCTCTTTTAATAAAGAACGAATATACTCCATTTAAATAAATATGAAGTTTTGTCAGTGTCAATATCTGAGGCAGAATCTTCTGAACCAGATAGATCCTCATCAGAGATAGATAAATCAGAATGCTGTCGGTCATTTAAAAATTCTTCGAATTTATGAGAAGTTTTAAAAGACCTTTTTATTTTATTAGAAAGTGGTATAACAGACAGAGCCTTCTGAATATAATTAGAAACAAATTCTCTCACATTAACAGGAATATCCTGAACATTAAATGTTGAAGGAACAACAACAGGTAATGGATTACTACTAATGGAAATATTGTCTGCTTTTGAAAGTTTATCATGACAACTAACACAAACTACAGCCGGAGGAACAGTTACCACAAGTTTACAACAAATGCACTTAGCTTTGGTAGAACCGACATCAGGTAGCAGCATTCCAGAAGTAGATTCTGAGACAGGGTCAGTTTGAGACATCTTGCAATATGTAAATAGAAAAAAACAACATATAAAGCAAAATTATCAATTTCCTTATATGACAGATTCAGAAATGGGAAAAAATGCAAACAGAATAAGCCTCTGGAGACCAGAAGTGAAAAGAAATAATGACTTAAATAATGTCAAAAAATCTGGCGCCAAGTATGACGCTCACAATTGACAAAATATTTTTTGGTGCCAAAAAACGTCTGCAACAAACACTAGCGTCATAGATGACGCAACTATGTGAAAACTCTCGCCGCCAACTAAGACGCCGGAAATGACGTTATAACGTCAACAAACGTAATTATTGCGCCAAAAAAGTCTCGCGCCAAAAATGACGCAATAAAATTATAGCATTTTGTGCTCCCGCGAGCCTAACAGCCCGCAATTTAGAAAGAAAGACAATTTGAAAAATTTTCAGGTAAGAAAAAAATGTATTCATATGCATTTCCCAAAAATGAAACTGACAGTCTGTAAAAAGGAAATATACTGATTAACCTGAATCATGGCAAATATAAGTATAAAAACATATATTTAGAACTTTACATATAAAGTGCCAAATCATAGCTGAGAGTGTCTTAAATAAAAGAAAACATACTTACCAAAAGACACTCATCTACATATAGCAGATAGCCAAACCAGTACTGAAACGAGAATCAGTAGAGGTAATGGTATATAAGAGTATATCGTCGATCTGAAAAGGGAGGTAGGAGACCTATGAAATAGATCCCCGTTAGGATGACCATTGCATTCAATAGGTAATACTCCCCTCACATCCCTCTGTCATTCACTGCACTCTGACAGGAAACCGGGCTCCAGCCTGCTGAGAAGCGCATATCAACGTAGAAATCTAGCATAAACTTACTTCACCACCTCCATAGGAGGCAAAGTTTGTAAAACTGACTTGTGGGTGTGGTGAGGGGTGTATTTATAGGCATTTTGAGGTTTGGGAAACTTTGTCCCTCCTGGTAGGAATGTATATCCCATACGTCACTAGCTCATGGACTCTTGCCAATTACATGAAAGAAAACAGCCCCAAAACATTAAAGAGCCACCACCATATTTAACCGTAGGCATGAGGTACTTTTCCATATGGCTACCTCTGTGTGTAAGCAAAACCCACCTCTGGTGTTTATTGCCAAAAATCTCTATTTTGGTTTCATCTGACCATAGAACCCGATCTCATTTGAAGTTCCAGTAGTGTCTGGCAAACTGAAGATGCTTGAGTTTGTTTTTGGATGAGAGTAGAGGCTTTTTTCTTGAAACCCTTCCAAACAACTTGTGGTGATGTAGGTGACGTAGGCTTGCAGTTTTGGAGACTTTCTGACCCCAAGACGCAACTAACTTCTGCAATTCTCCAGCTGTGATTCTTGGAGATATTCTGGCTACCATCCTCTTCACAGTGCATTGAGATAATAGTGACACACGTCCTCTTCCAGGTTGATTTATAACATTTTCAGTTGACTGGAACTTCTTAATTATTGCACTTATGGTGGAAATGAATTTTCAATGCTTTTGCTATTCCTATTGCCACTTCCCATTTTGTGAGGATCAACAACCTTTTGCCGTACATCACAGCTATATTCTTTGGTCTTACCCATTGCGATGAATGACTAAGGGAAAGTGGCATATGTGTTACCTCATATTTATACCTGTGTGAAATAGGAATTAGTTGAACAATTTCCTGTTCCTAGTCACACAGGTGTATTAAAACATTTTTAAATATCAATGGGAATATACTTCAAATATATCTTTCTCATATGAACTCATAGGGATGCTAATAATTGTGGCACACATATATTTAATAAATATTTTTTTCTATAAACCTGTTTTGTGTTTGCAATTGTTTGATATCCGTGAGAGCAGAGTATTATTTTGTATTTTTTTTAACAATGGATCAAAAGGTTAAACAATAAAGGCATTTTTTCACAGCCTTCTTTGCTCTTATTTACCAAGGGTGCTTTGTGGTGGACACTGTATATACACGGAGTGCAGAATTATTAGGCAAGTTGTATTTTTGAGGATTAATTTTATTATTGAACAACAACCATATTCTCAATGAACCCAAAAAACTCATTAATATCAAAGCTGAATAGTTTTGGAAGTAGTTTTTAGTTTGTTTTTAGTTATAGCTATTTTAGGGGGATATCTGTGTGTGCAGGTGACTATTACTGTGCATAATTATTAGGCAACTTAACAAAAAACAAATATATACCCATTTCAATTATTTATTTTTACCAGTGAAACCAATATAACATCTCAACATTCACAAATATACATTTCTGACATTCAAAAACAAAACAAAAACAAATCAGTGACCAATATAGCCACCTTTCTTTGCAAGGACACTCAAAAGCCTGCCATCCATGGATTCTGTCAGTGTTTTGATCTGTTCACCATCAACATTGCGTGCAGCAGCAACCACAGCCTGCCAGACACTGTTCAGAGAGGTGTACTGTTTTCCCTCCTTGTAAATCTCACATTTGATGATGGACCACAGGTTCTCAATGGGGTTCAGATCAGGTGAACAAGGAGGCCATGTCATTAGATTTTCTTCTTTTATACCCTTTCTTGCCAGCCACGCTGTGGAGTACTTGGACGCGTGTGATGGAGCATTGTCCTGCATGAAAATCATGTTTTTCTTGAAGGATGCAGACTTCTTCCTGTACCACTGCTTGAAGAAGGTGTCTTCCAGAAACTGGCAGTAGGACTGGGAGTTGAGCTTGACTCCATCCTCAACCCGAAAAGGCCCCACAAGCTTATCTTTGATGATACCAGCCCAAGCCAGTACTCCACCTCCACCTTGCTGGCGTCTGAGTCGGACTGGAGCTCTCTGCCCTTTACCAATCCAGCCACGGGCCCATCCATCTGGCCCATCAAGACTCACTCTCATTTCATCAGTTCATAAAACCTTAGAAAAATCAGTCTTGAGATATTTCTTGGCCCATTCTTGACGTTTCAGCTTGTGTGTCTTGTTCAGTGGTGGTCGTCTTTCAGCCTTTCTTACCTTGGCCATGTCTCTGAGTATTGCACACCTTGTGCTTTTGGGCACTCCAGTGATGTTGCAGCTCTGAAATATGGCCAAACTGGTGGCAAGTGGCATCTTGGCAGCTGCACGCTTGACTTTTCTCAGTTCATGGGCAGTTATTTTGCGCCTTGGTTTTTCCACACGCTTCTTGCGACCCTGTTGACTATTTTGAATGAAGCGCTTGATTGTTCGATGATCACACTTCAGAAGCTTTGCAATTTTAAGAGTGCTGCATCCCTCTGCAAGATATCTCACTATTTTTGACTTTTCTGAGCCTGCCAAGTCCTTCTTTTGACCCATTTTGCCAAAGGAAAGGAAGTTGCCTAATAATTATGCACACCTGATATAGGGTGTTGATGTCATTAGACCACACCCCTTCTCATTACAGAGATGCACATCACCTAATATGCCTAATTGGTAGTAGGCTTTCAAGCCTATACAGCTTGGAGTAAGACAACATGCATAAAGAGGCTGATGTGGTCAAAATACTTATTTGCCTAATAATTCTGCACTCCCTGCACAGTATATATATATATATATATATATATATATATGTATATAGATAGATAGATATAGATATATATGTGTGTATGTGAGTTTGTGCACGTTTTTATGTGAATCTATGTATGTGTTAGCAACAGAAGGGCCCTCAGTGGCCTCTTGTTAAAGTCTTTGGGTTATAAGACGGTGTGATTGTACAGCTGTGCCCTATGGGGATTACCGAGTCACAATTACACATGTCCCAGACTGTTTAGCTGCTGTTTTGGAACTTAAGTCATTTTACCTATTAGATACAACCTGAAACTACAGGAAATGACACTGAATAATGTGAGAAACAAGAGCTAACGTACCTATTCCTTGTGGTCATCTTATGCTCTGCTAATAATTCCCTCCCAGCCAGATACAACACAGCTACTGCACGAGCACAGGCGATAAATACTTTCACATCACAGAAAAGGAATCACATGACATGACTAAACAAATGTAGCCTCATATTTACTGTGATCGGATCATGACGTTACGTATTAAAGACACTACATGATGAAACTGAACAAATGTAGCCTCAAATTTACTGTGATCAGATCATGTTACGTATTAAAGGTACTACATGTCGTTACTGAACACATGTAGCCTCATATTTACTGTGATTAGATCATGTTACGTATTAAAGGAATCACATGACGTAACTGAACATATGTAGCCTTATATTTACTGTGATCAGATCATGTTACGTATTAAAGAAATTATTAGTCATAACTGAACACATGTAGTCTCATATTTACTGTGATTAGATCATGTTACGTATTAAAGGAATCACATGACGTAACTGAACACATGTAGCCTTATATTTACAGTGATCAGATCATGTTACTTATTAAAGAAATTATAAGTCATAACTGAACACATGTAGTCTCATATTTACAGTGATCAGATCATGTTACTTATTAAAGGAATTACATGACGTAACTGAACACATGTAGCTTCATATTTACTGTGATCAGATCATGTTACAAATAAACATATAAATACATCTGTACACACATATATATATATAAAAATACACACACACATATATATACTGTATATACACATATTTAGACATGGGCACTTATATATATATATATATATATATATATACACACACATACATATATTATTATCGGTTATTTGAAGAGCGCAAACAGATTCTGCAGCGCTAATACATATGTATTTATATGTGCATATATGTCTGTAAATACATATATACACATATAAATACATAAATACATATACAGACACACACACACACACACATATATATATATATATATATATATATATATATATATACTTACATATTTAGACATGTATATGTATGTATCTCTATGTTAAACCCCTTTGCCTGCCTTTTTTTCTAACACCTGAGACCTCATATCTTTGAGCCCTTTATAACTACTTTGTAATGCATTTGATGTTTTTTGTGACACTTTTTTGTTTTTCGCAAAACAGTTAACCAGAGCTCTGAGGTTGCGGTAATCATTCTAGTATGAATTGCGATTGCACTCACACGTTCGCATTTACTTTCAACTTGTAATACAAGTACAATTTAACTTGCGTGCAAAGAAATGCGAAAACCTGATATCGCTTGTGCACAAACGATAGCGCTCCATTCGTAATATGGCCCAAAGTGTTTAATTATGTGTAGTAAAACAACTGTAAAGTATATTTTCATATTATTTACCCCTTTTACATTTCATTTAGTCCTAAATATTGTGGCTTCTATGCACCTCACATTCACAACGGTCTTGTTTCTCAGTACAAAAACATGTTTTACAACAAAAATAAAACTGTAATATGTTGTAGATGTAAAAGAGAAAAAAATAATAAAGTAAATTACTGTTTTATAACCTATTCTGTTTGTGATCCGAGTTCAGTAGTTTAAACTGTCCCACTAGACGTTTGTACGAAAATGCTTCAGTTTAGGAACTGCCCTATATGGATAACAATGGATCCTGTAACATTACAATTCAAGTGTTTTTATCCACCGCTCGTCACATCTACGAATTACTGTCTGTTATAATTTAGAAACGCATCTTGTGACTGTTCACTTCTTGCCGCATCAAACAAGTCCTGCTGTGAGGGAGCCAAGTGACACAAAACCTCCTTCCATCCTTACGGAGAAAACTAAGATGTAAAACTCTCCCTCTGTAAACCAGTCATAGTTAAAGAGAAACTAAATAAAAATTAGACAATCTCATTAGATTTGCAATAAACACAAAAGCGAGACGGGACGCTTCACAGGGGCCATCTTGTCTTAATGAATTCCCCATGCTGGGCATAAATGTAGGGGAAAAATCCCACCCACGCCCTATAATACCGCAGATCGCCCACTGCCATTCCCCTGTTCACGTCTGCAAGATCTCGAGACTACATAAACATAACAGACGTGAATATGAAGTCACAAATATTTACATGAACTACTGTATATTAATTAGTATATAATTAATGTTAGTATGTGTTGCTAGCGATTCTTGTTTGATGTGCGAGATATAAAATATTGGGCATCTCCCGCAACTATAGATAAAAACCACTGAGGTAAGGAGCATTTTTCCATCTTTTCTAATAGAGAGGTTAATCGCTGCCAGTAATGAGTATTTATCCAGCTTTACTAATAGAGAGTTTGATCACATAGGTCCAACATTTCAAAAAAGATTTAAGGGACACTTTGCAACAGAGCAGGCAAGCTACTGTAGTACTGCCGACCTACTGTTCAACTGCTCCACTCACTCAGTACTGCGATTAAAACACACCCATGAGTTGAAAGTATACATGATCGCTTGAGCACAATTGTGATTTACGCTAGAATGATTATCGCAACTTCAGAGCTCTGGTTAACCGTTTTGCTAAACAAAGAAGTGTCACAAAACACATCACAAATACATTACAAAGTACAGTTACACTCATAATAACATTGTCTAATAAACATTATTACAAAAAAATATATATTGCACGAAAAAGTTATAAGGGCTCAAAGATATGAGGTCTCAGGTGTTAGAAAAAAACAAAGGTTGCCAAGGGCTTTAACATAGAGCTAAGTACATATACATGTTTAAAGATGCATATATATATATATATATATATATATATATATATATACATACACATATGTGTTTATGTGTGTGCGCATATGTATTTATATGTGTATATATGTATTTTTATGTGTATATAGTTATTTACAGACATATATACACATATAAACACATACATACATATGTACACATAAAAATACATATATACACATATAAACACATAAATACATATGTACACATATATAGGGGCTCACCAGAAACAGAAGTTATGAAGCAGCTGCATAACTTGTCCGCTTGCTCTGAGGCAGCAGACGCATTCAACCCAATCGAATACGATCGGGTTGATTGACACACCCTGCTAGCGGCCGTTTGACCACGAATCTGCAGGAGGCGGCATTGCACAAGCAGGTCACAAGAACTGCTGGTGCAATGATACATTTATCGATGTGCAGTGGACATGATAAGCCACATTGTATCATGTCCGCTCGCACATTGATAAAAGTAGTAAGAAGCTACACGTCTTCAAACTTAATTTGACAGGTACCACGCCCCTAAAATCCGCCCCTTTTTAATATTGATAATTATTTTGATATGGTAATTATATAGTTGCGTAATAAATAAAATGTATTTTTATTGATTGCAATGATTTTTATAAGATAATTATATAGTTGCGGTATAAATAAAATGTATTTTTATTGATTGAATAATTGTTTTATGAATGAGCGCAATGTTTTTACTTTGCTGTGGTATATGTAATATCCAATAGGTTTTGTAGTGAATATTTTTATTACGCTTTAAATTATTTATGTTTAAGGATATGGGCACGACAAAGCGGTAATAAACATGTTCGGACTTGCCCGCAGTTCAGAATTCCGTACTAAGGGCAAGTCAGAACATGTCGAAGCCAGTAGAGTCATGTTCTGTCTTGTCGCTAGTAAAGGAATTCTGTTTTGCAGGCTAGTCCGAACATGATTATTACCGCTTTGTGTGCCCCCCTTAGTAAGTAATTTTGTGCGCATGCTTTTTTTTTTAGGTGCCTGTATTTAAGAGAGTCCAATTGTGTAATGTATTACTACAGATTAATAGTTTAAATAATAGAATAATTTAACACAGACACAAATTTCAATAGTTTTATTATGGAGAAATTTTTTTTTTTCTTCTTATTTTGTATTATATTTGTAAGCTTGTTATTGTTTAAAACATTTAAAACTCAATCATTTATTTACATGTTCAACTAAGTAGTCGGTTGTATAACTTATCCCTAGGATTTTTAAAAAGGACCATATATTTAGTATTTAAATTAATTGTTCTGCTTTTTTTACCCTGACAAAACACGTTCTGTACAAGGTACATTATACTCAGATTTCTGTGATGTACATACTTGGTGAATGCCTTTTCAATTTCAGAACTATCACTCACAGCATCCATCAACAACCGCCAGATTAAATGGACAGTATACTGTAAAATAGTTTTTCCCTTAATGTGTTTACAATTGCTTTTTTTACCAACTGCAGAGTAAAATATGTATGAAAATTAGCTTTTTAAGGTTCATTTCTGTATATTAAAGCTCTGATTTTGTGTTTTGAAGCCACAGCCTAATAAAATAGGTTGAGCTTGTAGGTATACCTGTAGACCTAGACAAATAAAATGGTTCAGGTTAAACACGTTGCTGGGTGGAATGACAAAGGAGAATTTGTATACAAAGAGCGTGTTGTGCCTGGGTCAAATATACTCGATCTGGTGCGTAGTTTGGCACAAATAATAATGTTACAATTAGGAAGACACCCCAAGGTTGGAATACATTTCTGAATGCAATGGCTGAACTGAACATCCCATTGAGTGTTGTTGGTAATACAACAATCATGGAAAACCTTGATGGTTTAAAGATGTTAAATGAGAATTCAGCAACTAATGTTCAAATCCCTTCACAAGAAAGAGATGAGGGAGCCTTCTTTTAAAGGTCCAACTCAATAAGCCCCCCTGGTCTAACAAGTTCTCATGGTTATTTACTACCTAAAAAAAGAACTGGTAGACTTATAAAACTGAGTACTTGGTTGAACATGTAAATAAATGATTGAGTTTTAAACGTTTTTTTTTCTTATTTTGTATTATCTTTGTAAGCTTGTTATTGTTTAAATGTTTTTTCTCCATAATAAAACTATTGAAATTTGAATTTGTGTCTGTGTTAAATTATTCTATTATTTAAACTATTAATCTGTAGTAATACATTACACAATTGTAATCTCTACTTATATATTAATGGACACTGAAGAGAAAGTTTTGAGCTACGGTTTGGGTTTTTGTCCAAACCAGAGTTTCAACCTCTTTAATACCATCCTCTTTAACACCAATCAACAACTGGGTGATCCCCACACATATCGGGTTTTACAAAGGAACCCTAGTTCCTTATTCCAGAGGGAACTCAGATCTTTGGTAGATGATGGAGTAAGTATTGGTATTATAGATAGGGATACATCTAAATTTCTGGTGGTTGAAAACCCAGTGGTCCCTATATCCCATCATCTGCCAAAGGTCCATAAAAGTTTGGACAATGTGAAGGGGTGCCCTATAGTCTCAGGCATAGGGTCACTGTTTAGCCCTTTGTCGGAGTGGCTTGACTCTTACAGAGGACAGTTAAGGGACTCTACAGCTATTTGAAAGACACTACCCATGTTTTGTCTCTGTTCCAGGATTTCCAATGGCTGGAGGGATATAGCTGGTTGACTATTGATGTCACATCATTGTACTCAAGTATACTGCATGACAAAGGCCTACTGGCCATTGGCTATTTTTTGGATCTTGACAGAGACATGGGTACTGTGGAAATGGAATATATCTTGTGAGTCACACGATTCCTCCTGGAGCATAATCTTTTATGTTCAAAGGTGTTTTTTATTTGCAATTATGAGGTACATCGATGGGGCAAAATTTGCCCCCTCGTATGCCAATATTTTTATGGGCTGGTTAGTGTGTAAATTTGTATACTCTGATACTAATCCAATGAGAGATGATATCATTTTATACAAGCGTTACATAGACAATCTTTTGATTGTCCGGGGATCAGGGAAACAAGAAGCTGAACAATTTGTTCAGTACCTAAATGCACAGGACACAGGTGTAATGGTCACCTATGAATGGGACAAAGAAAATACGTTCTTTTTGGATATTGAATTGTCTGGGTCTACAGAGACAGGACAAATCAAAACAAACCTTTATCACAAAAAGATTGCAGGTAACTATTTTGCATGCCCATCCCAAGCACGTTTATAAAGGGATTCTAAAAAGTCAATTCATTAGAACAAAACGTCTTTGTTCAGATAATAATGATTTCCTTGAACAGAGCAACAAACTTAAAAAGAGTTTAAAAAATAGAGGGTACAGAAAGAACCACATTAATAAGATCTATAAAGAGACAAGTACCCTAATAGAGTAGACACTATGAGGCCGAATTACCAAATGTCTGTCGGACTTCATCCGACAGTGCGGATCAGGTCCGTCAGACATCGCTGGATACGGAGAGCAATATGCTCTCCGTATTCAGCATTGCGCCAGCAGCTTACAAGAGCTGCTGGTGCAACGCCGCCCCCTGCAGACTCGCGGCCAATGGGACGCCAGCAGGGAGGTGTCAATCTTAACTTAAAGAGAGGTTCAAAAATAGAGGGTACAGAAAGAACCACATTAATAAGATCTATAAAGAGACAAGTACCCTAATAGAGTAGACACTATGAGGCCGAATTACCAAATGTCTGTCGGACTTCATCCGACAGTGCGGATCAGGTCCGTCAGACATCGCTGGATACGGAGAGCAATACGCTCTCCGTATTCAGCATTGCACCAGCAGCTCACAAGAGCTGCTGGTGCAACGCCGCCCCCTGCAGACTCACGGCCAATGGGCCGCCAGCAGGGAGGTGTCAATCAACCCGATCGTACTCGATCGGGTTGAATTGTGGCGATTCCTGTCCGCCTCATCAGAGCAGATGGACAGGGTTATGGAGCAGCGGTCTTTAGACCACTGCTCCATAACTTGTGTTTCTGGCGAGTCTGAAGACTCGCCAGAAACACGGGCCCTCAAGCGAAATTGGGAGCTTGATACATGGGCCTCTTTGTCACCAAAACCTAACAACACACAGACTAAGCAGCCACTATTTATCACAAAATACTCATCAGAAGTCTGTACCATCATTAAAAAGTATTTTCCATTATTGTATGATGATAAAAAAACTGAAAAAAGTGGTAGAAGATGGCTGCAGATGTGTGTTTTCAAGAAACCTAATCATTGGTAACATTCTTTCCCCAAGTAATTTAAAGCCCCCCAATAGTGCCAGCTCTTGGTTGTCTACCAATGGCACTTATCGGTGTGGTCATCCATGCTGCAAATCATGTGACTTTCTTATTGTAGGCAAGGATTTTTACTCCTGTGTAACAGGTCATACATTTTTAAACTAAAGGTTGCATTATCTGTTCTACTGCCTATGTGATCTGTCTCATAGAATGCACCGAACATAAGTTACAATATGTGGGAATGACGAGTAGGGACGTGAGAACATGTATCAGAGAACACCTAGATTATATTCACAATGAAAAAAGGTGTTCCGCACTCTCTAGACACTTTTTAGATGTACACCAGAAAAATACCAACACTTTCAAATGGAGGGCAATTGAACATATGAGAACACCCATCAGAGGAAGAGATAGAGATCGACTTCTCTCAAAACAAGAGGTCTTTTGGATATTTAGACACACAAATCCCCAAGGGATTCAATTCTGAATTCGATGTAATTAATTATTGGGAATAACATACTATACAAACATGTTCATTCTATTTATCCCTTACTTTTGGAGAGGAAATGTTTAAGAATTTTTTCATCATTATCCTGATTTATTATATTGCCATTTCCATACTGGTTGTTAAACAAATTAATATATTTACATATTTTTACACAAAGGGGTATCGACTTTATGATTTGGTATATTCATATGATTACCATCATTTAGCCAACATAATATCATATTGGGTTTTATTATTTTGTTTTTTGGTTTTAGATTTAACTGTTTAATGCTCACTCTTTCATTGAAAATATAACCATCTTATAATATTCAGTGTGTTCTTATATGCTTGCTGATAATGTATGCCTCAATGTTTAACCCTAGAAAATTTGTTGGCTAATGAATTGCTAAAAAGCACTTTCTATTATATTATATTGTGAAGTAAATACTTAGCATTTTACGGTTTATTATAGATATTAGGATTAGCAGACTAGCTGATGGTAATGAAATAATAATAATAATAAAAAATATCATGAAAGCCTTATGCATAAAGCTTTACCCATGTATAAATAGGTTGTGTTTATGTGGTAATATAAATTTAGGATGATCCTATCTATATATAACACTTTTCTAGCGTATTTAACACTCAAAGTTGCAATTATTTTACAATATACTAAAATTTAAATTTATATTGTAACTCATTTTTTGTAGTAAAACACCTGCAGGCAGTTGGATTACATGAGGTGAAGTCACTTTAAGAAATCAACATATGTTGATTACCTGTCCAATGGCTGTAAATCAGCCTCTTTTTAAAGATGATTGACTTAGCACTTTGCAGGTCAATGAATATGGCACTACGCTGAAACGCGTAAGACCAGTCAGTTTTACCTACCCTGTCATGGACTCATTTGTATGTTTTAAACTTTAAAGAATAAAGGATTGTGTTTTTACTTTAAGTTGACAGACTGCTTCCAGATCTTTCTTGTTTCATTACACAATTGGACTCTCTTAAATACAGGCGTCTAAAAAAAAAAAGCATGCGCACAAAATTACTTACACAAAGCGGTAATAATCATGTTCGGACTTGCCCGCAAAACAGAATTCCTTTACTAGCGACAAGACAGAACATGACTCTTCTGGCTTCGACATGTTCTGACTTGCCCCTAGTACGGAATACTGTACTGCGGGCAAGTCCGAACATGTTTATTACCACTTTCTCATGCCCATATCCTTAAACATAAATAATTTAAAGCGTATTAAAAATATTCACTACAAAACCTATTGGATATTACATATACCACAGAAAAGTAAAAACATTGCGCTCATTCATAAAACAATTATTCAATCAATAAAAATACATTTTATTTATACCGCAACTATATAATTATCTTATAAAAATCATTGCAATCAATAAAAATACATTTTATTTATTACGCAACTATATAATTACCATATCAAAATCATTATCAATATTAAAAAGGGGCGGATTCTAGGGGTGGGTATATGGGCGGAGACTTGGACGGAAAAGGTGTGGGGATTTACATAATAAGGGGCGTGGTATCTGTCAAATTAAGTTTGACGACATGTGTAGCTTCTTACTACTGATAAATATACCCCATAGACATATATATATATATATATATATATATATATATACACTAGTCCTAAAGCCTATGTACACAAGCCATTTTTTGCAGCACAGCGGTCCCCTCTCTTTTGCTCTCTCAGCCCCCCTCTTTTGCTTTCTCCCCACTCTTTTGCTGTCTCCTCCCCCCTCTTTTGCTCTTTCTCCTTTTCACCTTTTTTCCTCTCTCTCCTCCCTCTTTTGTGTTATCTCTTGGCCATGTCCACTCCTGATGGCCACACCTCCACCACGGGCGCTCCCGTCGGCCATGCCCCCATCACGTACACACTCAGCCATGTCCCTCGTCATGCCTGCCCGGTCACGCCCCCGTCACGGTGCTCTTATCCAGCCATGCCCCCCACCATGGCCGCTCAAGGCCAGGTATGTTTGTCCTCGTGCTGTCTCTACTGTGCATGACAGCTACGGACAAACATACTTGGCCTTTTATTATATAGGATATATACATATATAAGTGCATTGGAACTCTTTGCAGTTAAATAGATAAAAAGATGAAAAACCTATTTATGCAACATTCATATTTAATAAATTGTTTTACTGTATATTTCCTTTAAAAATTTTGCATTCCAATGTTCTGCACATAAATGTATATTCCTATATACATCCCACAAGATATTCTAGCTTCAGGTTTTTGCGCTCGTCAGGTAAGCGAGCGAG
Organism: Bombina bombina; assembly: GCF_027579735.1. NCBI lineage: Eukaryota > Metazoa > Chordata > Amphibia > Anura > Bombinatoridae > Bombina > Bombina bombina. The sequence goes on along the minus strand of NC_069505.1, from coordinate 195,028,561 downwards.
TGATAAAAGTTTACTTTCAACTCATAATATGAGCACATCCCGACAAGCACAAAAAGCTTACTTCTTGCCTAATTAATGCACAAGCTGGAGCGCTATTTAAAACTCAACTTGTAATCTGGCCCTGTACAACATACACTCTCTTACTGAGCAACAGTCTTGATAAAGGTCCCTGCGAGAACCGAAACATTGACTGACTGAATTGATGAATTATTAATAAATTTTGTGTTAACTAAATCCTGTGAGTGCCTCTTCTTTTTATGAAAGTTTATATATATATATATATATATATATATATATGTATATATACACACACACATTATATATATATATATATATATATATATATATGTAGGAGGGAGGAGAGAATAATAAACATTGTAATTAGAGAAGAGAAAAAAAGCAACATATAATGCTGTCACTTTAAAGAAAGGGATACTTGCACTCAAAATACTTTAGAGAGTAAATCTAATATTTATTAAATGCCTATGGCAAAATAAATGACTGGAGGTTATCTACAAAGATTTATAGCAGATAAATACCAAACACATATTACATATCACATTTATAAAAGCAAAACCCATTGCGAAAAAACATGCAAACTAAACACAAGAGCAAGCCCTTATAATAAAGATGTATAAAGGATTACAGTCCTCCAAAATGTATGGCCGTAGTCAACCGGCTGTATCCAGGTTAGAGTTATGTTACTCACGCAGTCCCTAAAAGTAGATCAGGCTGGCCAGTAAACTTGATGTTTAACGGTATACCTTGACTAAAGCAGGCCTGCTTCAAACAAACCGCCTCGAGCTTCTCAGCACGGATGCTCCGATCTTGAGGAGTGACTTCACAGGTGGGAGTGCTGGCGTCCCAACACACCTCTCATCCGATTGGTCTATTCTCAATGCCTCAACTGCATAGACAATTCTGCCTGTCAGAAGCAGGAAAACACAGGCACAGGCAACTGTAGTTTGACAGGGCCAATATACAGCGTAGAAGCAAACTCGGGGTTGGTGAGCCCAGACCTTTCCAGTATACACAGTTCTGTGTTAGCATGCCCAGTAGGGTATATCCGATTAGACCTGTGCAGGTATCTCCTGGATGTCCGGAAACTCCTCCTATTGGCACTCTTTAAAGACAGGAAAGTCCATACAGCTCACATAGAGTAAAGTTGTCCCAAGGATTAGTATAAAATAAACAGAGTCCATAAGCAGAGCATTCGCAAATGGAACTACACACTTAGTGCCAACATCACCCCCACATTGGTGTCCCTTAGTTTTGTGAAGAGATGACATCACAAAACTAAGGGACACCAATGTGGCAAGACATTTTGCCTGTGCACACAATAGTGATGCACAGTCCCTTACTTTTGTGATAATTGATAATGGGATCTCCTCTGGTAGAGGGGGTGATAACAAAGTTCTGCTTCAAAAAGAGGCCAAGTGGATCTTTAGACTAGGGACTAGATTTCCACTTGGTTTAAATGATAGATTGGAGTTTGCGTGCTTTTTGTAACGCTTTCTCCTTTTGTCATTTAGACCATTTCCTATTTTCTCAAGTATTCTTTGGAAAATTTATTAAATTTGGTCGATGCATGAATGCATAAGTGTAAGGAGAGTGAGCACCATGCTAAGTTGATGAATACTCATTATGAGATATGCAGTTACGGTTATAATTATCGTTACTAGGAATTATGTTGTGACATTCACTGTTTAATTACTGCAGTAAGAAAGGGCAGGTTTTATTTCAATGTGTTTATCTATACATGAATTAACTTTCAAGTTGGTTAAGTCCCTTTAAATAAAATTGGAATGTGGATCACCTGAGCACAGACAGGTGCTATAAAAGAGGTGGTTCTGGGATTCCAATTATGCCCTGATGAAGCCCCCGACACATGCTAAATGGTGGGGGTGAAACATATGTGACGTTGGCACTATAAGTGTGTAGTTCCATTTGTGACACTCTGCTTATGGACTCTATTTTATACTAATCCTTGGGACCAGTTTACCCTATGTGAGCTGTATGGACTTTCCTGTCTTTAAAGAGTGCCAGTAGGAGGAGTTTCCGGACATCCGGGAGATACCTGAACAGGTCGTATCGAATATACCCTACTGGGAATGCTAACACAGAACTGTGTATACTGGAAAGGTCTGGGCTCACCAACCCCAAGTTTGCTTCCACACTGACATTTAATAAATATGAGATTTATTCTCTAAAGTATTTTAAGTGCAAGTATCCCTTTCTTTAAAGTGACAATACTATATGTTGCTTTTTTCTCTACTCTAATTACAATGTTTATATATTTATATATATATATATATATATATATATATATATATATATATATATACACACACACACACACACATACACACACACCAAAGAAACACACACACACTCTCCACACAAACACACACACTCCAAACAAACATGCACACACTACTTAAACACACACTCCAGGTAAACACACACACCACACAAAAAAATGTATTACACATTTCATGACTCTCCCTTACCTGATTACACATTACATTCTAGTCTACCCACCCTGGTATTACACATCTCATGGCTCCCCCTTACCTGACTACACATTACATTCTAGCCTACCCACCCTGGTATTACACATCTCATGGCTCCCCCTTACCTGACTACACATTACATTCTTGTCTACCAACCCTGGTATTACACATCTTATTACCCCCCCCTAATCTGACTACACATTACATTCTAGTCTACCCACCCTGGTATTACACATCTCATGGCTCCACCGTTCCTGACTACACATTACATTCTAGTCTACCCACCCTGGTATTACACATCTCATGGCTCCACCGTTCCCGACTACACATTACATTCTAGTCTACCCACCCTGGTATTACACATCTCATGACTCCCCCTTACCTGATTACACATTACATTCTAGTCTACACACCACGGTATTACACATCTCATGGCTCCCCCTTACCTGATTACACATTACATTCTAGTCTACACACCACGGTATTACACATCTCATGGCTCCCCCTTACCTGATTACACATTACATTCTAGTCTACCCACCCTGGTATTACACATCTCATGACTCCCCCTTACCTGACTACACATGACATTCTAGTCTAGCCACCCTGGTATTACACATCTCATGACTCCCCCTTACCTGACTACACATTACATTCTATTCTACATACCCAGGTATTACATATCTAATGGCTCCCCCTTTCCTGACTACACTTTACATTCTAGTCTACCCACTCTGGTATTACACATCTCATGGCTCCCCCTTACCTGACTACATATTATATTCTAGTCTACCCACTCTGGTATTACACATCTCATGACTCCCCCTTACCTGACTACACATTACATTCTATTCTACATACTCGGGTATTACACATCTCATAACTCCCCCTTACCTGACAACACATTACATTCTAGTCTACCCACCCTGGTATTATACATCTCATGGCTCCCCCTTACCTGACTCCACATTACATTCTAGTCTACCCACCCTTGTATTACACATCTCATAACTCCCCCTTACCTGACTACACATTACATTCTAGTCTACGCACCCTGGTATTACACATCTCATGTCTCCCCCTTACCTGACTACACATTACATTCTAGTCTATGCACCCTGGTATTACACATCTCATGGCTCTCCCTTACCTGACTACACATTACATTCTAGTCTACCCAGCCTGGTATTACACATCTCATGGCTTGCCCTTACATAACTACACATTACATTCTAGTCTGCCCACCCTGGTATTACACATCTCATGGCTCAACCTTACCTGACTACACATTGCATTCTAGTCTATGCACCCTGGTATTACACATCTCATGACTCCCCCTTACCTGACTACACATTACATTCTATTATACCCACCCTGCTATTACACATCTCATGACTCCCCCTTACCTGACTACACATTACATTCTTCAGAATTTCGGTAAGTGTTAGGTGGGATTAGACTAGTATTATGTACTGTATATTAGGTGTAACCCATAGCAGAGTGATATAACCGAATATACTGTACAATACTAGTGTAATCCATGGCCATTCGAAAAAATTCGGAGTAATTCGGATTTATTCGGTAGATTCTGCACTATTTTAATTCGGAAATTCGGTTTGATCCGAATCTCCGAATTTGCCGAATCGAACCAAATCGCACATGTCTAATGTCTACCCCTTACCTGACTACACATTACATTCTAGTCTACCCACCCTGGTATTACACATCTCATGACTCCCTCTTACCTGACTGCACATTACATTCTAGTCTACATACCTGGTATTACACATCTCATAACTCCCCCTTACCTGACTGCACATTACATTCTAGTCTACACACCTGGTATTACACATCTCATGACTCCTCCTTACCTGATTACACATTACTTTCTAGTCTATGCACCCTGGTATTACACATCTCATGTCTCCCCCTTACCTGATTACACAGTACATTCTAGTCTGCCCACCCTGGTATTACACATCTCATGTCTCCCCCTTACCTGATTACACATTACATTCTAGTCTGGACACCCTGGTATTACACATCTCATAGCTCCCCCTTACCTGATTACACATTACATTCGAGTCTACCCACCCTAGTATTACACATCTCATGGCTCCCCCTTACCTGACTACACATTACATTCTAGTCTACCCACCCTTGTATTACACATCTCATGACTCCCCCTTACCTGACTACACATTACATTCTAGTCTACCCACCCTGGCATTACACATCTCATAACTCCCCCTTACCTGACAACACATTACAATCTAGTCTACCCACTCTGGTATTACACATCTCATGGCTCCCCCTTACCTGACTGCACATTACATTCTAGTCTACCCACCCTGGTATTACACATCTCATGGCTCCCCCGTTACTGACTACACATTACATTATAGTCTATGCACCCTGGTATTACACATCTCATGGCTGCCCCTTACCTGACTACACATTACACTCTAGTCTACCCACCCTGGTATTACACATCTCATAACCCCCCCTTACATGACAACACATTACATTCTATTCTACCCACTCTGGTATTACACATCTCATGGCTCCCCCTTACCTGACTGCACATTACATTCTAGTCTACCCACCCTGGTATTACACATCTCATGACTCCCCCTAACCTGACTACACATTACATTCTAGTCTACCCACCCTGGTATTACACATCTCATGACTCCCCCTTCCCTGATTACACATTACATTCTAGTCTACCCACCCTGGTATTAAACATCTCATGACTCCCCCTTCCCTGATTACACATTACATTCTTTTCTACCCACCCTGGTATTACACATCTCATGTCTCCCCCTTACCTGATGACACATTACATTCTAGTCTACCCACCCTGGTATTACACATCTCATAACCCCCCCTTACCTAACAACACATTACATTCTATTCTACCCACCCTGGTATTACACATCTCATGGCTCCCCTTTACCTGACTACACATTACATTCTAGTCTACCCACCCTGGTATTACACGTCTCATGACTCCCCCTTACCTAACTACACATTACATTCTAGTCTACCCACCCTGGTATTACACGTCTCATGACTCCCCCTTACCTAACTACACATTACATTCTAGTCTACCCAGCCTGGTATTAAACATATCATGGCTCCCCCTTACCTAACTACACATTACATTCTAGTCTGCCCACCCTGGTATTACACATCTCATGGCTCCCCCTTACCTGATTACACATTACATTCTAGCCTACCCACCCTGGTATTACACATCTCATGGCTCCCCCGTTCCTGACTACACATTACATTCTAGTGTACCCACCCTGGTATTACACATCTCATGGCTCCCCCTTACCTGACTACACATTACATTCTAGTCTACCCACCCTGGTATTACATATCTCATGGCTTCCCCGTTCCTGACTACACATTACATTCTAGTCTATGCACCCTGGTATTACACTTCTCATGACTCCCCCTTACCTGACTACACATTACATTCTAGTCTGCCCACCCTGGTATTACACATCTTATGGCTCCCCCTTACCTGACTACACATTACATTCTAGTCTGCCCACCCTGGTATGACACATCTCATAGCTCCCCCTTACCTAATTACATGTCAATTTTTCCCCTTTTTGTTTTTAAAGATTTATAATTGTTTAACAAAAACAAATGTAAATGTTTAACTAAAATTCGATATTCATTTAGTTTTTAACAAAATTAAAGGGACAGTCAACACCAGAATTTTTGTTGTTTTAAAAGATAGATAATCCTTTAATTACCAATTCCCCAGTTTTGCATAACCACCATAGTTATAATTATACATGTTTTACCTCTGTAATTACCTTGTATCTAAGCCTCAGCAGACTGCCCCCTTATTTCAGTTCTTTTGACAGACTTGCAGTTTAGCCAATCAGAGCTGTCTCCATGGTAAATTCACCTGCATGGGTTCAATGTTATCTATATGAAACACGTGAACTAATGCCCTCTAGTGGTGGAAAACTATCATGCATTAGAGGCAGACTTCAAGGTCTAAGAAATTAGCAAGAGAACAAAGCAAAATTGGTGATAAAAGTAAATTGGAAAGTTGTTTAAAATTACATGCCCTATTTGAAACATGAAAGGTTTTTTTGGACTTGACTGTCCCTTTAATTTCAAATAGTGCAGCCAAAGAATATTCACGGAAACACATTTCTCCAAATATTTGTTACGAAAATTTCAGATGAACCAAAGATTTTTGGGCTGCACATATCTAATACCCCCCTCCCCCAAGTATCACATATCTCATGGCACCCCCTTAGTTGATTAGTATTACACATTGCTGAACTTTAGTATCACAGATAAAGAAGACTACAGAAAAAGACTTACATGAAGTAACTAAGAGACTAGAGACAATAAAATCATAAGTCACAGCGCCCTCTGTGGTGGGAGTACTCCACTGCACACAATATTATCTAAATTAATACTAAATAGAACAAGGGACTCACTTAAAGAAACAGGGAGAGGATGCCAAAAAACAGGACAGTTGCCAACTATGCATAAACACATACATTTATACACAGACATATACTCCTTCCTACATACAAGTATACATGCTGTGCACTCACATATACAAATGCACACATAAACACTCATACACACACTTGTGCCACACCATAGTGCCGTGCACATAATGATTATAATGTTTGGGTTACAACCCTCAGTCTGGTAGAGGCCTGGTCACATAATTAAGAGAATGTTAAATAGGAAAATTTGTTTATCATCAGTTCTCCTTTCTGTTGAGGTGACATTGGTGACGATACAGGAGGGACATTATTGTACTTCCTATTTCAGGATCAGTCATTAACCATGTAGTTTCTAGGGCACTTGCACACACAGAATCAGAGGATTTTCGTTTGATCTAGATACAACCTACTATCTAATACATGAAAGGCTCATGGTCATCCAGTTTAGTGGAGGAGAGAGCTGAGATTACACAGATGACAACTGACTCTGGGTCTCAGTGCTAATAAAATGAGACCTTATATTAGTCTCCCCAGGAACTTGTAGTAATAAACAGTAAAATCACCAAACTCCCAGAGCTTCACTCTCAGCATCTGTAAGACTTCCCTTAATGATTCATTTGTGTTTAGCTGGAAATTCCCTTATAATAATATTTCTCTATTTTATATTGTTTCTCCTATTGTGTCACTGTGCAAGGCTGCTGTGTCAGGTGCACAAACTAATGAACAGCTGCTCTTGGGGGCACTGAACCCATACAAGGTGTTAGAAATCTGTTCTCTGGAATTATCTATCTGTATCTATCTTATGTATCTGTATCTATCTATGTATCTGTATATATCTATTTGTATCTATCTTTCTATCTTTCATCTATCTATCTATCTATCTATCTATCTATCTATCTATCTATCATCTATCTGAATCTATCTATCATCTGTCTGTCTATCAATCTATCTATGGAAGTGTTGTGCACCGATGCTGGTGCCAGAGCTGATGTTAGGCTGACGCATTTTACTTGCAGTTATTAATCACATTATATTCCTGATAAATTACACTGTCTGTGCCCTGTACACATTAACCCTTTAAGGACACAGCTTTCAGTTTGCTCAATGGTTTTATGACGGAAAAAATCCGTCATATGTCCTTAAGAGGTTAATATCCCTCTCTGTTTTTGTGGCTCTAACATTAGTTTGTGTTTTTTTATTCCTGCAGATCATGATTTTACAAAGAAGCAACATCATGAACTCTAATGCCAGCATTAACCCCCTCACCCACCAGCCTACGTGGAGCACTGCATACACTGCATGCGATGGTAAGAAGACAAATTTAACACATTTCATAAAGCACAGCTAATGAGTGTATACACTATACATAGGTACAGTACACCGCTAGTGAGTGTATACACTATACATAGGTACAGTACACCGCTAGTGAGTGTATACACTATACATAGGTACAGTACACAGCTAGTGAGTGTATACACTATACATAGGTACAGTACACCGCTAGTGAGTGTATATACTATACATAGGTACAGTACACCGCTAGTGAGTGTATACACTATACATAGGTACAGTACACAGCTAGTGAGTGTATACACTATACATAGGTACAGTACACCGCTAGTGAGTGTATACACTATACATAGGTACAGTACACCGCTAGTGAGTGTATACACTATACATAGGTACAGTACACCGCTAGTGAGTGTATACACTATACATAGGTACAGTACACAGCTAATGAGTGTATACACTATACATAGGTACAGTACACCGCTAGTGAGTGTATACACTATACATAGGTACAGTACACAGTTAGTGAGTGTATACACTATACATAGGTACAGTACACAACTAGTGAGTGTATATACTATACATAGGTACAGTACACAGTAAGTGTATACACTATACATAGGTACAGTAAACAGCTAATGAGTGTATACACTATACATAGGTACAGTACACAGCTAATGAGTGTATACACTATACATAGGTACAGTACACCGCTAGTGAGTGTATTCACTATACATAGGTACAGTACACCGCTAGTGAGTGTATTCACTATACATAGGTACAGTACACCGCTAGTGAGTGTATACACTATACATAGGTACAGTACACAGCTAGTGAGTGTATACACTATACATAGGTACAGTACACCGCTAGTGAGTGTATTCACTATACATAGGTACAGTACACCGCTAGTGAGTGTATATACTATACATAGGTACAGTACACCGCTAGTGAGTGTATACACTATACATAGGTACAGTACACCGCTAGTGAGTGTATTCACTATACATAGGTACAGTACACCGCTAGTGAGTGTATACACTATACATAGGTACAGTACACCGCTAGTGAGTGTATACACTATACATAGGTACAGTACACCGCTAGTGAGTGTATTCACTATACATAGGTACAGTACACCGCTAGTGAGTGTATACACTATACATAGGTACAGTACACCGCTAGTGAGTGTATTCACTATACATAGGTACAGTACACCGCTAGTGAGTGTATATACTATACATAGGTACAGTACACCGCTAGTGAGTGTATACACTATACATAGGTACAGTACACAGCTAGTGAGTGTATACACTATACATAGGTACAGTACACCGCTAGTGAGTGTATACACTATACATAGGTACAGTACACCGCTAGTGAGTGTATACACTATACATAGGTACAGTACACCGCTAGTGAGTGTATACACTATACATAGGTACAGTACACAGCTAGTGAGTGTATACACTATACATAGGTACAGTACACAGCTAGTGAGTGTATATACTATACATAGGTACAGTACACCGCTAGTGAGTGTATATACTATACATAGGTACAGTACACCGCTAGTGAGTGTATACACTATACATAGATACAGTACACAGCTAGTGAGTGTATACACTATACATAGGTACAGTACACAGTTAGTGAGTGTATACACTATACATAGGTACAGTACACAACTAGTGAGTGTATATACTATACATAGGTACAGTACACAGTAAGTGTATACACTATACATAGGTACAGTAAACAGCTAATGAGTGTATACACTATACATAGGTACAGTACACAGCTAATGAGTGTATACACTATACATAGGTACAGTACACCGCTAGTGAGTGTATACACTATACATAGGTACAGTACACCGCTAGTGAGTGTATTCACTATACATAGGTACAGTACACCGCTAGTGAGTGTATACACTATACATAGGTACAGTACACAGCTAGTGAGTGTATATACTATACATAGGTACAGTACACCGCTAGTGAGTGTATATACTATACATAGGTACAGTACACCGCTAGTGAGTGTATACACTATACATAGGTACAGTACACAGCTAGTGAGTGTATACACTATACATAGGTACAGTACACAGTTAGTGAGTGTATACACTATACATAGGTACAGTACACAACTAGTGAGTGTATATACTATACATAGGTACAGTACACAGTAAGTGTATACACTATACATAGGTACAGTAAACAGCTAATGAGTGTATACACTATACATATGTACAGTAAACAACTAGGGAGTGTATTCACTATACATAGGTACAGTACACAGCTAGCGAGTGTATACACTATACATAGGTACAGTACACAGCTAGCAAGTGTATACACTATACATAGGTACAGTACACCGCTAGTGAGTGTATATACTATACATAGGTACAGTACACCGCTAGTGAGTGTATACACTATACATAGGTACAGTAAACAGCTAGTGAGTGTATACACTATACATAGGTACAGTACACAGCTAGTGAGTGTATACACTATACATAGGTACAGTACACAGTTAGTGAGTGTATACACTATACATAGGTACAGTATACAACTAGTGAGTGTATATACTATACATAGGTACAGTACACAGTAAGTGTATACACTATACATAGGTACAGTAAACAGCTAATGAGTGTATACACTATACATAGGTACAGTAAACAACTAGTGAGTGTATTCACTATACATAGGTACAGTACACAGCTAGCGAGTGTATACACTATACATAGGTACAGTACACAGCTAGCAAGTGTATACACTATACATAGGTACAGTACACAGCTAGCAAGTGTATACACTATACATAGGTACAGTACACAACTAAGAGGAACAGAATAGAGGGCGCCACATGGTGCAGATCATAAACAACTTTAAATGGTGAGCGGTAAGATAAGTTAAATCCTACTCACACAGAGTAAAGCACAGATGTGCAGTACCAGCAGTCCGGAACCACACGTCGTCCGGTAGACCAGCAGAAGATATCACCAATGGGAGTCCTCGTCTCACCAGGGAGAGTCCAGAGATACCCAGAATGGAGTGGTCAGGATATGCCAATGGAGCGGAAGTCAGTGGGGATCAACCTTATCAACCTGTTCAGATCAGTATCTGCTCCTCAGAGGAGTATTTAACTTAGGATTTAACTTATCTTACCGCTCACCATTTAAAGTTGTTTATGATCTGCACCATGTGGCGCCCTCTATTCTGTTCCTCTTAGATGTGTACTGTACCTATGTATAGTGTATACACTTGCTAGCTGTGTACTGTACCTATGTATAGTGTATACACTTGCTAGCTGTGTACTGTACCTATGTATAGTGTATACACTTGCTAGCTGTGTACTGTACCTATGTATAGTGTATACACTCGCTGGAGGAGTGGCCTACATATCCTGGATGCACCTCATTTTATACCCTCTGGATTTGCATATAAGAGGACTTCTTTAACCAATTACTTATTGGACTATAAAGTTTGTATATTCATATATACCTGCCCTTTGGTTATTGTTGTCCCCTATTGCACATTATATTCTCACATATTGCCGTTGTTTTATAGTTGGTTCATTGAATCATCTAGTTATCCTAACATACTACTCATTACCCACATCTATTTTTGTGGCAATTTTATTTGCCCCTAGGCGCCTCTTATAAGTACCCTAGTGACGCCCGCCATCACCAAGTGTACTAGTAGCTGATTTCCTAACAGTACACAACTAGTGAGTGTATACACTATACATAGGTACAGTACACCGCTAGTGATTGTATACACTATACATAGTTATAGTAAACAACTAGTGAGTGTATTCACTATACATAGGTACAGTACACCGCTAGTGAGTGTATACACTATATATAGGTACAGTACACCGCTAGTGAGTGTATTCACTATACATAGGTACAGTACACCGCTAGTGAGTGTATACACTATACATAGGTACAGTACACCGCTAGTGAGTGTATACACTATACATAGGTACAGTACACCGCTAGTGAGTGTATTCACTATACATAGGTACAGTACACCGCTAGTGAGTGTATACACTATACATAGGTACAGTACACCGCTAGTGAGTGTATACACTATACATAGGTACAGTACACCGCTAGTGAGTGTATATACTATACATAGGTACAGTACACAGTTAGTGAGTGTATACATAGGTACAATACACAGTTAGTGAGTGTATACACTATACATAGGTACAGTAAACAACTAGAGAGTGTATTCACTATACATAGGTACAGTACACCGCTAGTGAGTGTATACACTATACATAGGTACAGTAAACAACTAGTGAGTGTATTCACTATACATAGGTACAGTACACCGCTAGTGAGTGTATACACTATACATAGGTACAGTACACCGCTAGTGAGTGTATACACTATACATAGGTACAGTACACCGCTAGTGAGTGTATATACTATATATAGGTACAGTACACAGTTAGTGAGTGTATACATAGGTACAATACACAGTTAGTGAGTGTATACACTATACATAGGTACAGTAAACAACTAGAGAGTGTATTCACTATACATAGGTACAGTACACCGCTAGTGAGTGTATACACTATACATAGGTACAGTAAACAACTAGTGAGTGTATTCACTATACATAGGTACAGTACACCGCTAGTGAGTGTATACACTATACACAGGTACAGTACACCGCTAGTGAGTGTATACACTATACATAGGTACAGTACACCGCTAGTGAGTGTATTCACTATACATAGGTACAGTACACCGCTAGTGAGTGTATACACTATACATAGGTACAGTACACCGCTAGTGAGTGTATACACTATACATAGGTACAGTACACAGCTAGTGAGTGTATACACTATGATGAAATTAGGCAGGCACATAGGTACATTGAGTGTATACACTATACATAGGTACAGTAAAAAACTAGTAAGTGTATTCACTATACATAGGTACAGTAAACTAGAGAGTGTTTTCACTATACATATGTACAGTACACCGCTAGTGAGTGTATACACTATACATGGGTACAGTACACAGTTAGTGAGTGTATACACTATACATAGGTACAGTACACAGTTAGTGAGTGTATACACTATGCATAGGTACAGTACACAGCTAGTTAGTGTATACACTATACATAGGTACAGTACACATCTAGGGAGTGTATAGGTACACACCAGTGTTAGTGTGTACCTATAGTATATATAATATCACACTAGTGCTAGTGTGATATTATATATACACTATAGGTACACACCAGTGCTAGTGTGATATTATATATACACTATAGTTACACACCAGTGTTAGTGTGATATTATATATACTATAGGTACACACCAGTGCTAATATGATATTATATATACTATAGGTACACACCAGTGTTAGTGTGATATTATATACACTACAGATACACACCAGTGGTAGTGTGATATTATATATAGGTACACACCAATGCTAGTGTGATATTATATATACTATAGGTATACACCAGTGCTAGTGTGATATTATATATACTATAGGTACACACCAGTGCTAGTGTGATATTATATATACTATAGGTACACACCAGTGCTAGTGTAATATTATATATACTATAGGTACACACCAGTGCTAGTGTGATATTATATATACTATAGGTACACACCAGTGCTAGTGTGATATTATATATACTATAGGTACACACCAGTGCTAGTGTGATATTATATATACACTATAGGTACACACCAGTGCTAGTGTGATATTATATATACACTATAGGTACACACCAGTGCTAGTGTGATATTATATATACACTACAGGTACACACTAGTAGTGTTAGTGTGATATTATATACAGTATAGATACACACCAGTGCTAGTGTGATATATATATATACTATAGTTACACACCAGTGTTAGTGTTATATTATATATTCTATAGGTACACACCAGTGTTATGGCCAGATTACGAGTTTTGCGTTAGGAGCTGTGCGGTGCTAACATGCAGTTTATTCTCACTGCTCACTTACCTGCAGCGCTGGTATTACGGGTTTTTACAAACCCGGAGTTAAAAGGCAAGAAGTGAGCGTAGAGCAAAATTGTGCTCCATACCGCACTCCAATACCAGCACTGCTTAAGTCAGCGGTGAGCTGGTCGTACGTGCTAGTGCACGATTTCCTCATAGACATCAATGGGGAGAGCCAGCTGAGAAAAAGTCTAACACCTGCCAAAAAGCAGCGTAAATCTCAGTAACGCAGCCCCATTGATTCCTATGGGAAAACACATTTTATGTTTACACCTAACACCCTAAACATGAACCCTGAGTCTAAACACCCCTAATCTTACACTTATTAACCCCTAATCTGCCGCCCCTGACATCGCCGACACCTACACTATTCTTATTAACCCCTAATCTGCCGCCCTCAATGTCGCCGCAACATACCTACACATATTAACCCCTAATCTGCTGCCCCCAACGTCGCCACCACTATATTGAATTTATTAACCCCTAAACCTATGTCTTACCCTAACACCCCCTAACTTAAATATAATTTAAATAAATCTAAATAAAATTCCTATCATTAACTACATTATTCCTATTTAAAACTAAATACTTACCTATAAAATAAAACCTAAGCTAGCTACAATATAACTAATAGTTACATTGTATCTAGCTTAGGGTTTATTTTTATTTTACAGGCAAGTATGTATTTATTTTAACTAGGTAGAATAGTTATTAAATAGTTATTAACTATTTAATAACCACCTAGCTAAAATAAATACAAATTGACCTGTAAAATAAAACCTAACCCTACACTACAATTAAATAAATTAACTAAATTAAATACAATTAAATAAATTAAATTAGCTAAATTACAAAAAAAACACA
Source organism: Bombina bombina (assembly GCF_027579735.1). Classification (NCBI taxonomy): domain Eukaryota; kingdom Metazoa; phylum Chordata; class Amphibia; order Anura; family Bombinatoridae; genus Bombina; species Bombina bombina. The sequence goes on along the minus strand of NC_069505.1, from coordinate 195,013,382 downwards.
AACACTAAATTACAGAAAATAAAAAACAAATTACAGATCTTTAAACTAATTACACCTAATCTAATAGCCCTATCAAAAAAAAAAAAAAAAACTAGCCTAAACTAAACTATCAATAACCCTTAAAAGGGCCTTTTGCGGGGCATTGCCCCAAAGTAATCAGCCTTTTTACCTGTAAAAAAAAATACAAACAACCCCCCCAACAGTAAAACCCACCACCCACACAACCAACCCCCCAAATAAAATGCTAACTAAAAAAACCTAAACTCCCCATTGCCCTGAAAAGGGCATTTGGATGGGCATTGCCTTTAAAAGGGCATTTAGCTCTATTTCAGCCCAAAGCCCTAACCTAAAAAATAAACCCACCCAATACACCCTTAAAAAAAACCTAACACTAACCCCCTGAAGATCGACTTACTGTTCTGAAGCCCGGACATCCATCCTCAAGGAAGCGGCAGAAGTCTTCATCCAACCGGTACCTACACCGCTAGTGAGTGTATACACTATACATAGGTACAGTACACCGCTAGTGAGTGTATACACTATACATAGGTACAGTACACCACTAGTGAGTGTATACACTATACATAGGTACAGTACACAGCTTGTGAATGTATACACTATACATAGGTACAGTACACAGCTAGTGAGTGTATATACTATACATAGGTACAGTACACAGCATTTGGATGGGCATTGTTTCAGCCAATAGAATTTTTTCTACCTTAATTCCGATTGGCTGATAGAATTCTATCAGCCAATCGGAATCTAAGGGACGCCATCTTGGATGACGTCATTTAAAGGAACCTTCATTCAGTAAGAAGACTCCGGATGAAGAGGATGCTCCGCGTCAGATGTCTTGAAGATGGACCCGCTCCGCGTCGGATGGATGAAGATAGAAGATGCCGTCTGGATGAAGACTTCTGCCCGTCTGGAGGACCACTTCACCCGGCTTGGATGAAGACTTCATCCCGGCTTCGTTGAGGACTTCGGCCTAGTTGGATGTAGACTTCTGCCGCTTCCTTGAGGATGGATGTCCGGTCTTCAGAACAGTAAGTCATTCTTCAGGGGGTTAGTGTTAGGTTTTTTAAGGGTATATTGGGTGGGTTTATTTTTTAGGTTAGGGCTTTGTGCTGCAATAGAGATAAATGCCCTTTTAAGGGCAATGCCCATCCAAATGCCCTTTTCAGGGCAATGGGGAGCTTAGGTTTTTTTAGTTAGTATTTTATTTGGGGGGTTGGTTGTGTGGGTGGTGTGTTTTACTGTTGGGGGGTTTGTTTGTATTTTTTTTTTACAGGTAAAAGAGCTGATTACTTTGGGGCAATGCCCCGCAAAAGGCCCTTTTAAGGGCTATTGATAGTTTAGTTTAGGCTAGGGTTTTTTTTATTTTGGGGGGCTTTCTTTATTTTGATAGGGCTATTAGATTAGGTGTAATTAGTTTAAAGATCTGTAATTTGTTTTTTATTTTCTGTAATTTAGTGTTGTTTTTTTGTGATTTAGCTATTTTTTTTTTTACAGGTAAAAGAGCTGATTACTTTGGGGCAATGCCCCGCAAAAGGCCCTTTTAAGGGCTATTGATAGTTTAGTTTAGGCTAGGGTTTTTTTTATTTTGGGGGGGCTTTTTTATTTTGATAGGGCTATTAGATTAGGTGTAATTAGTTTAAAGATCTGTAATTTGTTTTTTTATTTTCTGTAATTTAGTGTTTTATTTTTTGTGATTTAGCTAATTTAATTTAATTTATTTAATTTAGTTAATTTATTTAATTGTAGTGTAGTGTTAGGTGTTAGTAACTATTTAATAACTACCTAGCTAAAATAAATACAAATTGACCTGTAAAATAAAACCTAACCTACGTTACACTAACTATTTAATAACTATTCTACCTAGTTAAAATAAATACAAACTTGCCTGTAAAATAAAAATAAACCCTAAGCTAGCTACAATGTAACTATTAGTTATATTGTAGCTAGCTTAGGATTTATTTTATAGGTAAGTATTTAGTTTTAAATAGGACTAATTTAGTTAATTATAGTAATTTTCTTTAGATTTATTTAAATTATATTTAAGTTAGGGGGTGTTAGGGTTAGACTTAGATTTAGGGGTTAATACATTTAATATAGTGGCAGCGACGTTGGGGACGGCAGATTAGGGGTTAATTTTTATAATGTAGGTGGCGGCGATGTTAGGGGCGGCAGATTAGGGGTTAATAATATTTAACTAGTGTTTGAGAGGCGAGAGTGCGGCAGTTTAGGGGTTAATATGTTTATTATAGTGGCGGCGATGTCCGGAGCGGCAGATTAGGGGTTAAAATTTTTATTATAGTGTTTGCGATGCAGGAGGACCTCAGTTTAGGGGTTAATAGGTAGTTTATGGGTGTTAGTGTACTTTTTAGCACTTTAGTTATGAATTTTATGCTACAGCGTTGAAGTGTAAAACTCATAACTACTGACTTTAGAATGCGTTACGGATCTTGGCGGTAGAGGGTGTACCGATCACTTTTTGGCCTCCCAGGACAGACTCGTAATACCGGCGCTATGGAAGTCCCAAAGAAAAAAGGGTTTACGAAGTCTACGTAAGTAGGTTTGCGGTAAGGCCAAAGAAGTGTGTGGTGCCCCTATACCTGCAAGACTCGTAATAGCAGCGGTAGTGAAAAAGCAGCGTTAGGACCTGTTAACGCTGCTTTTTCAGCTTACCCCAAAACTCGTAATTTAGCAGTTAGTGTGATATTATATATACTATTGGTACACACCAGTGCTAGTGTGATATTATATATACACTATAGGTACACACCAGTGCTAATATGATATTATATATACTATAGGTACACACCGGTGTTAGTGTGATATTATATACACTAAAGTGAAACACCAGTGTTAGTGTGATATTATATACACTATAGGTACACACCAGTGTTAGTGTGATATTATATACACTATAGGTACACACCAGTGTTAGTGTGATATTATATACACTATAGGTACACACCAGTGTTAGTGTGATATTATATACATTATAGGTACACACCAGTGTTAGTGTGATATTATATACACTATAGGTACGCACCAGTGTTAGTGTGATATTATATACACTATAGGTACACACTGGTGTTAGTGTGATATTATATATACTACAGGTACACACCAGTGCTAATATGATATACTATAGGTACACACCAGTGCTAATATGATATTATAGGTGGCTAATCTGTACATTATATAGATGATACACATAATGTATTATATAAACACACAATTTGTGCACTATGTAATTGGCCACAGGTTTCTTCTCCAGTCAGTGGCACGAGATGCACCCTCAGTATTGGAACAAATTCCACGTATGGGAATGGCTGCAACAACTGGTAGATACCAACCAATTGGATGCCAACTGTATACCGTTCCAGGAGTTTGACATCACGGGAGAACGCCTGTGCAGTATGACACTGCAGGACTTTACCCAGGCAGCTGGGCCAGCTGGGCACATCTTGTATTCAAATGTGCAGAGCCTCAAGTGGCATGGTGGGTACTCAAGATGTGTTTGTATTGTGTTTGTATTGCTGCCAGGTACAATGCATCCATTCTATTTAATATTTTATTAAAATCAAATTGTTTTTAAACACAAATTAAATCACTAGTCAGTAAAACTAGATTTATATCACAAGTCAGTAAACCTCGATTTAAATCACAAGTCAGTAAACCTCGATTGAAATCACAAGTCAGTAAACCTTGATTTAAATCACTAGTCAGTAAACCTCAATTTAATTTACTAGTTAGTAAGCCTCGATTTAAATCACTAGTTAGTAAGCCTCAATTTAAATCACTAGTCAGTAAACCTCAATTTAAATCACAAGTCAGTAAACCTCGATTTAAATCACTAGTTAGTAAGCCTCAATTTAAATCACTAGTTAGTAAGCTTCAATTTAAATAACTTGTCAGTGAACCTCGATTTAAATCACTAGTTAGTAAGCATTGATTTAAATCACTAGTCAGTAAACCTCGATTTAAATCACTAGTCAGTAAGCCTCAATTTAAATCACTAGACAATAAAACTCGATTTAAATCACAAGTCAGTAAACCTCAATTTAAATCACAAGTCAGTAAGCCTTGATTTAAATCACTAGTTAGTAAGCCAGGAGTACTGCTCCTTGTCACAAATATCCAGCAATAAATACGTTCATGTCCAAATCAGGAGCCCCCTTTACAGGGTGGATTTTATTAAAATCAAATTGTTTTTAAACACAAATTAAATCACTAGTCAGTAAAACTAGATTTATATCACAAGTCAGTAAACCTCGATTTAAATCACAAGTCAGTAAACCTTGATTTAAATCACTAGTCTGTAAACCTCTATTTAAATCACTAGTCAGTAAGCTTTGATGGAAATCACTAGTCTGTAAGCCTCAATTTAAATCACTAGTCAGTAAGCTTTGATTTAAATCATTAGTCAGTAAACTTCAATTTAAATCACTAGTAAGTAAGCCTCGATTTAAATCACTAGTTAGTAAGCCTCAATTTAAATCACTTATCAGTAAGCCTCAATTTAAATCATTAGTCAGTAAGCATCAAATTAAATCACTAGTCAGTAAGCCTAGATTTAAATCACTAGTCAGTAAGCCTCGATTCAAAACACTAGTTAGTAAGCCTCAATTTAAATCACAAATCAGTAAGCCTCAATTTAAATCACTAGTCAGTAAGCCTCAAATTAAATCACTAGTCAGTAAGCCTAGATTTAAATCACTAGTCAGTAAAACCTGATTTAAATCACTAGTCAGTAAGCCTCGATTTAAATTACTAGTTAGTAAGCCTCAATTTAAGTCACTTGTCAGTAAGCCTCAATTTAAATCACTAGTCAGTAAGCCTCGATTTAAATCACTAGTCAGTAAGCCTCGATTTAAATCACTAGTCAGTAAGCCTCAATTTAAATCACTATTCAGTAAGCCTCGATTTAAATCACTAGTTAGTAAGCCTCAATTTAAATCACTAGTCAGTAAGCCTCGATTTAAATCACTAGTCAGTAAACTTTAATTTAAATCAATAGACAATAAGGGGCCTATTTATTATGGTGCGAGCGGACATGATCCGAAGTAGCGGATCATGTCCGCTGCACATCGATAAATGCAGGCAGTATACACTTTCGGCATTTATCATTGCACCAGCAGTTCTTGTGAACTGCTTGTACAATGCCGCCCGCTGCAGATTCGCGGCCAATCGGCCACTAGCAGGTGGTGTCTATCAACCCGATCGTATTTGTTCGGGTTGATTTCTGTCCACCGCGTCAGAGCAGGCGGACAGGTTATGGAGCAGCGGTCTTGAAACTGATGCTTCATAACTTCTGTTTCCGGTGAGCCATACAGAGCTTGATAAATATGCCCTATAGCCTCAATTTAAATCACTAGTCAGTAAGCCTCAATTTAAATCACTAGTTAGTAAGCCTCAATTTAAATCATTAGACAATAAGTCTCAATTTAAATCACTAGTCAGTAAGCCTCGATTTAAATCACTAGTCAGTAAGCCTCGATTTAAATCACTAGTTAGTAAGCCTCAATTTTAATCACTTGTCAGTAAGCCTTAATTTAAATCAATAGTCAGAAAGCCTTAATTTAAATCAATAGTCAGAAAGCCTCAATTTAAATCCCTAGTCAGTAAAACTTGATTCAGATCATGGTTTTCTACATAAAGCTTTAGTTTTTAGAATAATAAACTTTCAGATTATTTTTACAGTTATATCAGAAAATTACTGATTTAGTTACATTTTACCTATAAAAATACATAGATAATTATGAAATTATCAGGAGGTGAACTATCTCTATCTCCAGTTTATTGATCATTTATATTTGATCAACTTTTCAGCTGTATTTTATTGGAATGAGAATTATAATCATTACCTTATTAATAACAGTTTAATAGTTTTATTTAACTAAAGAAAAATAATTATTACTTTAATGATAATAATTAAATTCTTTATTTAAACTAAAACAGTACCACTAAAGGTATCACTTTTATTTTATTTCCTAAGATATGGAGAGTCCACAATGTCATTCAATTACTAGTGGGAATATCACTCCTGACCAGCAGGAGGAGGCAAAGAGAACCACAGCAAAGCTGTTAAGTCTCATTCTTCTACCCATAATCCCCAGTCATTCTCTTTGCCTCTGTCAATGGAGGAGGTGAAGATTGGTGTCTGAAGAAATGAATTTCTTTTTCGGGTACTTTTCCCTGCAAACAAGGATTTGGGTTTAGCTGAGTCCACGTCAATCTCTTCAGTAGAGTAGTGGGGGCTTTTAAGCAGTTAGGAAGTTGTGAGGTAGTCCTTGCTTTGTTTCCTAACACATGGAAACCCCATGGTACAGTAAGCCAGAGTTGGTTACTCTGTTCTTTCTTTTTCTACAGGTATCTGTAAGGAGTATGTGTCCTTTCAGGCCTTGTGCGCTGTCTTCCTGCCGGACAGCTAGACTGCAGGTAAGTGCTTTTGTCTTCTAGGTCTTGGAGACTTGCACTTCAGAAAAATATGTCATATGCAGTAGATGGGGACATTTTTAAAATCCTTTATACAGGATTTTCTTTGGCAGTGGGCAGGCACATTATGTATGTTGAGACTAGGGGGTTGATTTAACAAGGGCCGAATGGCCCCTGTTCCCCTTGTTTCCGCACAAGCCTTCAGGCTCACCTGAAACAGGAGTTAAGAATTAGCTGTCTCAAGACCGCTGCTCCTTAACTCATACGCCGCCTCTGAGGCAGCGTACAGCAATCCGCCCAATCGTGTATGATCGAGCTGATTGACACCCCCTGCTAGTGGATGATTGGCCGCGAATCTGCAGGGGGCGGCATTGTACAAGCAGTTCACTAGAACTGCTTGTGCAATGCTGAATGCCGACAGCGTATGCTATCCTCATTCAGCGATGTATGGCGGATGTGATACGCTGCAGCGTATCATGTCCGCCAGGCATTGTTAAATCGGCCCCTAGGGGTTAATCTTCCCTTTATTGGGCCGTTTTTTCCTCTTTGGGCTAATTTTGTTGAAATACTTTATTAGTATGTGTGTGGCTTATGTTTTATACAGAGATTTATGTATAAACTTAAAATTTGGCAGTTGGTTTTCTTTGCTTGCTTAGCTAGAACAGGCTAACTGACAATCTGCTTGATTTTGCAACCAGCTGCAGCTACTTGCATCTTATGTTGTAGGCAGAGGGAAATGCGCACCTTTTACTTGCTGCGTTGTTTCCTCTCTCTGCCGGTCATCTGACTTTTCTCTGCAGTTGGATATTCACGGAGCGGCATCATAGAATTTCAGTCTCTTCAGTGTCGATCTACTATACGATCGTTTTACAGACTTCTGGCAGCCAAATCATTTTATTAAAAATTCTTAAAGTGACAGTGTATTTAAAAAAAATTCTACAACTTAGGGAATTTTTTATTTAGTATTATGTACATGGACCAAGACTCTGTGTTTTTGGACAAATGCTTGTTATGCCTAGAGACACAAATTGTTTTGCCTATACAATTCTGTGCTGCATGATTAGCTAGAATACTTCAATTTAAAGACACATTGTTGCCTTCTGAGCCCAATGTCTTACAAGATGATGCTGTTCAGGCAATGCCACAGCTTTCTCCTAAAACCTCCCAAGCCACTATGGCATCACATACAGTGCCCTGCAGCTCCTCTCAGCCTCCTGGAGGAGCTTATTTACTCAGATTTTGCTGCACAGGTATCTTCTGTGGTATCTGAGGCATTATCTGCTTTTCCTAGGATGGGAAAATGCAAGAGGAAAATTAGACATTCAGATAGTAAGGTGTGTGTTCCACCTACTGCTACGCAGGTTGCCCTCCCTCATAAGTCTGATGAGGAGGATAGGCCAGTAAGCCTCTGAGGGTGAAATCTCAGATACGGACAGTATTATTCCTTCATCTGATACTGAAGAAGTAAACTTCAGATTTAAGCTTGAACACCTTTGTGTACTGTTAAAGGAGGTATTGACTACTTTGGACGACTGATACTTCTGTCGTTGTCAACTCTAGGAAGTCTAGTAAACTTAATAAATACTATGATGTTCCTTCCTCTGTGAAAGTTTTTCCTGTCCCAGACCGTGTGACGGAGATTATTTCACAGGAATGGGAGAAGCCAGGGATTCTTTTCTCCCCATCTCGTGTATTTAAAAAGATGTTTCCTGTTACTGACTCCATTAAAGATTCTTGGCGCACGGTGCCTAAAGTAGAAGGGTCTATTTCTACTCTGGCTAAGAGAACTACAATTCCTATAGAGGATAGCTGCTCCTTTAAGGATCTCATGAACAAAAAGCTGGAAGCTTATTTGAAGAAGATATAAGTTCATAAAGGTCTTCAATGGCAACCTGCAGATTGTATTGCCACAGTAGCAAGTGCAGCATCTTATTGGTGCGATGCCTTGTCTGAATCAATTTTAGTAGAGACTCCGTTGGAGGAGATACAAGATAGGATTACGGCTCTCAAACTAGCCAATTCCTTTATTTCTGATGCTAACATGCAAGTTATTAGACTGGGAGCCAAGATTTTGTCAGGCCCTGGTCAGAATCAGGCCTGTGTTTAAACCTTAATCTTGTTCTTAAAGTTTTGCAGCAGGCTCCATTTGAGTAAATGCATTCCATAGATATTAAGTTGCTATCTTGGAAGGTTTTGTTTCTTATTGCTATCTCTTCTGCTCTGAGAGTGTCAGAACTCTTGGCTTTGCAGTGTGATTCGCCTTACCTTATCTTTCATGCAGATAAGGCGGTTCTTCGTACTAAATTGGGGTTTCTTCCTAAAGTGGTTTCGAATAGAAATATTAATCAAGAAATTGTTGTTCCTTCTCTCTGTCCTAATCCTTCTTCTCATAAAGAACGTCTGTTGCACAACTTGGATGTTGTGCTTGCTCTAAAATTCTACCTACAGGTGACTAAGGATTTTTGCTAGTCTTCTGCCCTGTTTGTTTGTTTCTTAGGAAAGCATAAGGGTCAGAAGGCTACTTCTACTTCTCTTTCCCTCTGGTTGAGAAGTATGATTCGTTTTGCTTATGAGACTGCTGGAAAGCAGCCTCCTGAGAGAATTACAGCTCATTCCACTAGGACTGTCTCCTCTTCTTGGACTTTCAAAGATGAAGCTTCTGTGGAACAGCTTTGCAAGGCTGCAACTTGGTCCTCTCTGTATACTTTTTCCAAATTTGATACTTTTGCCTCGGCTGAGGCCTCTTTTGGGAGAAAGGTTCTTCAAGTGGTGGTGCCTTCTGTTTAGGTCTGCCTGTCTTGTTCTCCCTCCCTGTTTATTCTGTGTCCTCTAGCTTGGGTATTGGTTCCCACTAGTAATTGAATGACTTTGTGGACTCTCCATATCTTAGGAAAGAAAGCAAAATGTATGCTTACCTGAAAAAATGTCTTTCTTTCTGGATATGGAGACTACACGACCCTACCCTTTATTAATACAGTTATTTTTGACTAAAGCTCAGGCACCTCTACACCTTTGTGTTATTCTTTTTCCATTTCCCTTCGGTCAAATTACTGGGGATTATGGGTAGGGGAGTGACACTTAACAGCTTTGCTGTGGTGCTCTTTGCCTCCTCCTGCTGGCCAGGAGTAATATTCCCACTAGTATTTGAATGACGTTGTAGACTCTCCATATCCGAAAAGATAGCTCCCACTAGCGCATTGCTGCTCCTTCAATGAAGGATACTAAGAGAATGAACAATTTTGATAATAGAAGTAAACTGGAAAATTGTATATTCTATCTGAATCATAAGAAAAAAAAATTATACCCCCTTTTCCCCTCAACTTTGTATATTTATTTTAGAACTTTATTGCTGTGAAGAAAAGGCATGTTATTTCTGGAGAAACAAATTTACAATTTCAAAAATTATCCTACAGAAATCTCTAGGAGAGCAGGACATTGTGAGTGCTTTAATGGAATTAATTGACCAAAAATAAATATATATATATATATATATATATTAAAGCCATAAATATACAGCCTCATGCAACATAATTAAAAACAAATACTTATTTCAGAATTAATAACATTTGGATCACAATCTAAAATAGAAAGCTATCTTTATTTGGATTTTTACTCAAAAAAAAAAAAACGTTTTAATTTATTAAATTCTATTTAAATAAAAAAAACTGATTTAAATAAAAAAATAAAAAAATCATTAAAAACAAACAAACAAACATTGATTTGTATCCACCCTGCCCCTGTGCCAAACTGTAAACACAACTTTGTACTCTCCCTATGCTAGGGGGTAATGTACTGCTCAGTATTAAATACATCATTCTCTAGGGTTACTGTGTCAGGCAGGTAAGTGATTATTCCTGGTGTACAGGTAGGGAAGTCAGGCAGGTAAGTGATTATTCCTTGTGTACAGGTAGGGAAGTCAGGCAGGTAAGTGATTATTCCTGGTGTAAAGGTAGGGAAGTCAGGCAGGTAAGTGATTATTCCTGGTGTACAGGTAGGGAAGTCAGGCAGGTAAGTGATTATTCCTGGTGTACAGGTAGGGAAGTCAGGCAGGTAAGTGATTATTCCTGGTGTACAGGTAGGGAAGTCAGGCAGATAAGTGATTATTCCTGGTGTACAGGTAGGGAAGTCAGGCAGGTGTGTAGGATACTGAGCTTCTGCAGTTTAATTGGTTCTGATTGTCACTGTTTCTGGCAGGTCAGTGCGGGAGCCAGATGTTTCCATCGTTAAATGTCGTTATTAAAACTGAGCAAGCAGGTGAGCATCAGCCATAACATGTGTAATCTATGGGGAACAGACTCAGCATTGCACCAACCTATCAGATCTGTGGGTTCTTGGTGATTCCCTACAGCTGTTATATTTTTGACCTCTTGCAGATCCCACCTCAATCACTCCATGGAAGGATGAGCAGTATTTGCAGGAGCACAGCTATGAAGGTAAGTTATACTCACAGCCTGTAGGTTGTCATCTCACTGATACCCTTTAGTTTACAATGCGTCTTGTGTTCCAGACATATACACCAGTAAATCCTTCTGTAGAAGTGACCTGTCCATGGTGTCCCCCGGTCACTACACGATGGGTAAGTGTTTGATCTGTTTACTTACTTAACAGCAACGTTAGTTATGTTGTGTTACATTTTTAGCTATTTGTACCTTTCCCAGATCTATATTACACAGAAGCTATAACTTTACAATCAGTAATAAACATGAAAAGACAGATAGAGATAGGGAGAGAGAGAGAGAGAGAGAGAGAGAGAGAGAGATATGATAGACAGAGATAGATAGATATATGATAGATAGACAGACAGATATATATATAGATGATAGATGATAGACAGAGATAGATAGATAGATAGATAGATAGATATAGACAGATATACGAAACCCAACAATATCATAGACTGAACGTATGTAATAGCTTTAAATAGCTTTCCCCGTGATTACAACTCAGTCCCAATATTGTAGTTTTCACAGGGCAGGTGAAATATTCACAATAATTTTCCCAAAATATATAGTAGTTGGAGAAAAGAGGCTTACCACACAGACCACGGTACTGTTGGAGTCTTTAAGGGAAAATCCTTTTCCAAATGGTGACCTCCATCCATGAACAGCGACCGCTTCCTACTGTTAGTAGCATGTAACACCAAACTCACATGCAGCGTGTAGCCTTGTTCTGATGCCGACAAAGTCAAACCGGCATAGGCTGTTTCACTGAGACCGCTGGATAATGAGAATAGATACAAATAGCAACAAAGTCACGGTTTCAGTGTAAATAAGCTGGTGAGAGATTCCTTTGAGTTAAAAAGTTCAATTTATTGAATACATCATATAAAAACGAAAAAAGCACAGACAGGTACTGCAGCTGACGCGTTTCCTGCCTCAAGGGCACTTCATCAGTGCTGAAAAATAAATGTTACTAACAGCTGTTAAATCACAGAAGGAGGTGGTCATTCTATCCAATCACAATACAGAGTGAGTATTTTAACAAATTAACCTATTCACAACCTCCACCAAAATGAACACATGAGTACACATAGACATATATACATAGTTCACTTAACAAGCTATAAAAACACTTTTAAAAAACGTATAACTCAAATATAGGATCTTGCATGCAAATAAGCTTATACTCAATATCATAATATAGAGAGCAAAGTTAGAGAATCATCAACATTAGGTGACACAAATTGCAGAAACAAATAAACCAAGTGAACGACATCTTGTTAATATGTATAAAAGATAAATGCAAATTAATACCATAAAATGCTAACACATTGAAATTATCTCTGCAAAATTGTCACAACTAACGAAACCCATATTTTTTGAGAGAATATCTCAAAGTACAATATACAATACTGCTTACATAACTCATATTATAACACCATCTAGCTTCTGTCAATGAAAAGCTTAACATCATTTATCTTATTAATCCCTAAAGGGAATCCAGTTTTGAGAGTATAAATCCAAAACATTTCTAGCATGTAAGATCCTATATTCTAGTTATACTTTTTTTTAAAATGTTTTTATAGCTTGTTAAGTGAACTATGTATGTGTGTATCTATGTCTATGTGTACTCATGTGTTCATTTTGGTGGAGGTTGTGAATAGGTTAATTTGTTAAAATACTCTGTATTGTGATTGGATAGAATGACCACCTCCTTCTGTGATTTAACAGCTGTTAGTAACACTTATTTTTCAGCACTGATGAAGTGCCCTTGAGGCAGGAAACGTGTCAGCTGCAGTGCCTGTCTGCTGTGCCTTTTTTTGTTTTTATATGATGTATTCAATAAATTGAACTTTTTAACTCAAATGAATCTCTCACCAGCTTATTTACACTGAAACTGTGACTTTGTTGCTATTGATATAGACAGATTGATTGATAGATAGATATCGATAGATGATAGACAGACAGAGATAGATTGATGACAGACAACCAGATAGATAGATAGATAAATTGATGACAGACAAAACATATAGATAGATAGATGATAGACAGACAAACATATAGATAGATAGATAGATAGATAGATATATTGATGACAGACAAACATATAGATAGATAGATAAATTGATGACAGACAAAACATATAGATAGATAGATGATAGACAGACAAACATATAGATAGATAGATATATTGATGACAGACAAACATATAGATAGATAGATAAATTGATGACAGACAGACAAACATATAGATAGATAGATGGCAGACAGACAAACATTTAGATAGATAGATGGCAGACAGACAGATAGATAAACCAAAGTACTCAAAACACTAATTAAACCTATGCATATGAAAATGACAGCAAATTTAATGTACAGTGCACTGAAAACAGCGTAATTTGTTTTGTATTAAGCGTAATATGCACGTTTTAAAACACGCCAGTTTCCCCCTCTCCTTTCACCTAGCAGAGAGCTCTCATTATTTGTACAGGGGACATCTCGGACCTCACAGAATTCCACGAGGGTTGTTCCTGCGAGTGTTGGAAAAACACATCTAGATTTCCAAACTTTATAGAGTCAGGGCCAGATACACAATATTATTGTGTTAACGGGACACAAAAGTGCTCTAATGAGTTATTAACAACGAAAGTTAAGTTTACAGCGCCTAGGATGTGAATAATATACCTGCTGCACTATAAAGAAGATCCCCTAATAGATCTGGTAGATAGATACAGTGTAGAATATATAGGAGCGCCACAAAAAGGCTAAGGAATATCACAGGACTAATACTGTTATTAAGATCAGATTCGTATCAGATAGACCAGCTGAAGGATAATTCTTTACAATCAGTAAGTATAAAAAGACAATAATTAAAATTCATACATACCAACCAATTAGGTTGTGGAAATGCTAGATAAAACTAAAAAATGCCAATACACTATAAGAACCTGTACACTCGATTCTATATCATACACAAGATAAAAGATTTGTTGGGTAATGGATTCTTAATCAAATGTACCAGGAACTATGAGAAAGTGACCACTTTGTCCTGGTCAGTAGATAACATTGCCTAGATGTATAATGTCCTGACCGATTCTATCAAGTCTATTATGGAGCTCTTATTCTAAAATGCGACACAGAATTAAATGAAGTAATTGAGTTACATCAAGGAGAATACATAGGTAAAAAGAAAAACCAAAATTTAAAAGGAGTGATATCCAAACTCGTGATAACAAGCCAGTGCCAAAAGCTGTGCTAATTGAACAATACCGGTATGTTCTAATTAGAAAAATAATATAATATGGAAAAATAATTAAACCAAAAATTTGTGTTAAAAAATGGTGAACACAAATTTTTGGTTTAATTATTTTTCCATATTATATTATTTTTCTAATTAGAACATACCGGTATTGTTCAATTAGCACAGCTTTTGGCACTGGCTTGTTATCACGAGTTTGGATATCACTCCTTTTAAATTTTGGTTTTTCTTTTTACCTATGTATTCTCCTTGATGTAACTCAATTACTTCATTTCATTCTGTGTCGCATTTTAGAATAAGAGCTCCATAATAGACTTGATAGAATCGGTCAGGACATTATACATCTAGGCAATGTTATCTACTGACCAGGACAAAGTGGTCACTTTCTCATAGTTCCTGGTACATTTGATTAAGAATCCATTACCCAACAAATCTTTTATCTTGTGTATGATATAGAATCGAGTGTACAGGTTCTTATAGTGTATTGGCATTTTTTAGTTTTATCTAGCATTTCCACAACCTAATTGGTTGGTATGTATGAAGTTTAATAAATTATTGTCTTTTTATACTTACTGATTGTAAAGAATTATCCTTCAGCTGGTCTATCTGATACCAATCTGATCTTAATAACAGTATTAGTCCTGTGATATTCCTTAGCCTTTTTGTGGCGCTCCTATATATTCTACACTGCTGTAATGGGTTACAACATTAAGCTATTGTATTGTTGCTTGCATGTAACTATGTGTTTAACTCCTGCAAAGATTAAGCTATTGTATTGTTGCTTGCATGTAACTATGTGTTTAACTCCTGCAAAGATATAGCAAAGGAAAACATTATTAGCTGAACACATCTGGTGAGCCAATGATAAAAATGCATATGTGTGTTGCCACCAATCAGCAGATAGTGCCCAGTAGTGTATTTCTGAAATGTTGCTGATGTAGGGTTAGATTACAAATAAAGTGCAAATTAGGACCCCCACTCACGCTTTAAAGAGATACTGAACCCAAAATTTTTCTTTCATGTTTCAAATAGAGCAGCAATTTTAAGCAACTTTCTAATTTACTCCTATTATCAATTTTTCTTCGTTCTCTTGCTATCTTTATTTGAAAAAAAAGGCATCTAAGCTAAGCAGCCAGACAATTTTTGGTTCAGACACTGGACAGCACTTGTTTATTGGTGGGTGAATTTATCCACCAATCAGAAAGAACAACCCAGGTTGTGAAACGAAAATGGGCCGGCTTCTAAACTTTCATTCTTGCTTTTCAAATAAAGATAGCAAGAGAATGAAGAAAAATTGATAATAGGAGTAAATTAGAAAGTTGCTTAAAATTGCATGCTCCATCTGAATCATGAAAGAAAAAAATTGGGTTCAGTGTCCCTTTAACTTCCCAACACAGAAGCTTTTTGCGTGCATAGGCAGCGCTCCTATTACAGGTGCAAAGTAAAACGTTAACCCGACGCACACAAAAAGTTGAACTTAGAATATCTCAAAATCGTTAATGTATTCCCCCATAGAGAAATGGAAAAAAAAACATACTTACACGCAAATCAGATTGCGTTTAACCAAGTGCGCTAACTCGACATGAAATGATCGTATTTCACATTTCAATGTTCTTCACATTGCAGAATATGCTCTATTTATTCATAAATACATATTTCTACTATTATCTGATGGTATTTATGTACAATATATATATACCTATATATACATATACATACACACACATACACACACACGATAATATATAGATATAGCTATATACAGATATATATAAGAATATCTATTTACAAATACTTAGAACATATTATACACAATAGATCTCTGGTTAATGAAAAAAATGTCCTCCAATTTGCCCCAAAACAAAATAAAGTGTAAGGTTCCTTAAAAAAAAAAATAGTAGCAGCATTATTTATTTATTTTTTAAATAACTGCACAAAGCAGTTATAAGTGGTTAAAGTGAGCAGGTGTTAAAAAAACGGCATTGTAAAAGAGCCTTTACATTGCGGTCTATGGGAACTATGTTCCCAGTAAATAGATATGAATATGAATATATACATATATATTTATATGTATATATGTTTCTTGATGCCGGGAATTTTATAGTATCTACTCTATTGACTTTCTAATTTTGTAATAAATTATGAATTTGAATTTAAGTGCCATATTTCCCTGTCTTTTAAGTGAGCATATTGAGACTCACTAGGTATCTAGTACTTTGTCTTTACCGTATAAAATATACAAATTAAACTATGGGTCTGCACCTAATATATTTTTGAATGGCACATTTACCTGATTGGATATACTTTGTATTGCTAAAAGTCAACCTTGGACCAACTAGTCTATATCTTTTTGATATATATTTATGTGTTTATACATGTTTATACATATATATATATATTTAAAGTTTACTGCACAATGCTGCGCAACTTACCCCCTTCGCTGCGCTAGGTTCTGTGCCATGTCTATCGACATCAGAACAAGTCTCCCATTGGAGCCTATGGAAGCGTGTTCTCATGAGTGCAAAGCTTCCATGCAATGCGAATGCGAGGTCGCTTTCGCATTGTGCTTCACTTCTAATACCAGCGCACATTTGTGTGTGCTGGTATTATGAGTACAGCGCAAATACCTCGCTCGCGAAAGCGCTATTTTGCGCTCCACTCGTAATCTGGCCCAAAGTCTTTCCCAGAAGAGTGGCCATCTAACTACACATACAAACAAAGACAGAAAGCTACAAGATCTATATTCAGTCAGATTGAGTTGTGAAGGGGTTAAACGCTAGACCTTAAATGACCCTTTTGTTTGTTCTCTATATGATGGTTTCTGTTACGCCACACCTGGCACAGCTGATGCTATAAGAAAACAATACGTGTTTTGTATTTCAGCCTATACAGAATCCGACATGAAGAAATCTCACGACCATCCCCAGAAACCCAGTGCAAAGAAACACAGTGAGTGATTGTTAAACTGCCAGTTAGACGCTGAAGTGCTTATCTGAGTGTGCGTTATTGCACCTGCAATATGAAGTCCTTGTAGCAACAAACATAATTACCTGAGTTATCTCTAATTACTGGGCACCCTCAGTGATCTAATTATGGGCATTCTCCTCCCACGCCCCTGTCAGGCAAAGTACCAAGAAATCCCTTAATAATGGGGCACAACCTCTGTTAATTCTCTAACTAACTGAAATTTTTATCACATTTTGTGATTGTTCTATTGATCCCGAGAAAGCAAATAAAGAACACAGTGAATCATTAGTCACATTAGCTCATAAAGGGAAAAAAAAACATAACCCTACAGTCTATTTCACATTTCCCTGGATTCACACTCTTTTTCACACAACAGGTTTATAGAACACAACGGGTTTATATAACACAACAGGCGTATATCACACAACAGGCATACATCACACAACAGGCATACATCACACACCAGCTGTATATCATGTATTTACACATATACAGCAGGAACCTGCCCTGTCAGTGATGTAATTACACATATACAGCAGGAACCTGCCCTGTCAGTGATGTAATTACACATATACAGCAGCAGTCTGCCCTGTCAGTGATGTAATTACACATATACAGCAGGAACCTGCCCTGTCAGTGATGTAATTACACATATACAGCAGGAACCTGCCCTGACAGTGATGTAATTACACATATACAGCAGCAACCTGTCCTTTCAGTGATGTAATTACACATATACAGCAAGGAACCTGCCCTGAGTGATGTAATTACACATATACAGCAGGAACCTGTCCTGTCAGTGATGTAATTACACATATACAGCAGCAGTCTGCCCTGTCAGTGATGTAATTACAGATATACAACAGCAGTCTGCCCTGTCAGTGATGTAATTACACATATACAGCAGCAGTCTGCCCTGTCAGTGATGTAATTACACATATACAGCAGCAACCTGCCCTGTCAGTGATGTAATTACACATATACAGCAGCTACCTGCCCTGTCAGTGATGTAATTACAGATATACAGCAGCAGTCTGCCCTGTCAGTGATGTAATTACACATATACAGCAGCAGTCTGCCCTGTCAGTGATGTAATTACAGATATACAACAGCAGTCTGCCCTGTCAGTGATGTAATTACACATATACAGCAGCAGTCTGCCCTGTCAGTGATGTAATTACACATATACAGCAGCAACCTGCCCTGTCAGTGATGTAATTACACATATACAGCAGCTACCTCCCCTGTCAGTGATGTATTTACACATTTATGGCAGAAATCTTTGCATTTCACAAAAAGAAAACAGTTTCCTGTGTCAAGTCCTCGAGTTCCCTACCAGACAGAAGTATTTCCTTATAATTTATTAGCAGCTCAGTTATTGCAAAAGGCTTAGTTGTGCTCGTGTAGGGAAATCCTTTACAACTGGCTTCCTATGGTCTTAATTTATAGAAATAAACACATCTATATTAACCATGTAAAAACAACAAATGTCCTTATCCTGAGACTTACCTGTGCTAATCCCAGAGCACAAAGTATTCTTGTTCCATAACTAACCTATACACTCATGTCCTATTAACTGTACTTATATATCCTAAGATGTACAGTACCAGAGTTTCTGCACACCAGACTAATAGTATGCTTCTCATGATCATAAAGATGTTAAACCTTGTGCTGAAATGCCTGAAATTAATTTTGTAGACAATGATTCATTAGGGAGTTTTATGTCATTTATGCCTTTGAATTTCTTTACAAAATTAAAATTTTATTTTATAAAAAAAATATATATATATATATATTTGAAATGCACCCCACGAAGATATTTTCATTTAGAAAGTTTGGAGGTGGAGTATGTTGAAGTTCAATAATTAAGTGCTATGATGTCACAAGTTCTCAAGAAAACCGAGAGTTAATTCACTGGACAGAAATTGGCAATGAACATCACCAAAGATTAGAGACCAAAAAATGCTGCTGTTCAAAGGAAAATGTGTAAACCAAAACTTAATTGTAGACCCACTTCAAAAAAACCACTACTGAAGTTAACAAATAATAGTAGACTTGATTAACAACACTGGCAGTAGACACCAGAACCATGGAGTTCTGTCCTTTTGTCTGATAAAACCTTATGTTAAAGACTTTGGTTCCATCCTCCATATTTTTATTAGGCAGAGAAAAGGTGAATAGATGACTAGATGCAGTTTTACAGTGAAGCATGGGGATGAGGTTGTGGGGGTCTTCAGAGAAACACCCAAACGCTCCAACACAGTGGGCAGTTCGTGATGCATTTCGGTTAAACTCCATAGTCATAGGATACTCCCACATTACCTGTGTACCTAAATATTTCTTAAAAAGCCATCCTATTGGATAATAAAAATAATTTGAAATTAACCATATCTGGTGAGAGAGAAGTGGATAGGATGAGACTAAATTACATATAATACAAATTACGAAACAAAAAACCTAAACCAAATCAATAAGGTTGATAGAAAGAACGAAAGAGTTTAGAACCTGTGGAACTCTGGTACGTAATTGGTCTCATGCAATTGTCTTGAAAAATATAGTTTTGACTCATTTAACAATTTCTGCTCACTGTATGATTTAATTTATGTTATTTTATAGTTATGACTTTACTATTATTCTTAAAATGTGGAAATAATTAATAATAAAGAAAAACACTTTTATGGGTAGATCTGTCCAAAATTATGGCTTGTGCTGTACGTAGTATACAGAATCCTAACCAAGTAATACAAGCATGGTGATCATATAGTTTTGAATTTGCTGAATCTGCTATAATTTTGTGTTAATGGAAAGTAAGAAGCGCTTATCTTTTGATTGGTCTTGTTTCTGCTTAGATCCCAGGGGGACACACTTGTGGGAGTTTATCCGGGACATCCTGTTGACACCAGAGAAGAACCCAGGACTGATAAAATGGGAGAATCAATCTGAGGGGGTTTTCCGGTTCCTAAAATCAGAGGCAGTTGCCCAGCTCTGGGGGAAGAAGAAAAATAACAACAGCATGACATATGAGAAACTAAGCCGGGCAATGAGGTAACATGAACTTTACCATACACCGTGAGCAGATTATCAACTATTCTGTTTGTCTGTCATGGGGGAGGTGATAGAATAATTTACCAGCTAAATTATATAAACAGATAACTGTAAGCAAATAGTTTGAGGGCAGTAGACCACAATACAAAACATGGGGTAGCTATTTCATGACTAAGTCATTGCTGGCACATTACTACTCAGTGTCACAATTACCTCTCTGCTACTAGCAGGATAAAGTTTCTCAGATGCCACCATGGTGAATCTAATTTGCAGTGCACACAATATGGGTAAAGTTTACCAATGTACAAGGCTGCCACTCATGTCTGTGGTACAATATTTCCAAGCCAGCATCCTATTCAGAGACTTTCTATGCCGAAGTGAGTCTACTCTCACTGAGATTTGTTATAATGTAAATGTTCTTACTCATGGTTTAAGGTCCATGTAATGCACGTATAACCAGCTGGTCCATTTGTGGTATAAGATTATTTTTTTTTATTAGTTCAGATGTTTGATACATTTAATACCAAAGATGAGTTGCTTGTATTAAATGCCTCTTTTATACATTTCCTTTTTTTTTTTTTTACATAAATTACACATATGCTACTTATATATATGCGCCTGATATGATCTGTTTCAGTTTGCCTCTAAGCAGTCAGAATTTGCTATTATATTTCAAGCAGCTGTCTGCCCTTCAAAACTATATTAAGTGCCATATATTATAAAATATTCATAAAATATGTGAGAAGATGTAACATTTAATAAAAAAAACCCAGAAAACAATATTATTGAAGAATATATTGTTTAATTAGATCTTTTGTTTTACTTAAGTCAACACTAACTTAACGTGATATATCAAAAGAAAGGATGGGAAAACCTTCCTATCTGTTCTCATCGTCTGTCTACTTGTGTCTTTATTCTAGATACTACTACAAAAGGGATATATTGGAGCGTGTGGATGGTCGCAGATTAGTGTACAAGTTTGGAAAGAACGCTCGCGGATGGAAAGAAAATGACAGCTGAGACACTCTGTTGAAAACAACAACAAAAAGACTATTTATATTTATGTAGAATGTAAGATAACCAAAAATTATCCCAGGACAGGACCAAGACTCAACACTGATGAACCACTTCTGCTTTTAGTTAATGTATCCTCTGTGGGAGAGGTGGGAACAGAACTCTCTGTGAAACCCAATTTACCTGGGCTGTGCCAGCAATCTGTAGGTCTGAGGATGAGGTGCTGCCTCTTTACATTGTCACAAATTTGTCACTAACTGTTTTGTACATGCTGCCAAATTAACTTTTATACTGGGGAGTAGTAAAATATCGGTAATTGTAATTTATAGATTGTGGGATCATTTTTTATGTTTGCTAACCAACAGTTTTTTTTCCATGTTTGGCTGCTGTGTGTTATCTCTGAAGCTTGCCATAAGTGTGAATATTATTTCACTACAATAGCGAGTTTCGTTTAGCTACTTTGCCAGTATTGATGGGCTACACTGTAGACTTGTGTGGACCTAAACACACAGGATTTCACGTCCTGATTAATTTCTTATGAACTTAGCCCCACTGTAAATAGGGGCCAGACTAAGAGGAAAGGACTTAGAATAGTTTACAATGATTCCACCATCTGTGTTTTGAGTAGGAAACTAATTAGAGTACATAACAGAGTAGAGGCCAAGACTACTGGAGCAAGAGCACAGTTGCCCCCTGGGTTGGTCCACTGTCCCTATATAATTATGTACTGGTGAATTATATGAATTATGTACTGGTAGTATGAGGATGCCCCGGTAGGCTATCAGTTCTCCCCTATAGATAGGCAGAGATAGGTGACACTCAGGTACTGGTTAAACTTACAGTTACTCTTCATATTAATATTTATATAGCTACTGACAGGGCTGGTTGAATCATTGCACTTCCTGGGTCCAAGAATGAAACCAACTCCCCAACTCTCCATCCACTACAACCTAAACTCATCCATAGTCAGCTGTTTCAAAGCTTATTAAGCAGACTTATATTTCACATGAGAGTGTGCTGATACCCAGCTGATCAACCCCATCCCTATGTGCCACCCTTGTCAAATGTCGCCCGGGTCTCTTGATGCCACCTGATCCAGTTATAGAGCCCTCTCTTGCTACTAGGTAATGTCTCCACTACAGTATTTCCATTATCAGGAGGAATGATTCACGCAGGGAGACAGAACACCGCACAGAAATGTTAACTTAAGCAGAAGGGTTTTAATCAAACCCTTAACAGAAGCTGGAAGTAATCCTTTTGGGTTGTCCTTAATGATTTACTTATAGGGGAGAAGTCAGCAGAACCAGGCAGTCTATAAGCAGGATTTGTTGTTCTGTGGGTGTGCCTGGGAGATCTGTGGGCGTGTCTGGGAGATATATGAGTGTGTCTGGTAGATCTGTGGGTGGGGCTGAGGGAATTCTATACAGGGAAGAGGTGGGAAAACCGAGTGACAATCACAGCTGTGAGGGCATGGGGGGGGGGGGCATCTATTATGCTGGGGGAGCCAGTGGTCTCCTTGTACAAATCCTACTGACCACTGACACAAATTTGCCTGAGCTGTCTGACTCCTGCATTCCCTGTTATTTTTATACATGCACAATATTTATAAACAAAAAATGCTGCATTGTGAATGATTTGTGTGTACCATTAATGTTTTATAATCATTTCACCTGCCATTTTCATAGCAACAATTGCCCTGTTTTGCTAACCAGGCATACACAACTTGAAAAGCCTTTGGTGTATGTATATCTAATCTCTTCCCCTAAAGACAGATAGGGACAGACAGCTATGAATGAGCTCCTGTACTGATTAAGCAAAAACTGGATACCAGGTTGCAGGGTCAGTGTTTTGAATTCCACAAGATACACTCCAGTCTTTCTGGTGGCAGTGGGAAAAAAATGTCATTTTCTGAACTAAGCTGCAGGGAAGTGGGCATCATAAACACAATGTGCACTGTTAGCCACTCTTACACTTTGCTAAACATGTGTTTAGGAAATGTTCTTATTTGAAAGAAACCATTAAAATCCCCAGCAGATTCCAGGCATGTGGGGACCTCATCTTACATATTTTTGTAAAGCCCCTGTATCTCTCTCTCCTTGCTCAGCGCTGGTTACACTCAGGCACCTCTGGGTTTGCTACAGGAAGGAATATTTGCATAGCATCCCACCCCCTAATATTTCCACTGTGCAGGTTCATCCCCTAAGCAGACAGTTTAGAGAATTAGTAGCAGTACCTACAGTATGAAGTAACATTTCAGCTCAGAATATCACTCTCATTGTGAGGCTGTGGCTCACTGACCATTGGGAACAACACAGAAATTACTATTGTGTTAATAATTATTATTATTTCCCAATGTATGACCCAAATTACACTGTAAATAAACATGACAAAATACATAAATACCTTATAAGCTTGGTACTAGGGGACAATGGACCCCTTGTTATGTAATGTCTGGGTAGATAGCTGTTAACTCCTTAACTGCCTCAGGGATACTAACTGACATACAAGAGGTTTATATATTTTGCCATTTACACATGAAATGATTTATTTGTGATAAATCTCAAATGTAAAAAATGTGTTACTAAAAGATATTTGTATTATCGAGTTGCTGTATAAATAAAATACATTTGTACTGGATGGTAAGAAACTGATTTTAGTCTCATTATTTATTACACACCACATGTGATCTGCCTTGTAGTTTAACTTGCGAGAGAGAAAAAGAGATTAAAAAAAGAATGAGTGGAATCTGTGCCGATGAGTGACGATGCCTATGTAAGTTTCACTGTATATTCACTAGATTTCTCACTCTGGAAAATATCACCACTGAAAAGCAGGCGAGACTCATACGGCTGAAATGGTGCATTCAAGATGGAGGGCAGTGCTCTGAATATAAGAAGCTCACAGTGATATTTCCCCATAAATATACAAGTTACTCCCATGAAACACCCATCAGACTAATACAGAACGCCTATATATTTGAGATGTCTGAGATGGACTTGGTTAAAGGGACACGAAACCCTTTCATGATTTAGGTAGAACATACAATATT
This sequence comes from Bombina bombina, assembly GCF_027579735.1. Classification (NCBI taxonomy): domain Eukaryota; kingdom Metazoa; phylum Chordata; class Amphibia; order Anura; family Bombinatoridae; genus Bombina; species Bombina bombina. The sequence goes on along the minus strand of NC_069505.1, from coordinate 194,989,159 downwards.
AAACAACTTTCCAGTTTACTTATCAAATTTCCTTCATTCTCTTGGTATCATTTGTTGAAGTGCATGTTCCATTACATGCTAATCTCATGTGATCATCAGATACTATATAGTAAGGAAGGCTCAGTGTCATGTTACATTTACTTGCTAACCTCATGTGATCAGACAGTATATAGTTAGTTATACTCAGTGTCATGTTACATTACATGCTAACCTCATGTGATCAGACAGTATATAGTTAGTTATACTCAGTGTCATGTTACATTACATGCTAACCTCATATGATCAGACAGTATATAGTTAGTAAGGCTCTATCAAGTCAAGTATACTTTATTAGCATGACATTATTACATGTGTTGCCAAAGTAATATGTTACAATAAAACAGATCAATAACAATTTATAAAGTAGGAGTATAGTGGGTAAATATGATAGTTCATATAATCTGATTGGGGGTTCTGGTCATGTGACAGTCTGCTACATATCTTGCTACTATCCTTGTAGCTTTATTGTTTTCTCCTAAGAGTACACATAGTCTTTCTTGTTCCGACATCTGTGGGAAGTCTGTTATTTCTTTCATTATTTTTGGGAAGTATTTGTCCCTTAAGAGTTTGTATCTTGTACAGTACAAGAGGAAGTGTTTCAGTCTCTATGTCCCCACTGTCACACTCAGTGTCATGTTACATTTACCTACTAACATCATGTGATCAGACAGTATTTAGTTTGTAAGGCTCAATGTCATGTTACATTAAATGCTAACCTCATGTGATCAGACAGTATATAGTTAGTAAGGCTCAGTGTCATGTTACATTTACCTACTAACATCATGTGATCAGACAGTATTTAGTTTGTAAGGCTCAGTGTCATGTTACATTTACCTACTAACATCATGTGATCAGACAGTATTTAGTTTGTAAGGCTCAATGTCATGTTACATTAAATGCTAACCTCATGTGATTAGACAGTATATAGTTAGTAAGGCTCAGTGTCATGTTACATTTACCTACTAACATCATGTGATCAGACAGTATTTAGTTTGTAAGGCTCAATGTCATGTTACATTAAATGCTAACCTCATGTGATCAGACAGTATATAGTTAGTAAGGCTCAGTGTCATGTTACATTACATGTTAACCTTATGTGATCCAGACAGTATATAGTTAGTAAGGCTCAGTGTCATGTTACATTACATGCTAACTTCATGTGATCAGACAGTATATAGTTACTAAGGCTTAGTGTCATGTTACATTTACCTGCTAAACTCATGTGATCAGACAGTATATAGTTAGTTGTAAGGCTTTAACCACTTTAATTAGAGGTTAGTTATGGGTTTGTAGCTTCTCAAGTTGTTTAGTTCAATATTGAAGAATTGAATTTTGAAAAAGAGAAGCATTTAGTCTCTAGTGAAGTTAAACGTAATCAGCACAAGCTGGGTATAACTACAATTTGTAGAGGAAGAGACTTGATTATATCAGGATAATTATAGAGTGAATATGAATCTTTACTTATAGCAATCTGTAACAAAAGTATTCTTAGAGTTCGTAGAATATACTTTGGAATCAGTTAGTATTTAGAAATGATAAACATAAGCAAACACTTAGTCCTTGCTACCAAATTATGGTGTTAATTCAGTTTCAAAGTATTGTCCCAAATATAGATGAATATGAGCATATAGAATTATACAGTTAGCACTTGATTCACTTTATACGAAGGAAATGCAGAGTACCTGTATCAGATGGAATGACTTGCTGCTTCTGTGAGTTACTGTGTAAGTTGCAGCAATGAGTAGAGTTGGAAGCGAGGCTCATGACGTCAACACAGGTTGGAGGTGTCTCCGTGAAATCGTATAAGACTGTAGGAAGCAGTGGTTTGAATAGCAAAGGAAACTGAAAGTAAACTTAACACAAGTTAGCATTTGATAGTAGTTGCAAATAAGTTACCACAAATGATGATGAATAAAGCTTAATTCAATTCTAGATGAAAAGGTTATCCTCAGTAGCGAAGTGTCCCACGAAGCAGGGAGGAATCCGTATAAAAATAGGTTTGGATTTAGAGTAAGAAAAATTGGCTCAGTGAGCAGTGAGCGCCAGATGCACTGAATACACACTAATTAGCAAGCAAAGAAGAAGAGGAATGAACATCCTTTTAAAGGTAGATGTGTCGGAGGAGAAACCATCTTAAAGGTACATAAGTACATAGGAATATGACATTAGTAAGGCTCAGTGTCATGTTATGGAAAATGTATATAGAGGCGCTGGTCTTGGATCCTTCTGTGTGTTGTAGTGCACACTGAAGAAAGAAACTTGGCTTGTGATTCGCAGGAGTTAACAACAAAATAATGTGCAGTATACTTACTCCGAAAATTTCAGAGTTCAGCCTCTTCATAAGAATCTATATCCTGATTTTCCCATATTGTGCTTTAGTATGTGCAGACAATGGAAATTACACTGCAGGTGATTGTATCTCATAAATTATATAAAGTGCAGTATACTCACTCCGAGTAATTCGGAATCCGGCTCCTCAAAAGTGGTTGGTAACTTAGAAATACTTCCAAAAAGGCAGCAGAAAATACTTGTTGTAACAAACAAATATTTATTAAAACGTAATAAAAAAGCTCTTCTTTTGGCTCTACGTGTTTCAATGACTAAATCGTGTTTATCAAGAGCAGAGAGTCCATCGAAAGGGAACTACCACATTACTTCACTGTGATTGGTCAAATAACTTTTAATTTGTTTATACCGACCCGATCTGGTAAATTATTGAGATTTTGAGCGAAATAGCTTAAGCACACAAAAATTGCATTACTCTCAAACACAATCGGATGGGGATAAAAATAAAATGTTTTATTTGTGAGTCCTATTCCGGTGTTTTTCACCGGAACAGGAACATTGATTATCTGTATAAATACACCTGTAATACTACAAGGCAGCACTTCCAATTGTTTTTACTGCTCTTGAAAAAGACGATTTAGTCGTTGAAACGCGTAGAGACAAAAGAAGAGCTTTTTTAATATGTTTTAATAAATATTTGTTTGTTACAACAAGTATTTTCTGCTGCCTTTTTGGAAGTATTTCTAAGTTACCAACCACTTTTGAGGAGCCGGATTCCGAATTACTCGGAGTGAGTATACTGCACTTTATATAATTTATGAGATACAATCACCTGCAGTGTAATTTCCATTGTCTGCAGATACTAAAGCACAATATGGGAAAATCAGGATATAGATCCTTATGAAGAGGCTGAACTCTGAAATTTTCGGAGTAAGTATACTGCACATTATTTTGTTGTTAACTCCTGCGAATCACAAGCCAAGTTTCTTTCTTCAGTGTGCACTACAACACACAGAAGGATCCAAGACCAGCGCCTCTATATACATTTTCCATATTCTACTCACAGTCCTTTTGGGAGAGACTGTTAGAAGGCTGCGGTCACCTTAGAGGGGAGTATTGTGCTCTATTCTAGTCATTCTGTACATTTTGTTGTTAACATCTAGCATATCTGTATAGCATTTGAATTTATCAGTGTCATGTTACATTTACCTGCTAACCTCATGTGATCAGACAGTATATAGTAAGGCTCATTGTCATGTTACATTTACCTGCTAACCTCATGTGATCAGACAGTATATAGTTAGTAAGGCTCAGTATCATGTTACATTTACCTGCTAACCTCATTTGATCAGACAGTATATAGTAAGGCTCAGTGTCATGTTACATTTACCTGCTAACCTCATGTGATCAGACAGTATATAGTTCGTAAGGCTCAGTGTCATGTTACATTTACCTGCTAACGTAATGTGATTAGACAGTATATAGTTAGTAAAGCTCAGTGTCATGTTACACTTATCTGCTTACCTCATGTGATCAGACAGTATATAGTTAGTAAGGCTACATGTCATGTTGCATTACATGCTAACCTCGTGATCAGACAGTATATAGTTAGTAAGGCTCAGTGTCATGTTACATTACATGCTAACCTCATGTGATCAGACAGTATATAGACTTAGTAAGGCTCAGTGTCATGTTACATTACATGCTAACCTCATTTGATCAGATTATATAGTTAGTAAGGCTCAGTGTCATGTTACATTAAATGCTAACCTAATTTGATCAGACAGTATATAGTTAGTAAGGCTCAGTGTCATGTTACATTACATGCTAACCTCATGTGATCAAACAGTATATAGTTAGTAAGGCTCAGCGTCATGTTGCATTACATGCTAACCTCATGTGATCAGATAGTATATAGTTAGTAAGGCTCAGTGTCATGTTAAATTTACCTGCTAACCTCATGTGATCAGACAGTATATAGTTAGTAAGGCTCAGTGTCATGTTACATTACATGCTAACCTCATTTTATCAGACAGTATATAGTTAGTAAGGCTCAGTGTCATGTTACATTAAATGCTAACCTAATTTGATCAGACAGTATATAGTTAGTAAGGCTCAGTGTCATGTTACATTACATGCTAACCTCATGTGATCAAACAGTATATAGTTAGTAAGGCTCAGTGTCATGTTGCATTACATGCTAACCTCATGTGATCAGATAGTATATAGTTAGCAAGGCTCAGTGTCATGTTACATTTACCTAGGCTTACCATAATTTTTAGAGGTGAAACTGGGACCACCTGGCGCGGTGCCAATAGGTGTGTGGTCAGGGGTGTGATCATGGGGCGTGATCAATGGGCAATTGCAGACTGGAACTCATTTTAAAAAAAACTCACAAATGCATAATTTAATCTCTTTAAAAATAGGCTCTGATGACCAGAATAACATGTAATGGTTACAAATAGCGTTGGTCTTGGAATTAGGTCTGATTTCTGACATTAAAGACGGCTAACGATCCCCTATGAGAGATATCACAAACATTAACAGACTAGACAGAAAATTCATACAACTCAGAGCACAGTAAATAATATCGACTTACACACACCTATACACTAACACCTGTTATTTGAGTGAGGCAGATGACTAATCCCATTGCTTTCCTTCCCCACTGTTGCTACATGGTTACAATATACTCCATATCTCCTCCCTGTTTTGTTTTGAATGCAAAGTCTTACTTATTGCTCATTGTATTGTTTATTTTATTATGTATGTTATGTTTATGTTTATATTATGGTTATTAGTATATAGGACTGGCAGGGAGCAAGGCTTCTCCCAGCTAGTCTCCGCCCCAACAATTTAGTTGTGCCCCTCTGGCTATATACCAGACGGAACACTCATTGTGAAAGTGTATATTTGTCACTTTTAAAATAGCCTCTAGGGCCCCTGAGACACCTGGCCGCTAGAATTTTTTTACCTGATCGACATAACCCCTCCCCTCCTAATCCCTACTCTCCTCCCTACCTCACACCTACTTGTACAATGGCACCCGTTCGATTAGCCACATTAAACGCACAAGGTCAAAATTCACCTACGAAAAGAAAGCTCCTACTACGCTATCTGCTGACACATAAGATTCATATCCTATTCCTTCAAGAGACACACTGGACTGGGGACTCCCAGGCCATTAAGATTTCCCAACACTACCCGGTATGTGAGACAGCATCTAATACTGAGGGAAAAACGCAAGGGGTTGCTATTTTGATCAGCAAGGACTTAACCTTTAAATTAGAGTATGTTGAAAGAGGGTCGGTTCCTTATACTAGTCTGTTCACTGTTCACTTAACGAGACTCTGTATACCTTGGTCTCTGTTTATACACCAAATTCTAAACAGATACCCTTTTTACGCAAACTTTTAACTCAAGTAGACCAACTCAAAAGGGGGCACTTGATAATTGGGGGGGACCTTAACATAGTGTGGGACCCAATGAGAGACAAACAATCTACACTAACAACACATGCAGACAGAAATGTTTCATCAACCTCTAATGCCTTCCGTAAACTTATGTATCAATATGATTTGTATGATACATGGCGATGTTTGGCACCTTCAGAAAAGGACTTTACTCATTATTCTAAGGCCCACAATTCTTACTCGAGAATTGATTACATACTATGCGACTCGTGGTCCCTAGATAAATTTCTAAACCTCTGCATCAAACCCTGTACATGGTCAGATCATGCTATGGTCTGCTTAGACGTCACCAGACTACAATCTCTGATGGGTAGACCCCCTTGGAGACTCCCCGAGCAGTGGTTATCAGACATAGAGCTCCCTGAACTCACTACGACGATAAATTACTTTTTGACACACAACGATATTAATACCACAGACATTGACATGATATGGGTGGTTCTCAAGGCCTATCTTCGCGGACACTTTATTAAAAAATCGTCCCAGTATCGCAAGAGGGGACACCAATCGCTAGCTAAATTATACAGAGATCTCCGCATGCTCGAGAACTCCAATAAAACACACCATAAATCCCAGATAGCCCAGCAGATAGGTCTCATAAGAGAAGAAATATCCAGGCGAGAAACCCAAAAAGTACAGGAAAACCTACACCGACTCAAACAACTATACTATTATAAAGGAATCAGAGCAGACAGACTACTAGCTAATAAACTTCGTAAACGTACACAAAAGAGTAGGATAGCTTTAATCAAAATCCACAATGGATCAAACCACTCACCCAAGGAAATAGGAGTAGCATTTGCAAACTACTACTCTTCCCTTTACAACATTGGAACCTCAGAGACATTAGACAGAGCCAGACCCGATGATATTAGAAAGTTTCTAGAGGAACTAGACCTACCCACCCTACCTGAAGACACTAAAAGAGAACTAGAGAAACAATTTACAATAGAGGAAGTTAAAATGGCTATAGCTAACCTTGCTCCCCACAAAGCTCCAGGCCCAGGTGGGTTTACAGTCACTTTCGATCGAACCCTCAGTTCCACACTGTCTCCGATTTTGCTTAGATTATTTGCGAGGGTGGCTAAGCGGGGTAGCTTCCTCGCAAAATTTTTAGAAGCTAATATCATCACAGTACATAAAGAGGGCAAAGACCCTGCACTATGCTCCAGCTATAGGCCCATTTCGCTCATCAATGTAGACGCCAAAATATACGCCAAAGTCTTAGCAAATAGGCTAAATAGACATCTCCAGACACCTAGACCAGGTAGGATTCGTCCTGAATAGACAAGGCTCAGATTGAGCGTTTCTCACTTTTTATTTATTCAAATTATGACACTTAGAGAAGTCTCCCTAAGTGTGATGCGGGAATCCAGACGTGGACCCGTTGCTCAGTGTGCCTAGAGGGATATGGCTGCACCTCACTGACAAGGCCCACAATAGGCCGAAACGTACGTCTGGGGTTTTGCCGTTTCTCTCGTTCAGAGAGGGATTGCCTGGTATTTCGGGGCTGGACTGCACTGTTAAGTCAGGATCAGATTGATATGCTACAGGAAAGTTCTCTGTGAAAGGCACATATTGAGCAAAAAGAGGCTGCTTCTAGGGTGGTAACTAGCCATAGAACAAGTTATTAAGCTATTGTTCATTCCCAGGTTGAGCACTTCTCACTTTTTATTTATGCAAATTATGACACTTAGGGAAGTCTCCCTAAGTGTGATGCGGGAATCCAGACGTGGACCCGTTGCTCAGTGTGCCTAGAGGGATATGGCTGCACCTCACTGACGAGGCCCACAATAGGCCGAAATGTACGTCTGGGGTTTTGCCGTTTCTCTCGTTCAGAGAGGGATTGCCTGGTATTTCGGGGCTGGACTGCACTGTTAAGTCAGGATCAGACTGATATGCTACAGGAAAGTTCTTCTCTGTGAAAGGCACATATTGAGCAAAAAGAGGCTGCTTCTAGGGTGGTAACTAGCCATAGAACAAGCTATTATGCTATTGTTCGTTCCCAGGTTGAGTGCTTCTCACTTTTTAATTAAGGCTCAGATAACACCTGACGCCTTTTAAACATATATACTGAAGCAGCTGATCTGGACCTCCCCATGCTCACCCTGTCATTGGATGCCGAAAAGGCGTTCGACAGGGTGAGATGGGAATATCTATTCTAAACCCTGGCAGCATTTGGTATACCAGATGACTACGGCATGGCTGTCAAAGCACTGTATTCATTCCCCACAGCTGTTGTGAGAGGCCTAGGGTTTTGTTCTCCCAAAATAGAGATAAACAATGGAACTAGACAGGGATGCCCCCTTTCCCCTCTTCTGTTCGTTCTAGCGATTGAGCCCCTAGGGGTCGCTATCAGGAAATGTACTTTTATACAGGGACTCCAAATACTTTACACTATCCAGAAACTGGCACTGTTTGCAGACGACCTTACGGTCTTCCTCATAGAGCCCCTAGACTCCCTCCCCCCATTATTGCACCTACTGAAGCAATTCGGGGAAATGTCCTACTACAAGATTAATGTCAGTAAAACGGAAGCATACTTCCTTAACATTCCATCGAATGAAAGAAACAGGATTCAACTCCTTTATTCCTTTAAATGGTCCACTAGAGGAGTTAAACATTTGGGTGTCTTCCTCTCTCTAACTATTAAAGGAAACTATGAGACCTTGCTGAGAGAAATCACCTCAGAACTCAATTCCAAGAGATATGGAGAGATATATCATGGATGGGTAGAGTAGCGGCCCTCAAGATGAAAATACTCCCCAAACTTACTGATCTATTCCGCTGTATTCCCATCCCGATCCCCACAGCCTTAACCCGGAAATTCCAAATCCTATTCAATTCCTATACCTGGCACAACAAAAGACCCAGAGTAGCTGCCCATATTCTCCAAGCCCCCATCGAGAAAGGAGGTATAAGCCTCCCTAACATAAGAAAGTATCATGAGGCCGCAATGGTCACCCATGCTTCGGCATGGGGAAACAACCTTCCCCCAACTAGATGGAGAGACCTAGAACAGGCTTCACTACCGGCATATGTCACCCTGGAGGACCTCCTCTGGCTTCCCCCACATTGGCAGTCCAAAATTTCTATCTCCAACAGTATAATTAAGGGATGTCAAAAACACTGGATAAAACTACGACACAACAAGATTATTGCCCCACATCCCTCACCCATACACCCTATACGAGGTCTACTCCTAGGGCTATCTGACACACACCTTTTTTTTTTTTATATTTTTTTATTGAGGTTTAGTTAAAGACATACATGGATCATAATAACACATTCTTATGTCACATGAGGTAAGGCTACAATTGTACAGGTGTAATAAAATAAACATGCAAGAGACGTATAGCCAATAATTCACATAGTTTGCAAACATTGAACAGGTAAGATGCTAAGGTTTCAGGAACCTTCTATATGACACAATAGATTACTCTTGGGCCAACAAAAGTAACAGGAAATAATGAAGCGAAAGAAGGACCTTGTAACCAAGGAGACCACTTTTGGATCTCAATGATAAACCTCTATTTTTTAAATTTAATAGCAATTTTGTTCCTGAGTATATATCATGCATAACAGATAAACTTAAAACATTTTTTCTTGAAAAGTAATAGGCCACTATTGGCCCTAACTGAAATATTAACTCAAGGTGGGAAAGAAAGATTATTTAGCATACTCTTTTTACAAACAATGGTGAAAGTTATGGTAAGGGATGCGGCATAGGCAAGAAAAGCCGCGTATTTAGTTCTCCTTAACAAGGGGACACATTGTAGGTTGGGGGGGGGGAGGTGAGTACATATATATATAGTGGGTTATATGGTGTGAGAGACATGTAGCATGGGAAGCTTTTTATGTTATAGTTCAGAGTGAGCACGCTTTAATGAAACAAGGCACCCCAACACTGTGAGAAGTCATCTAAGGACATGGTTTGCTAGTATATGCATGAAAAGGGCCAATCGAACATTGAACTAGTGTAAAACCTGACCCATCAGAGCCTAAAAAAATCTCAATGGAAAAATTTAACGAAGGTTATGTAGTTCAGCACTGGCACTATTAGGAGGGGGACTATATAAAATGCAGGGCCAGCCTGCATTAGTAGACATGTTAAGTGCGTAGATGATAGGCTACATATGTTAGTATATAGGTTCTGATGAGAAGTAAAAGTCTGGATCTATCAGCAAGGGCTTATGTATAAAATATTGGTATGTCCCATCTACCTATTTGGTTTCCTTTACGTATATATGTTGCCTATGTCGTCTGTAAGAATACAAATGAGAAGGCTCAGGAATCTCGGCCGCAGACACCCAAGCCTTAGGAGCATTCAAAATGGTAGGGGACAGCATAGCACATTTTATGTCAAACCTCTGTGTTCATTAACTGTATAGGGTGTGTAAGGGAGTAAAAGTATACATATACATAAGGTCTATAAGCGGCCAGCTGGATCCTAACTGACAGCTTTCATAGGAAACTTCAGTGTGCCTAGAGGGATATGGCTGCACCTCACTGACGAGGCCCACAATAGGCCGAAACGTACATCTGGGGTTTTGCCGTTTCTCTCGTTCAGAGAGGGATTGCCTGGTATTTCGGGACTGTTAAGTCAGGATCAGACTGATATGCTACAGGAAAGTTCTTCTCTGTGAAAGGCACATATTGAGCAAAAAGAGGCTGCTTCTAGGGTGGTAACTAGCCATAGAACAAGCTATTATGCTATTGTTCGTTCCCAGGTTGAGTGCTTCTCACTTTTTAATTAAGGCTCAGATAACACCTGACGCCTTTTAAACATATATACTGAAGCAGCTGATCTGGACCTCCCCATGCTCACCCTGTCAATGGATGCCGAAAAGGCGTTCGACAGGGTGAGATGGGAATATCTATTCCAAACCCTGGCAGCATTTGGTATACCAGATGACTACGGCATGGCTGTCAAAGCACTGTATTCATTCCCCACAGCTGTTGTGAGAGGCCTAGGGTTTTATTCTCCCAAAATAGAGATAAACAATGGAACTAGACAGGGATGCCCCCTTTCCCCTCTTCTGTTCGTTCTAGCGATTGAGCCCCTAGGGGTCGCTATCAGGAAATGTACTTTTATACAGGGACTCCAAATACTTTACACTATCCAGAAACTGGCACTGTTTGCAGACGACCTTACGGTCTTCCTCATAGAGCCCCTAGACTCCCTCCCCCCATTATTGCACCTACTGAAGCAATTCGGGGAAATGTCCTACTACAAGATTAATGTCAGTAAAACGGAAGCATACTTCTTTAACATTCCATCGAATGAAAGAAACAGGATTCAACTCCTTTATTCCTTTAAATGGTCCACTAGAGGAGTTAGACATTTGGGTGTCTTCCTCTCTCATGTAAAATCCATAACTATTAAAGGAAACTATGAGACCTTGCTGAGAGAAATCACCTCAGAACTCAATTCCAAGAGATATGGAGAGATATCATGGATGGGTAGAGTAGCAGCCCTCAAGATGAAGATACTCCCCAAACTTACTGATCTTTTCCGCTGTATTCCCATCCCAATCCCCACAGCCTTAACCCAGAAATTCCAAATCCTATTCAATTCCTATACCTGGCACAACAAAAGACCCTGAGTAGCTGCCCATATTCTCCAAGCCCCCATCGAGAAAGGAGGTATAAGCCTCCCTAACATAAGAAAGTATCATGAGGCCGCAATGGTCACCCATGCTTCGGCATGGGGAAACAACCTTCCCCCAACTAGATGGAGAGACCTAGAACAGGCTTCACTACCGGCATATGTCACCCTGGAGGACCTCCTCTTGCTTCCCCCACGTTGGCAGTCCAAAATTTATATCTCCAACAGTATAATTAAGGGATGTCAAAAACACTGGATAAAACTATGACACAACAAGATTATTGCCCCACATCCCTTACCCATACACCCTATACGAGGTCTACTCCTAGGGCTACCTGACACACACCTTTTTTTTTTTTTTTTTTTATTTTATTGAGGTTTAGTTAAAGACATACATGGATCATAATAACACATTCTTATGTCACATGAGGTAAGGCTACAATTGTACAGGTGTAATAAAATAAACATGCAAGAGACGTATAGCCAACAATTCACATAGTTTGCAAACATTGAACAGGTAAGATGCTAAGGTTTCAGGAACCTTCTATATGACACAATAGATTACTCTTGGGCCAACAAAAGTAACAGGAAATAATGAAGCGAAAGAAGGATCTTGTAACCAAGGAGACCACTTTTGGATCTCAATGATAAACCTCTATTTTTTAAATTTAATAGCAATTTTGTTCCTGAGTATATATCATGCATTATAGATAAACTTAAAACATTTTTTCTTGAAAAGTAATAGGCCACTATTGGCCCTAACTGAAATATTAACTCAAGGTGTTAAAGAAAGATTATTTAGCATACTCTTTTTACAAACAATGGTGAAAGTTATGGTAAGGGATGCAGCATAGGCAAGAAAAGCTGCGTATTTAATTTTCCTTAACAAGGGGACACGTTGTAGGTTGGGGGGGGAGGTGAGTACATATATATATAGTGGGTTATATGGTGTGAGAGACATGTAGCATGGGAAGCATTTTATGTTATAGTTCAGAGTGAGCACGCTTTAATGAAACAAGGCACCCCAACACTGTGAGAAGTCATCTAAGGACATGGTTTGCTAGTATATGCATGAAAAGGGCCAATCGAACATTGAACTAGTGTAAAACCTGACCCATCAGAGCCTAAAAAAATCTCAATGGAAAAATTTAACGAAGGTTATGTAGTTCAGCGCTGGCACTATTAGGAGGGGGACTATATAAAATGCAGGGCCAGCCTGCATTAGTAGACATGTTAAGTGCGTAGATGATAGGCTACATATGTTAGTATATAGATTCTGATGAGAAGTAAAAGTCTGGATCTATCAGCAAGGGCTTATGTATAAAATATTGGTATGTCCCATCTACCTATTTGGTTTCCTTTACGTATATATGTTGCCTATGTCGTCTGTAAGAATACAAATGAGAAGGCTCAGGAATCTCGGCCGCAGACACCCAAGCCTTAGGAGCATTCAAAATGGTAGGGGACAGCATAGCACATTTTATGTCAAACCTCTGTGTTCATTAACTGTATAGGGTGTGTAAGGGAGTAAAAGTATACATATACATAAGATCTATAAGCGGTCAGCTGGATCCTAACTGACAGCTTTCATAGGAAACTTACATGTTTATAAACAAGGTATGATACATACTATTGTCTAACACTTCAGAGATAGAAGCCCATCTGAAAGTCTTACAAGGGCAAGCCCACAATATTAATACATAACAGCTAAGTGGTAGTATGCTACAGATAGACCCAAGTGATAGAGCAGCTGAAGAACCGTACACTTCTCATCTCATATTGAGTGTATGTGTAGCCAGATCTTCCTGTATATTAACACCTGCATGCAAAATACTGCAGCTTAATATAACATAAATTTAAGTAAATATAAGTGTGCTTCATTCAACACTATAGGAGTAGGAAGAATGGTAAGAATAAATAGTGAAAAAATTGGTGTGAGCCTAAGCCCCACCTGCTGTAGAAGAAGTTCCCATAACATTATCTAGGGGAAGCCTTGAGCATATTTGAGCAAAGGAACAATATTTATATGGATAACGCTACACATTATGTTAAAATTTACCAAGCTTTAGCCCGATAATAAGCAGCTAAAATAACAGTAAGCCAAGCTAATAACAATTAGACCATTTAAATAGGTTAGAATATAACAATCTTATCTAGGAGTATTCTCATACTAAATGCCCTCCTTGAATAACAGTTGTAGCTTCCCAGTTTAACTATAGTAAAAAACATGAATCATATTCTACTCTTTAATATAATGTATAATGTATATATAGACAAAGGGGAGGAAGCATATGTAGTCTGAAAGCTAGAACACAAAAGTGGATATGCATAACAATTGGTTAATAACATTATAGGAGCTCAATAAGTGACAGGTCCAGATTGTAGATTCTCTCATTCAACCCTACCGGGAAACTTGATAATCATGCGTTAAGCTCTGCCGACAGGGTATGTGAAAGCAATGAGAGCAATAGTCACAGTATTTGAACAGCCATTCAGTTCCGGTATTTATAAGCAGTGAAGTGTTGTTATTATAAAATGCAGTTATATCCACTAACCCACCCCATCTCATAGCACAGGCAAGCCAAGCTTGGTATATGGAACGGCAATGTCTCTAAGTTTGTGGGCTGCATCCAAAGTCAGACTGAACAGTTAACGATGAAAAATAAAATTTGGGGTTAATTATATGGTGAAAAGTAGAAACAAAAAGTCAGCCTACACCAACTCACACATACACAATGGAGAGAATTACTAAGTAATTAAGAAAGTCGCTGTGGAAACATCAACAACTTAGAAATAAGGGTAATTTGCTTATCCAACATCTACTTTAGGCGCTTGTACTGGAAGCTGCAAAAGCCATGGGTTGACAATATGACCCGCTATTTGCACCCCAGATCGAAGTCGGCATGTTAGTTGAGAAACATGAGTCCCGCACAAGCCCCGTGTCCAAATCAATCAGTGTGTGTCGGCAGTGGTTCCTTTAAGCCGCTAAGAAGCGCACCTGATTGAAAGTTCTGTAGTTTGGTAGCAGAGCCCAACTTCTCACTAGCTTCTCGCTTCACACAGTCCGTTCCATCATAGCACGATAAAGAATGCCCTGGTGATAGGATTAAAGATAGCGACTGTTGAGTGTCTATTGCATCTTTTCCTTGTTTTTCTTCACCGGCAGTCGGAGCATAAGTGTTAGCTGTAAGAGGTTTAAAAGCCTCAGTCACTGCATCCAAGAGGGCATTATTGTGGTGGTCTAGTAATCCTTTTAGCTGGGTTAGAAAAAGCGCGGCCATGTATTCCTGCACTCGGTATCACGATAAAGGGCAGTAAGCAGGGATTGTCAAAAATCACGGTGTTTGACACTGCAGATGTCTCCTAACAGCATTCAAGAGATAACTCTCAATAGGAAGCTCCAAGATAGAGCCAGAAGTAGGCAAAATATGCGGGATAGCCTTATAAAATAGTTATACATGGTAGGAGCTCATGGTATGTGCGTCTTGCTGCGATGGCCGTTGGCTCCGCCCCCCTGACACACACCTTAATACGTGGTCCAATACAGATATAGGGGGGTAGTTATCAAGCCGTCAACCTCAAATACGCTGGAATTCCGCAGCGTATTTGTGGCGAGGCTGATTCGCCTTAGTTATCAAAGGCTCGAGACCGGCAAAAGTAGAATTTTGTGACGTAAGCTTCGATCCGCCGGACTCAGTCCGACACAGATCGATTCTTACGTCACTCCAGATGTTCCGCACACAAGTGCGGCACATTCTCACTACTTTTGCAAGTTATCAAATGACTAGCAGGTACGCTCAGCACTTTTACGGCCCAGCGTACCTGGTTTTCAAACCGCCACCCCTGGAGGCGGCGGATCCCATAGGAATCAATGGGAGTCTGACCATAGCGAAAGTACAAGTTCGCTGCTGACAGACATCCCATTGATTTCTATGGGAGCTGTCTGCACCTAACACCCTAACATGTACCCCGAGTCTAAACACCACTAATCTGTCCCCCCCTACACCACCGCAACTAAATAAAATTATTACCCCCTAAACCGCCGCTCCCGGAGCCCACCGCAAGCTACTCTATACATATTAACCCCTAAACCGCCGCTCCCGGAGCCCACCGCAAGCTACTCTATACATATTAACCCCTAAACCGCCGCTCCCGGAGCCCACAGCAACTATAATAAATGTATTAACCCCTAAACCGCCGCTCCCTAAACCCGCCGCAACCTATATTAAATGTATTAACCCCTATCCTGCCCCCCCTACACCGTCGCCACCTATAATAAATTTATTAACCCCTATACTGCCCCCCACTACGCTGCCGCCACTGTAATAAAATTATTAACCCCTAAACCTAAGTCTAACACTAACCCTAACGCCCCCTAACTTAAATATTAATTAAATAAATCGAAATAATATTTTTATTATTAACTAAATTAATCCTATTTAAAACTAAATACTTACCTTTAAAATAAACCCTAATATAGCTACAATATAAATAATAATTATATTGTAGCTATCTTAGGATTTATTTTTATTTTACAGGTACCTTTCAATTTATTTTAACTAGGTACAATAGCTATTAAATAGTTATTAACTATTTAATAGCTACCTAGCTAAAATAAACTGAAATTTACCTGTAAAATAAATCCTAACCTAAGTTATAATTACACCTAACACTTACTTTAATAAATTATTCCTATTTAAAACTAAATACTTACCTGTAAAATAAACCCTAATATAGCTACAATATAAATAATAATTATATTGTAGCTATCTTAGGATTTATATTTATTTTACAGGTAACTTTGTATTTATTTTAGCTAGTTTGAATAGTTATTAAATAGTTATTAACTATTTAATAACTACCTAGCTAAAAAAATACAAAATTACCTGTAAAATAAATCCTAACCTAAGTTACAATTAAACCTAATACTACACTATCATTAAATTAATTAAATAAACTACCTACAAATAACTACAATTAAATACAATTACATAAAGTAACTAAAGTACAAAAAATAAAAAAAGATAAGTTACAAAAAATAAAAAAATAAGTTACAAACATTTTAAAAATATTACAACAATTTTAAGCTACTTACACCTAATCTAAGCCCCCTAATAAAATAACAAACCCCCCCAAAATAAAAAAATGCCCTACCCTATTCTAAATTAAATAAAGTTCAAAGCTCTTTTACCTTACCAGCCCTTAAAAGGGCCATTTGTGGGGGCATGCCCCAAAAAGTACAGCTCTTTTGCCTGTAAAAGAAAAATACACCCCCCCAACATTAAAACCCACCACCCACATACCCCTAATCTAACCCAAACCCCCCTTACAAAAACCTAACACTAATCCTCTGAAGATCATCCTACCTTGTCTTCACTCAGCCGAGCAGCGATGGAACCGAAGTGGACATCCGGAGCGGAAGAAGTTAATCCTCCAAGCGGCGCTGAAGAAATCTTCCATCCGATGAAGTCATCATCCAGGCGGCGATGAAGAATTCTTCTATCCGGGCGATGTCATCTTCAAAGAGGCGCTGAAGAGGTCTTCTATCCGGGCGATGTCATCTTCCAAGCCGGGTCTTGAATCTTCCTCCCGCCGACGCGGAACCTCCTTCACCGACGGACTACGACGAATGAAGGCTCCTTTAAGGGACGTCATCCAAGATGGCGTCCCCTCAATTCCGATTGGCTGATAGGATTCTATCAGCCAATCGGAATTAAGGTAGGAAAAATCTGATTGGCTGATGGAATCAGCCAATCAGATTGAGCTCGCATTCTATTGGCTGATCGGGTAATTTTGTATTTCTTTTAGCTAGGTAGTTATTAAATAGTTAATAACTATTTAATAACTATTCAAACTAGCTAAAATAAATACAAAGTTACCTGTAAAATAAATATAAATCCTAAGATAGCTACAATATAATTATTATTTATATTGTAGCTATATTAGGGTTTATTTTACAGGTAAGTATTTAGTTTTAAATAGGAATAATTTATTAAAGTATAGTGTAGTGTTAGGTGTAATTGTAACTTAGGTTAGGATTTATTTTACAGGTAAATTTCAGTTTATTTTAGCTAGGTAAGCTATTAAATAGTTAATAACTATTTAATAGCTATTGTACCTAGTTAAAATAAATTGAAAGGTACCTGTAAAATAAAAATAAATCCTAAGATAGCTAGAATATAATTATTATTTATATTGTAGCTATATTAGGGTTTATTTTATAGGTATGTATTTAGTTTTAAATAGGATTAATTTAGTTAATAATAAAAATATTATTTCGATTTATTTAATTAATATTTAAGTTAGGGGGGCGTTAGGGTTAGGGTTAGACTTAGGTTTAGGGGTTAATAATTTTATTACAGTGGCGGCGGCGTAGTGGGGGGCAGGATAGGGGTTAATACATTTATTATAGGGGGCGACGGTGTAGGGGAGGCAGATTAGGGGTTAATAAATTTATTATAGGTGACGACGGTGTAGGGGGGGCAGGATAGGGGTTAATAGGTTTAATATAGGTTGCGGCGGGTACAGGGAGCGGCGGTTTAGGGGTTAAACTATTTATTTAGTTGCGGAGAGGTGCGGGATCAGCAGGATAGGGGTTAATAACTTTATTATAGAGGGCGACGGTGTAGGGGGGGCAGGATAGGGGTTAACAAATGTAATATAGGTTGCGGCGGGGTCAGGGAGCGGCGGTTTAGGGGTTAAACTATTTATTTAGTTGCGTAGAGGTGCGGGATCAGCAGGATAGGGGTTAATAACTTTATTATAGAGGGCGACGGTGTAGGGGGGGCAGGATAGGGGTTACTAGGTATACTGTAGTGGCAGCGGTGCCCGGGAGTGGCGGTTTAGGGGTTAATACATTTATAAGAGTTGCAGCAGGGTCTAGGAGCGGCGGTTTAGGAGTTAGTAACTTTATTTAGTTGCGGGGGGCTCCGGGGGCGCCGGTATAGGGGTAGAACAGTGTAGTTTAGTGTGGGTGCTTAGTGACAGGCTAGCAATAAAGCTGGGAAAAAGCCGAAGGGCAGCGAGATCGGATGAGTGATAACTATCACAGTCCGCTGCTCATCGCCCCGCGGCTTTTTGACAGCTTTTTTTGATAACTTAAGCGTATTTTTTCAGGTCCGCGGCGGCCAAGGTAGGCGAGCTTAGGCGGGCGTATTGGGCCGGCGAAGGCAGAAAAGTAGACGGCTTGATAACTACCCCCCATAGTCTGCTTAAAAGACTTCTATGATAACAAACAGTTAAAAACACACACAAATATGCTAACGCTGCCCACACTGACCCCTAGGTTTCAGTTTGATCTGCTGAGAATACGGACTCTAATGAAGTCCTGGGGTTTCCTAGAAAGCAAGCTACGAGATCTTACCCCCTGGGAATCACGATGGGAAACAAATCTCCAGCTATACAAACCTCTCTCAGTACACTACAAGTGCTTACTTGAGGAACATATCCCTTCTAAAACAATACATATGGAGGCCTGGGAAAGAGACTTACAACAAACATACACACCTGAAGCATGGGACAAGGCAATAAACCTCACAAAAAAAATACTCATTGTGTCACTCTTTACGAGTTGTACTTTAAAATAATCACGAGATGGCACTTAGTGCCTACAATATTACGGAAACTCTTCCCAGACCACTCCCCTATGTGCTGGAGAGAGTGTGGAGAACCTGGTACTCCGCTCCACATCTGGTGGTCCCAGGGCCGCCATCAGGGGGTGACAGGGGTGACTCCTGTCAGGGGCCCAATGAGCCAGGGGGGCCCCATGAGGCAAGAACTAAAAAAAAAAGATTTTTTTTTTTTTTTTAAATTTGGGCAGCCACCAGTGCGTACTACAGCAGAGTGCTAATTGAGCATGGAAAATGTTATTGTAAGGAGTAAAGTATTAGCATTTGAGAGGATTTCTTAGTGTGCACTAAACCACTATGTGCAGTGTGAGACAGACTTGGCACTTTGTACAGTGTGTGCCTGAGTCAGACGGCAGATCACTTTAAAGGGATATTCAACACTGCACACAACATTAATCTATGTTGAAAAACTATAAATAAAGATCAAGCTGCAACGTGCCCCCTTTCTCTTACTTCCTGCCTTCACTGTTGAATCGTCTACGATAACTTCAAAATTGGTGTCCTAATATGGCTGCTTAACTCCCCCCACCGTGACGTATAGAGCTTCTTCTTCAAACTAGATGCCAGTGATATCTCATCTCTCCTACTTCAATGCAAAGCGCGTTCACGGCCGTTAGCGCATGCGCGATACACTAGGAACACTAAAAGCGGAACCATAATAAGCCAATTTGTTTCCGTTCCGCTTATATTAAGCATAGTACTCTATTTCGTTCTATTAGGTAAAACCCGATCTGATATGCAGCGTCGCCCGCAAATGCCGGCGACGCTGACTTTTACGCTACTTTGGTATCCTATATACGGCTTAACCTAGAAGTTACGCCCGTATATTTCTGCCGTCGCCAGTAGTTTTTTGGGCCATAGGCAGGTATACCAAACCCGCGCAGTTTGGTATCCAATATACAGCGTAAGGACTTACGTGGCGAAAATTGAGAAATCTTACTCCATTTTCACCTCGCCACAAAAAGCAGCCATAGTAAGCCTTACGCTGTCTATTGGAGCCCCATAACTCCCTAAACTACCTGCCAAATAAACCTAACACCTAACGCATGCGCAATGTCTATCTACCTGTCAACCGCGATCTGCTAAATAAAACCTAACACCTAACGCATGCGCAATGTCTATCTACCTGTCAACCGCGATCCTCCGCCGCAATCCCTAATAAAATATTTAACCCCTAAACCGCCGCCCCCTACTTTAACTACCCCCTAATGTGATCCCCCTACACCGTCGCCAACTATATTAAACTACCCCCTAAAGTGAGCCCCTTATACCGCCGCCATCTACCTTACCTACCCCCTAAAGTGAGCTCCTACCCCGTCGCCATCTATTTTAAAATTATTAACCCCTAATTTAATCCCCCTACCCCGCCGCCACCTATATTAAATTATTTAACCCCTAAAATACTAAACTATCCCTACCCCTAAACCTAAGTCTAACCCTACAAATAGCCCTGAAAAGGGCTTTTTGCGTGGCATTACCCCAAAGTAAACTGCTCTTTTGCCAGCCCTTAAAAGGGCTTTTTGCGGGGCATGCCCCAAAGAAAACTGCTCTTTTACCAGCCCTTAAAAGGGCTTTTGGCGGGGCTTTGTCACAAAGTAAACTGCTCTTTTGCCTACAATCTAAATCCCCCTACACCGCTGCCACCTATAATAAATGTATTAACCCCTAATCTAATCCCCCTACACCGCCGCCAGCTATATTAAACACATTAACCCCTAATCTAATCCCCCTACACTGCCGCCAGCTATATTAACTATATTAACCCTAATTATATTAGGGTTAATATAGTTAATATAATTATTATATTATATAAATTAACTATATTAATCCTAATTATATTAGGGTTAATATAGTTAATATCGTTATTATATTATATATATATTAAGTATAATAACCCTATCTAACTCTAATATCCCTAACTAAACTCTTATAAAAATAAATCTAATATTAATATTATTAATGAAAATATTCCTATTTAAAACTAAATCCTTACCTATAAAATAAACCCTAAGATAGCTACAATGTAATTAATAATTACATTGTAGCTATTTTAGGGTTTATATTTTTTTTACAGGTAACTTGGTATTTATTTTAACTAGGTACAATAGCTATTAAATAGTTAATAACTATTTAATAGCTACCCAGTTAAAATAATTACCAATTTACCTGTAAAATAAATCCTAACCTAAGTTACAAATACACCTACACTATCAATAAATGAAACTACAAATATCTAAACTAAAATACAATTAAATAAACTAAACTAAATTACAAAAAAAACAAACACTAAATTACAAAAAATAAAAAAAAGATTACAAGATTTTTAAGCTAATTACACCTATTCTAAGCCCCCTAATAAAATAATAAAGCCCCCCAAAATAAAAAAAATTCCCTACCCTATTCTAAATTTAAAAAGTTCAAAGCTCTTTTACCTTACCAGCCCTTAAAAGGGCTTTTTGCGGGGCATGCCCCAAAGAAAACTGCTCTTTTGCCTGAAAAGAAAAACACAATACCACCCCCCAGCATTACAACCCACCACCCACATACCCCTAATCTAACCCAAACCCCCCTTAAATAAACCTAACACTACCCCCCTGAAGATCTCCCTACCTTGTCTTCACCCAACCGGGCCGAACTCCTCATCCGATCCGGGCGATGTCTTTATCCAAGCGGCAGCAAAGTCTTCTTCCATCCGGCTGCATCTTCCATCAAGCAGCATCTTCAATCTTCCCTCCGCCTACGCGGAGCATCCATCCCGGCCGACGACTGAACGACGAATGAGATACCTTTAAATGACGTCATCCAAGATGGCGTCCGTCGAATTCCGATTGGCTGATAGGATTCTATCAGCCAATCGGAATTAAGGTAGAAAAATCTGATTGGCTGATGCCGCTTGATGGAAGATGCCGCTTGATGGAAGATGCAGCCGGATGGAAGAAGACTTTGCTGCCGCTTGGATAAAGACATCGCCCGGATTAGATGAGGAGTTCGGCTCGGTTGGGTGAAGACAAGGTAGGGAGATCTTCAGGGGGGTAGTGTTAGGTTTATTTAAGGGGGGGTTTGGGTTAGATTAGGGGTATGTGGGTGGTGGGTTGTAATGTTGGGGGGTGGTATTGTGTTTTTTTTTTAGGCAAAAGAGCAGTTTTCTTTGGGGCATGCCCCGCAAAAAGCCCTTTTAAGGGCTGGTAAGGTAAAAGAGCTTTGAACTTTTTAAATTTAGAATAGGGTAGGGAATTTTTTTTATTTTGGGGGGCTTTATTATTTTATTAGGGGGCTTAGAATAGGTGTAATTAGCTTAAAAATCTTGTAATCTTTTTTTTATTTTTTGTAATTTAGTGTTTGTTTGTTTTTTTGTAATTTAGTTTAGTTTATTTAATTGTATTTTAGTTTAGATATTTGTAGTTTCATTTATTGATAGTGTAGGTGTATTTGTAACTTAGGTTAGGATTTATTTTACAGGTAAATTGGTAATTATTTTAACTGGGTAGCTATTAAATAGTTATTAACTATTTAATAGCTATTGTACCTAGTTAAAATAAATACCAAGTTACCTGTAAAATAAATATAAACCCTAAAATAGCTACAATGTAATTATTAATTACATTGTAGCTATCTTAGGGTTTATTTTATAGGTAAGTATTTAGATTTAAATAGGAATATTTTCATTAATAATATTAATATTAGATTTATTTTAATAAGAGTTTAGTTAGGGATGTTAGAGTTAGATAGGGTTATTATACTTAATATATATATATAATATAATAACGATATTAACTATATTAACCCTAATATAATTAGGGTTAATATAGTTAATATATATAATATAATAATTATATTAACTATATTAACCCTAATATAATTAGGGTTAATATAGTTAATATAGCTGGCGGCGGTGTAGGGGGATTAGATTAGGGGTTAATGTATTTAATATAGCTGGCGGCGGTGTAGGGGGATTAGATTAGGGGTTAATACATTTATTATAGGTGGCAGCGGTGTAGGGGGATTTAGATTGTAGGCAAAAGAGCAGTTTACTTTGTGACAAAGCCCCGCCAAAAGCCCTTTTAAGGGCTGGTAAAAGAGCAGTTTTCTTTGGGGCATGCCCCGCAAAAAGCCCTTTTAAGGGCTGGCAAAAGAGCAGTTTACTTTGGGGTAATGCCACGCAAAAAGCCCTTTTCAGGGCTATTTGTAGGGTTAGACTTAGGTTTAGTGGTAGGGATAGTTTAGTATTTTAGGGGTTAAATAATTTAATATAGGTGGCGGCGGGGTAGGGGGATTAAATTAGGGGTTAATAATTTTAAAATAGATGGCGGCGGGGTAGGAGCTCACTTTAGGGGGTAGGTAAGGTAGATGGCGGCGGTGTAAGGGGCTCACTTTAGGGGGTAGTTTAATATAGTTGGCAACGGTGTAGGGGGATCACATTAGGGGGTAGTTAATGTAGGGGGCGGCGGTTTAGAGGTTAAATATTTTATTAGGGATTGCGGCGGAGGATCGCGGTTGACAGGTAGATAGACATTGCGCATGCGTTAGGTGTTAGGTTTATTTGGCAGGTAGTTTAGGGAGTTATGGGGCTCCAATAGACAGCGTAAGGCTTACTATGGCTGCTTTTTGTGGCGAGGTGAAAATGGAGTAAGATTTCTCCATTTTCGCCACGTAAGTCCTTACGCTGTATATTGGATACCAAACTGCGCGGGTTTGGTATACCTGCCTATGGCCCAAAAAACTACGGGCGTCAGCAGAAATATACGGGTGTAACTTCTAGGTTACGCCGTATATAGGATACCAAACCAGCGCAAAATTCAGCGTCACCGGCATTTGCGGGCGACGCTGCATATCGGATCGGGTTTTACCTAATAGAACGAAATAGAGTACTATGCGTAATATAAGCGGAACGGAAACAACTTTGCTTATTATGGTTCCGCTTTTACTGTTCCTAGTGTATCGCGCATGCGCTAACGGCCGTGAACGCGCTTGGATTTCAGTCCGAGGAATGGGCTATCATTGGCTGCTGGTTTGAAAAAGAAGCTGAATACGTCACGATTGGGGGAGTTAGGAAGCCATGTTAGGACACCAATTTTGAAGTTATCGTAGACGATTCAACAGTGAAGGCAGGAAGTAAGAGAAAGGGGGCACGTTGCAGCTTGATCTTTATTTATAGTTTTTCAACATAGATTAATGTTGTGGGCAGTGTTGAATGTCCCTTTAATTTGCAGAGGAGGTAGGACTTACTTAGCAAATGTTTTTTTTTCTTTGTGCAATTTTGGATTGTAACTTCAGTGTGGTAGTAGTTGTTTGGTGGGGCTAGGGGTCCATAAAAACACATTTTTTTAGCAGCAGTGTATTTATGATTATTTTGACAATGCTGTAGAAATTCTATATTTAAAAACACGCAGAAATGTTTCCTCCTCAATACACAAATGGTAGATGCCCTTTTGGCAGATATGCATTATATATATATATATATATATATATATATATATATATATATTACATTCCAGTTTACTGCCCCTTTATGCAAGGACTTTCCAGATGCAAGGAGGCATTTTATCTAAGATTTTTACATCTGCATAAAATTTTATACTCTCAGACTAAGATTGCTCAGTGTTTGAAAAACTGTTCAGTTTACACTACAGTTGACTTAATTTTGAAATACATACCAACAAGCCTAAATCCTGCATTTAACCAGATCTAATGTTATGAGTACCACAGCTTATGGTCCCACCAAGACCATATAGAGTACAGCATTTTCAAAATCCATAAGTACAGCTGACAGCTGTGAAAATTTGTACACTATATTTGAAGTGGTGCTCTTGGTTGGGGAAAATGGGGAAAAAACAAACAAACAAACATATGTCAACCTTTTAAAGGTACTTTTCTTCATCTAGCCATCTACCCAGCTCATTAATGTACAATTTTGAATTCACAGAATTATTTTTGTTTGCACATTTACAAATATGATTCTTTAAAAAGTGATCTCTTAATTTCTAAAAAATGTTTTATCATGCATGTCACACACTGTTGATTTAGGGGATGCAAGGTGCATAAATGTTTCCTCCTGTGAGTGTTTCTGTGGGTGTCTGTGTTTATGTCTTTGTGCTTTGGTTTGTGTCTCTATGAGTGTGTATGTATTTTTTTATCTGTGGGTCTCTCTGTGAGGGTGGGTGTGTATGTTTGTCTTTGTGTATTTTCTCTGGATGCCTCTGTGAGGGTGGGTGTGTATGTCTGTGTTTTATGTGGGTGTCTCTGTGAGGGTGTGTGTATGTCTTTGTGTGTTTTCTGTGGATGTCTCAGTGAGAGTGTGTGTATGTATGTCTTTCTGTGTTTTTTATGTGGTTGTCTCTCTGTGTGTGTATGTCTTTGTGTGTTTTCTGTGGGTGTCTCTGTGTGTATGTCTTTGTGTGTTTTCTGAGGCTGTCTCTGTTGGTGTTTCCTTGGGTGTATGTGCAAGTTTGAGTTTGTGTGTGTGTGTCCATTGTCTGTTGCTTTTTAGGACATTTTGACCTTACTACTAATTATTCACATCTTTCTACAGACTTTGAGACTAACAAGACCTTTCCAGAAGTAACCAATCCACCATTTAACCTTTAAATGATTGTTTAGGCAGTTCAGGGCCCTTCCTTTCAACCACTGCATGCTGTTGTCATAATTTAGTTGTCATCTTCCTTTACAAAAAGATAATCAGAACTCTATATTTTGTTTTCTAAATCTCCTTTTTTTTACAAAACTGTAGTTTACCTCATTACTTGTCAGGTCAATGTAAACAAGTGCTAAGTGTCTGTTTGGGTGTCTGTGTCTGAGTGTGTTTCTTTGCGTGTCTGCTAGAGTGTCTATATGTGAATCCGTATGTGTGAGTGTGTTTGTGTGTTTCAGTGTATGAGTTTGTCTGTGTGTGTGTGTGTATGTTACTACCTTTACAACATTTTCAAGTTTAAATAGACAATTAAAAATAAAGTGCATATACGTTTTAGTCACTTGGTCAAAAATTGCAAATGTCAAAGGTGGGGGGGGGCCCTGATCAATGGTTGAGTCAGGGGCCCCAAAATTTCTAGTGGTGGCCCTGGGTGGTCCTGCCCAAAACTAGAAAGTCTATGGAGCAAAGTAGAAAAAATCTGTAAAGATCTAGAATTACTGGAAACACTAACACCAGCTCTTGCAATATTACACTTAGGAATAGACAAACTTCCCAAATCCAAGCAAAATTTACTCTTATGTATCCTCACCGCCACCAAATTGCTTATCGCCAGAAACTGGAAAAAAAGCCAGCACCCCAGATGGCAAAGAGTGGTGGACTGTGTAAACCACATTAAAAATATGGAAAACTATGTATTTAGAGAATGCAGACGACTGACTGACTATTGCTTAATATGGGAACCGTGGGAATCTCTTTGGACCCATAAACTCCCATAGTCAGACCGACCAGCCAGACTGTAGTGGTAGCCTTGGAAGCTGTACCCCCTTTGCCCTGCCCCTAGATGCCCCAGAACTCAGTTATCCCCCTATGTACTACCCTTAAAACCCCCCATACAAACGAGCCAGGTGCGAAGACTGCTTGACAACTAAAACAGCCTCACTAAATAATTACATTTAACTGAAAGAGATCTATTATTCATCACCTCCCTCCACTAGAGTTTGTAATATTAGATCATTTAGACACCCTAGTAGACTAAGTTGCTAACTCAAAGGTCATCCCATTCATGTCTATTACAGATAAGTCAGAAGGACTAGAGAAGGTCCATATGTAATTAAAAGGTGACCTCTGTAAAAACGAGGTGTTAAAAGAACTGAGGTACTGTTCAACCTCTCCTAGCAAAGTTTATGTATATTCGATTACAGCATTATGTTTCTATGCTATGTATCCAGTTTGTACTACATAAGATGTGTGTTATGTATATTACCTCAATAAAAATTTATTAAAAAAAAAAAAAAAAATAGGCTCTGACTGGAATAGAAGGCCTCAATAAGTGGCACTAGATCATTCAGCTATATGAAAGTAGTAAGGGTTTGAAAAGTAATAAGTTAAAGCAGAAACTACACAGAAATGGTAAGGATATGGCTATGCAAATGAGTATTTATACAGATATAGAGGAATTATATTGAACAATATACATGTTGGCATCTGTGTTTGCAGTGTTAATTATCATTAGTATGACCAATACAACAGCATGGTGCACATAAGGAGACACAGGCCCTGCGATTGTACAGGGATGGTGGTAGGTACTGTTATATGGAAGCATTAAACTGCTTGTCTGTGTTCATGACCAGATTTTAGTAATAAAACTGAATGAACAGTCAGTAGTTGAAGAGCAGGGGCAGAATGCTCATTGATGGGAGGCGACTGCTTGACCAGTCTGGGACATAACTAATGAAACCCTAGGCCCCATAGCAAAATGTAAAAAAACTGAGCTCCTCCTTTACACCCTTCCCTTTTTGATCTGTTGCACTTGAATGCTTCATTTGGGGGACACCAAAGGCTAATTTTTAAATCTCTATTAAATCTCTCTGCGTCTGCTGTATAATAGAGAGAAGAGACAGAAAAAGATGTCTAATGCTGCTCCCTAGAGCTTTGGGAGGGATAACAACTACATTCCTGGCATCTTAACCAATAAGCCTATAGTAACTAGAGGTCATTAATGGTTAATGGTTGTGGTTGAGAGGTCAGCGCTAGTCTAGTGATGGAAGGTTAGAGTAGAAGCAGTCTGTAGTGAATTATAACTATTCACATAGTATTCATGGTTAGTAATGACCCAAACAGTGAAAAGATTAGTATTTCACCATTTAGGGAGTTGTAGATTGTACCAGTAAAATAAGACAGTATAGTTTTAGGAAATTAATTGATGTAATTGTTGCTCCCATAAATAAATACCTGTACTGGATAATACTACACCAAGATCCCAGTTGGTTGCATTTATTATTTACCTCCTAGTTTCAACGGGTTAGTCCTTATGAGACTATGACCCAAATGAGTGATACTCATTGCTTGTGGCACAGTGATGACTGCTGATTCTGACTCACCAATTTCCTGAACCGATTATGCTGACTCTGAGGGGAGGCATTACAACACACTGAAAAAGTCCAGCACTCTCTCACAAGCTCTCAGCTAAGATTAAAAGCAAAGATTAAGCTGCCTGTGACTCTGGAAATAGTGTAGCTTTATGAGAGTGCTATAGCACCATAAGCTGAGCCTGTTTAGGGTTCATGGGATGTGTACCTGGTCCTGTCTGAGAGTGCTGTCCCCTTTTCCTTGTTCTGAGGGGAGGCATGCTAGTGTGTACTGGAGGTTGTGTCAGGGTTTTTTCCCTGTTGTTTGCCATGTGTTGCTGGCAGCCATTTTACTCACCTCTCTTCCTGACTATGGTGCATTGTGGGGGATGCTGCTCATTTTCTACACTTCCTTTTATGGCCAGACTGGTGTGCATCATCCACGTGAGACAGGATGCAGTCTAAGTCATCACTTATTATTTAAAGGGCCTCTGTTCAGCATGCTTTGCCTTTGCGTTGTCTCAGACCTGTTTGTGAGAGTTTCCTGATGTCCTTCCTGGTTCCTGATCCCTGGCTTGTTCCTGACTCTGCTGTTTTCCTTGTTCCTGATTCCGGCTCATCTGACTATTCGCTTTGGCTCCTAACTCGGCGTGTCTGATTACCAGCTCTGGTTTTGACTCCTGGCTTGTTATATGTCTTGTGGACTTTTTATTATTTTTTGCTATGAATAAAGGTGTGATTATTTTTGCACTTCTCGTCTCAGTCTGATTCTTGGCCCCCTGACATTACGCAAATGCCATGAATCCGGATGGTGCTAATAATCCACCTTTACCTGTCATCATTTCCCGGATGGATGAACAGGATCACCGCTTGGATCAATTTGCACTAGCCCTGCAAACCCTGCTGACTCGCACTGCACATTTGGACCAAAGTGTCCCACAAGTTATGGCTGCTCCTGTTTCCGCTGCTGCATCCATGCCTACCAGGAGCATGTCCGGTTCTGCACCTCTACCTCAGCGATATGGAGGCGATCCTATTCAGTGCAGAGGGTTTTTGAACCAGGTGGGCATTTACTTTGAGATGTTACCTCAGGCGTTTCCCTCTGACAGAGCTAAGGTGGGATTTCTCATCTCGTTACTCTCTAACACAGCTCTTGCCTGGGCTAATCCCTTGTGGGAGACTAATAAACCTGTGATTTCAAATTACCCTGAATTTGTGTCCTCCTTTCAAAGGGTATTTGATGTTCTGGCTCGCTCCTCCTCTGCTGCTAAATGACTCATGTCCATTCAGCAAGGTACAAGATCTGTTGCTCAGTATGCTATTGAGTTCCGTACGCTTGCCGCAAAGGTAGGTTGGAACAATGAAGTCCTTGTTGTCGCCTTCTTTCATGGGCTCTCTGATGCGATTAAAGACGAAGTTGCTGCCAGAGATTTACCAGAGGATCTCGAGGCATTGGTGTCTTTTTTGATCCGAATTGACATCAGACTCAGAGAGAGGCCCTCTTTCAAGGAGCGCTTGTGGAAGCCTCCTGTTCCGTTGTCTCCTACGTGTTCGTTCCCACCCATGCCTCCCTCTCCTCCCATGCTTCCTGGTCCCAAGTCACCAGGTACTGCTGAGCCAATGCAGTTGGGATTCACGC
This sequence comes from Bombina bombina, assembly GCF_027579735.1. Taxonomy (NCBI): domain Eukaryota; kingdom Metazoa; phylum Chordata; class Amphibia; order Anura; family Bombinatoridae; genus Bombina; species Bombina bombina. The sequence continues at coordinate 194,959,510 of NC_069505.1, read as the reverse complement.
GTCTCTCCGCGTCAGAGAGGGCCTTTAGGAGGAGGGAGGGGCTCTGCCTCTATTGTGGGTTACAGGGCCACCTTTTGAAGTCTTGTCCTACACGGCCGGGAAACGCTCAAACCTAAGGTCCTGTCGGGGGCAGACCTTGGGTGGTTTATCCTCGTCCCCGGAACCACTTAAGTAGAAACCTTTCGTCACGGTTGTTATTTCCTGGGTAGACTCTTCCATAGTCACTCTTGTTGACTCCGGTGCTGCGGGCTATTTCATTGACAGTGCTTTTGTATCAAAGCACTCCATTCCTGTTTTGCTTCATTCCGTTCCGCTTGCTATTGAGGCCATTGATGGCAGGCCCCTTCAGCCCACACTCGTTACTCACAAAACTGCTCCGTTGTCCATGGCTGTTGGGGCTCTCCACTTTGAAACCCTCCAGTTCCAGGTGATAAACTCTCCGCATTTTCCGGTTATTTTGGGTTATCCCTGGCTCCAAAAGCACAATCCCAGTCTCGACTGGCGCAGGTCCGAAATTTTTTCGTGGTCCCCGCAATGTATTTCCACTTGTCTTCAGAAACCAGTTAAAGTCTTGTGCACTTCTTCGGTATCTCAATTGCCAGAGGAGTACCGAGAGTTCCTAGACGTGTTTGACAAGGTGTGTGCCGGTACGTTGCCTCCTCACCGGTCTTACGATTGTGCCATAGACCTGCAACCCAGAGCCATTCCTCCTCAGGGCCGGGTGTACCCTCTGTCTGTTGCAGAGAATTGTGCTATGGAGGAGTATGTTGCCGATGCTTTGTCACGGGGAATCATCCGCAAATCCTGCTCTCCTGCAGGGACTGGCTTCTTCTTTGTGAAGAAAAAGGGTGGCGAGTTAAGACCATGTATCGATTATAGGGGTCTTAATGCTTAAGAATGCTTACCCTATTCCACTCATTACGGAACTCTTTGACCGCCTCAAGGGAGCTACGGTCTTTACTAAACTTTATTTGAGAGGAGCGTACAATCTCGTTAGGATTAAGGAGGGTCATGAATGGAATACAGCATTTAACAACAGGAGCGGGCATTATGAGTATCTTGTAATGCCCTTTGGCCTATGTAATGCTCCTGCTGTTTTTCAGGAATTTATTAATGATGTCCTACGAGATATGTTGCAACAGTGTGTTGTGGTGTACTTAGACGACATCCTCATACACTCACCCACACTTGAGGCTCATCGTTCTGATGTTACACAGGTTCTTCAGAGACTACGTGAGAATGGCCTGATTTGTAAACTCGAGAAATGTGAGTTCCATCAGACTCAAGTAACCTTCCTAGGTTATGTTATCTCCGTTGCAGCATTCTCCATGGATCCTGACAAGATATCTGCAGTTCTGCAGTGGCCTCGCCCAGTTGGTCTTCGGTCTATTCAATATTTTTGGGGTTCGCCAATTACTATAGAAAGTTTATTAAAAACTTTTCTTCCTTGGTCAAACCTATCACAGACATTAACCATTAGAGAATGATCCACTCCATTAGTCACCTACTGCCATTAAGGCCTTTGATAGTCTTAAGACTGCCTTTGCTGCCGCTCCAGTTCTGGCTCATCCTAACCCTGTCCTGCCTTTCATTCTTGAGGTTGGTGCGTCTGAGACTGGAATAGGTGCCCTCTTGTCTCAACGTCCTATGCCTGACGGTTCCTTGCATCCGTGTGGTTTCTTCTCTAAGAAATTGTCTCCAGCGGAGTGCAATTATGAAATTGGCGACAGGGAATTACTGGCCATAATTTTGGCACTCAAGGAATGGAGGCATCTTCTCGAGGGTACTAGCGTGCCAGTGCTCATTCTTACTGACCACAAGAATTTAACTTATCTATCTGAAGCAAAACGTTTGTCGCCCCGACAGGCCAGATTAGCGCTATTTTTGTCTCAGTTTAATTATGTGGTCTCCTACCTGCTTGGTAGTAAGAACGTTAGGACTGATGCCCTCTCTCGACAATTTTCGTCTCTGTCCAAGGAGGAGTTTGTACCTACTCCTGTTATGACCATATTTTGGCTACCATACGTACTAATTTGACTTCTCCCTTGGGGGAGGAGATCCTGGCTGCACAAACCAATGCACCTCCTGAGAAACCTAGTGGTAAGTGTTTTGTTCCTGAGAATCTTCAAACTAAACTTTTGCACACTTATCACTATCCTAAAGCCGCAGGTCACCCAGGCAAGAACCAAATGATTTGGTCTGTCACTTGACAATTCTGGTGGCCAGGTCTTCATTCTGATATTGCTGCATATGTTGCCTCCTGCTCAGTTTGTGCACAGAATAAGACTCCTCAATGTCTTCCTGTGGGTCTTCTGCAACCTATTGCTAATGGTGAGCATCCTTGGACACATCTTTCCATGGACTTCATTGTCGAGCTCCCTATTTCCAATGGCAATACTGTTATCCTTAAGGGTGGTTGACCGTTTTTTTAAAATGCCACATTGCATTCCCTTAATGAAGCTGCCTACCGCTCAGGAGCTTGCTTCGATTTTTGCCCGGGAGGTCTTCCGTTTACATGGGTTACCCAAGGAGATAGTGTCGGACCAGGGTAGCCAGTTTGTCTCCAGATTTTGGCGTTCCTTTTGTGCTCAAATGGGGATACAGCTTTCCTTCTCCTCAGCATATCACCCTCAATCCAATGGGGCTGCGGAACGATCTAATCAAGCTCTGGAACAGTTCCTCCGTTGCTATGTCTCAGATCACCACAATAATTGGTCTGAACTGTTACCTTGGGCTCGTAATAGTGCTATTAATGCTTCCTCCAAGTTATCCCCGTTCATGGCGAATTATGGGTTTCAACCATCCTTGTTGCCCGATTCATTCATGTCTCAAGGTATTCCAGCTTTGGAGGAGCATCTCCAGCAACTCCGTTCCACGTGGGTGCAGAATCAGGATTGCCTTCATCGTTCTATGCAGCGCCAAAAGTTCCAGGCTGATCGTAGGCGTCTGCCCGCACCTTCCTACCAGGTTGGTGAGAGAGCTTGGCTGTCCTCCCGCAACTTGAACCTTCATGTGCCTTCCAATAAATTGGCTCCCCGTTATGTTGGTCCTTTTCGAATACTCTGATTGGTTAATCCTGTGGCCTATGCTCTTGACCTTCCTCCTGCTATGCGCATCTCCAATGTTTTTCATGTCTCCCTCTTGAAACCATTGGTTTGTAATCGGTTTACCACTGTGTTGCCTTGTCCCCACCCTATCTTTGTTGACAACCATGAGGAGTATGAGGTCAGCAGCATTATTGACTCTCGTATGTCCAGGGGCCGTGTACAGTATTTGGTTCACTGGAGGGGCTACGGTCCGGTGGAGCGTTCTTGGGTTCCCTCCTCTGATGTTCATGCTCCCGCCCTTCTCCATGCCTTCCATGCCCGTTTCCCCAATAAACCTTTTGTCCTCCCACGGGGGAAGGTCATTGAGGGGAGGGTACTGTCAGAGTTTTTTCCCTGTTGTTTGCCATGTGCTGCTGGCAGCCATTTTACTCACTTCTCTTCCTTACTATGGTGCATTGTGAGGGATGCTGCTCATTTCCTACACTTCCTTTTATGGCCAGACTAGTGTGCATCATCCATGTGAGACAGGATGCAGTCTCAGAATTGTGATGTCATCACTTAATATTTAAAGGGCCTCTGTTCAGTATGCTTTGCCTTTGCGTTGTCTCGGACCTGTTTGTGAGAGTTCCTGTGTATTACCTGGCTGCCTGACGTCCCTCCTGGTTGCTGATCCCTGGCTTGTTCCTGACTCTGCTGTTTTCCTTGTTCCTGATTCCGGCTCATCTGACTATTCGCTTTGGCTCCTGACTCGGCTCGTCTGACTACCAGCTCTGGTTTTGACTCTTGGCTTGTTATTTGACTTGTGGACTTTTTATTATTTTTTGCTATGAATAAAGGTGTGATTATTTTTGCACTTCTCGTCTCAGTCTGATTCCTGGCACCCTGACAGGTAGCTTGGATATTCCTGGTCTTATTTGCTCCTGTTCTGCCCTTTGTGCCTTGGTGCCATGGCTATGATTAACTCTTTCCTGGCTCTGCTTTGCTTCCGTTGCTGCCTCTTTTTGTGTCCTGGGTCAGTCTTTTCTTCCCTTTTCTTCCACGATTATTACCAGTTCCTTATAGCCCCGGTTAGCAGGTAAATATCATGTTACATTTACTTGCTAACCTCATGTGATCAGACAGTATATAGTTAGTAAGGCACAGTGTCATGTTACATTTACATGCTAACCTCATGTGATCAGACAGTATATAGTTAGTAAGGCTCAGTGTCATGTTACATTTACCTGCTAACCTCATGTGATCAGACAGTATATAGTTAGTAAGGCTCAGTGTCATGTTACATTTACCTGCTAACCTCATGTGATCAGACAGTATATAGCTAGTAAGGCACAGTGTCATGTTACATTTACATGCTAACCTCATGTGATCAGACAGTATATAGTTAGTAAGGCTCAGTGTCATGTTACATTTACCTGCTAACCTCATGTGATCAGATAGTATATAGTTAGTAAGGCTCAGTGTCGTGTTACATTTACATGCTAACCTCATGTGATCAGACAGTATATAGTTAGTAACTAAGGCTCAGTGTCATGTTACATTTACATGCTAACCTCATGTGATCAGACAGCATATAGTTAGTAAGGCTCAGTGTCATGTTACATTTACCTGCTAACCTCATGTAATCCGATAGTATATAGTTAGTAAGGCTCAGTGTCATGTTACATAGGCTGTTGGTAAGAAGTCAGTTACCATAAACTAAAATCTAAGTGCTCAGGGGTTTCCTGCTGATTTGGATCTGTGAGTGGGTTTATTCAGTATATCAGTATTGGTGATAGAGTGTTCTCTACTTCTCCCTGACTTACTCCCCAAACCTTCCTGCACCCTCTTGCATATCATCTCACATCTCCTCACACAAGACAAGACCCTCCTCTCTGGAGACTATTCCCCAGTACAGGCCATTTCAGGTCTTTCACCAAACTCATTCCACTCCTAAGGATTAGTGAAGAGTTCGGCACATTTGTTTAAAACAAGAAAATATGCATCTGTTTCTATCAAATGTTTGCAACAAATTATGAAATGTGCTGTATCTCATACATTTTTACATTCACTTTAAGAAAACATTTTGAAATAATAAAATTAACATCGGAATATTGATTCTCATAGATTGCACTGAGCTGTAAGCAGAAAAGTAAATATTTGTTGAGTATATAAATAAACCAGAAACTGTTCTAAGTACTTAAACTGGCACATCATGGTATAAACAATAAAAATGACAAGGAAAGTCATGGCCTTAAAGGAACACAAACCCCAATTTTTATTTTTTCATGATTCAGATAGCTTGTAATTTTAAGCAACTTTCTTATTTACTCCTATTATAATGTTTTCTTTGTTCTCTTGCTATCTTTATTTAAAAAGCAGGATTGTTAAGCTTAGGAGCCGGCCCATTTTAGATTTAGCATCATGGATAGTGCTTGCTTATTGGTGGCTACAATTAGCAAACCAATAATCAAGCATAACCCAGGTTCTGAAACAAAAATGGCCCAGCTATTAAGCTTTACATTACTGCTTTTTAAATAAAGATAGCAAATGAATGAAGAAAAATTGACAATAGGAGTAAATTAGAAAGCTGCTTAAAATTGCATACTCCATCTGAATCATGAAAAAAAAATAATTGGGGTTTGTGTTCCTTTAAAGGGACAGTCTAGTCAAAATTAAACTTTCATGATTTAGATAGGGCACGCAACTTTTCAATTTACTTTTATCATCAAATTTGCTTTGTTCTCTTGGTATTCTTTGCTGCAAGCTAAACCTAGGTAGACTCAAGCTGATTTCTAAACTGTTACAAAACCGCCTCTTATCTCAGTGCATTTTAACAGTTTTTCACAGTTAGAGAGAGCTACTTCATGTGTGCCATATAGCTAGCATTGTGCTCACTCCCGTGGAGTTATTTAAGAGTCTGCAATGATTGGCTAAATTACATGTCAAAGGACTGAGATAAGGTGGCAGTCTGCAGAGGCTTAGATACAAGGTAATCACAGAGGTAAAAAGTTTATTAATATAACAAGACTGGGGAATGGCAAATAAAGGGAGTATCTATCTTTTTAAACAATAAAAGTTATGGAGTAGACTGTCTCTTTAAGGTAATATTTAATAAAGCTGAGGCTGAAGCATGTGTCCCCTAAAGAGCAACACCAGAACAAGGGGTCATGATCTCATGCCAGCGGGCAGCAAGTGCCAGTGTAAGGAGCGCTTCTTTATAGAGAGGGTGGTTGATGTCCAGTAGAGGCGATAAGGACATATACAGTAAGAGGACACCAGGACAGGCATAAGGTTATCCTGAGAAATAATCACACTTACACTTCAGAAAGAAATATACACAGATATGATCAGCCTTTCTCTTCGTATCTGCCATACAAATCTGTTTAAGCTCTGTGACAATCAAGCACCACAATGTGCACATTTACTCTTCTCAGAATGAGATAATAATGCTTTAGAACATTCACTCGTCTCATATGTCTCATATGTTTGTTGTTGCACAGGACAGACTTGTTTATGCTGATAAATGAGAAGGGGAGAGTTGTAACGAATACTGAATATCTGCGTCCTGGGATTAGATGACTAATACATAGAAATATGACACAAAACATAACTGCATAGCGTTTAAATATAAAAGCATATCACATGAGTACTGCAGCAGGTAGTAATGCCTTCTATTGACCTAACTGCATTCTGACACACAAATTCCCTCTCTTGTTATTTCACACTTGAATCACTGGGCTAACACAGCTGATCCAACCAACAGAAGACAGAGTGTGACACCCTCTGATGCAGATCTCTGATGGGGCAATTAATTCCCATAAAAATAATAAGTGCATTGTAAGACAAACTAAGGGCCAGATTGTGTTCCCAGTAAATATAAATGTATATGCTAATATACATATATATATATATTTATGTGTTACTATGTGTATATACATATATATTTATGTGTTACTATGTGTATATACATATATATTTATGTGTTAGTATGTGTATATACATATATATTTATGTGTTACTATGTGTATATACATATATATTTATGTGTTAGTATGTGTATATACATATATATTTATGTGTTACTATGTGTATATACATATATATTTATGTGTTACTATGTGTATATACATATATATTTATGTGTTAGTATGTGTATATACATATATATTTATGTGTTACTATGTGTATATACATATATATTTATGTGTTACTATGTGTATATACATATATATTTATGTGTTAATATGTGTATATACATATATATTTATGTGTTAGTATGTGTATATACATATATATTTGTGTTACTATGTGTATATACATATATATTTATGTGTTAGTATGTGTATATACATATATATGTAGTATGTGTATATACATATATATGTATGTGTTATGTGTATATACATATATATTTATGTGTTAGTATGTGTATATACATATATATTTATGTGTTAGTATGTGTATATACATATATATTTATGTGTTAGTATGTGTATATACATATATATTTATGTGTTAGTATGTGTATATACATATATATTTATGTGTTACTATGTGTATATACATATATATTTATGTGTATATACATATATATATATTTATGTGTTAGTATGTGTACATACATATATATTTATGTGTATATACATATATATTTATGTGTTAGTATGTGTATATACATATATATTTATGTGTTAGTATGTGTATATACATATGTATTTATGTGTTAGTATGTGTATATACATATATATTTATGTGTTAGTATGTGTATATACATATATATTTATGTGTTACTATGTGTATATACATATATATTTATGTGTTAGTATGTGTATATACATATGTATTTATGTGTTAGCATGTATTTATGTGTTAGTATGTGTATATACATATATATTTATGTGTTAGTATGTGTATATACATATATATTTATGTGTTAGTATGTGTATATACATATGTATTTATGTGTTAGTATGTGTATATACATATATATTTATGTGTATATACATATATATTTATGTGTTAGTATGTGTATATACATATATATTTATGTGTATATACATATATATTTATGTGTTAGTATGTGTATATACATATATATTTATGTGTTACTATGTGTATATACATATGTATTTATGTGTTAGTATGTGTATATACATATATATTTATGTGTTATGTGTATATACATATATATTTATGTGTTAGTATGTGTATATACATATATATTTATGTGTTAGTATGTGTATATACATATATATTTATGTGTTAGTATGTGTATATACCCATATAAACACATAAATATGTATATCAGCATATACAGTTATCTGTGCTGCGCGACTCACCCCCTTAGTAGCGCTAGGTTCTCATGCTGTGTCTGACGGCATCAGAACTAGGCTCCCATTGGAGCCCATGGAAGCGAGCTCTTGTGGGTTGTGTGATATTTTGCGCTCAACTTGAAATCTAGTCCTAAATGTTTATTGCAGCTTTATTACAGGGACATGAAATCCAAAATGTTTCTTTCATGAGTCAGATAGAGCATGCAATTTAAAAAAAAACTTTCTAAATTTACTTCTTTATCAAATTTCCTTTGTTCTCTTGGTATCTTTTGTTGAAAAGCAGGGACATATGCTTAGGAGCAGGGACATATGCTTAGGAGCCGGCCCATTTCTGGAGCACTATATAGCAGCAGTTTTGTAAGAATGTTATCCATTTGCAAGAACACTAGATGGCAGCACTGTTTCCTACCATGTAGTGCTCCAGATGCCTACCTAGGTATCTCTTCAACACAGAATATCTTGAGAACTAAGCAAATTTGATAATAGAAGTAAATGTCTGAATCACAAGAGAAAATGTTGGATTGAATATCCCTTTAAATCTATTTATGTAAAATAATAAAACAACATGACACTGAGAGATGCACTTTTTGTTAAATGATGACAAATGCACTTTATTGGTTTTGCTTTTCTCTTTATTCTACTCAGTGGGTGGCGGCGAATCTGTTTACATGAGCACGTGGGGTTGGGTGAAGTTCAGATAATTAGTCATCATCTCATAGATAAATAAGTGACACATTCTCCACAAATGAAACAAAATGCAAATGTCATAAAAACTAATAAGTTTGTCATGTAAGATGGCAGCTGGGTGGGTCTCCTCGGCACGGCATAGCTGGCACAGTGGGGCGAGACTGTTGGGAGTGAGATTATTGTCTGATGAATAATCGCTGTATACATTTATTCTCACTAACAGATACAATATTAATGGCACAACCAGCACAATTATCACTAGGATTAAAGGGTCACTGAACCCAAATTTTTTCTTTCATGATTCAGACAGAGCATGCGATTAGAAGCAAATTTCTAATTTACTTCTATTATCAATTTTTCTTCGTTCTCTTGCTATCTTTATTTGAAAAAGAAGGCATCAAAGCTAAGGAGCCAGCAATTTTTTTGGTTTAGGACCATGGACAGCACTTGTTTATTGGTGCTGTCCAATCAGCAAGGACAACCCAGGTTGTTCACCAAAAATGGGCCGGCATCTAAACTTACATTCTTGCTTTTCAAATAAACATACCAAGAGAATGAAGAAAAATTGATAATAGGAGTAAATTAGAAAGTTGCTTAAAATTGCTGCTCTACCTGAATCACAAAAGAAAAAAATTGGTTTCAGTGACCCTTTAACCACACACAGGACACCATTATATCTGTTATGGACTGAAAAAGTTTGGAGTAGAAATGTTACTTACTATGCTGCAGCACAAATAAATATTGTTTTTTTTTACCATTGCTTCATGTTCTATCCATCAGCACACGTTTCATACACACCATTGCTAACAATGCACAGAATACCCCTCTAATTTGTGAATTTGATGCGTGTAAAATAGCTCATGGTACAATACTGCCCCAGTTGTTATTGGCATGGGGTAATGAGTAGTGACTGCAATTTATAGACAAACACATTTATTTTACTCCAAAATAACCTGATCCAATCTGTTTCTATTGATTTCATCTGTTCAGCACCAAAATAACTGCAAAGAGCATGAACTGATGTATTATCTGGGCACTTACAGGCGCCTGTGCAATATTAGGTGCATAAGAGAGGAATGTTTAACCCTGATATTGCCAGCATAGGCTGTAAAACCTTCAGTCACAGCTCCTACAGAGCTCTTTATTAGTGAACGGGATAAACACAGAGCAGAAGTATTATCTGGGAACTTACAGGCACAAAGAGAGAGAGAGAGAGAGAGAGAAAGAGAGGGACAGAGATAGAGGGAAAGAGGGAAAGAGAGAAAGAGAGAGAAGGGGGACAGAGAGAGAGAGAGAGAGAGAGAGAGAGAGAGAGAGAGAGAGAGAGAAAGAGTGAGAGAGAGAAAGAGTGAAAGAGAAAAAGAGTGAAAGAGAAAGAGTATGAGTATGAGAGAGAGGAAGAGTGAGAGAGAGGAAGAGTGAGAGAGAGAAAGAGTGAGATAGAGAAAGAGAGAGAGAGAGTGAGAGAGAGAAAGAGTGAGAGAGAGAGAAAGAGTGAGAGAGAGAAAGAGTGAGAGAGAAAGAGTGAGTGAGAAAGAGTAAGAGAGAGAAAGAGTAAGAGAGAGAAAGAATGAGAGAGAGAAAGAGTGAGAGAGTGAGAGAGAGAAAAAGAGAGAAAGAGAGAGAGAGAAAGAGTGTGAGAGAGAATGAGGGGTCGAATTATCATTGTGCGAGTGGACATGATCCGATATTGCGGATCATGTTTGCTGCACATCGATAAATGCAGACAGCATACGCTCTCGGCATTTATCATTGCACCAGCAGTTCTTGTGAACTTCTGGTGCAATACAGCCCACTGCAGATTCACGGCCATTTGGCCGCTAGCAGGGGGTGTCAATCAACCCGATCGTATTCGATTGGGTTGATTTCTGGCGATGTCTGTCCGCTGCCTTAGAGCAGGCGGACAGGTTATAGAGCAGCGGTCTTTAGACCACTGCTTCATAACTTGTGTTTCCGGTGAGCCTGAAGGCTCGCCAGAAACACGGGACATCAAGCTCCTTACAGAGCTTGATAAATATGCCCCAGAGTGTAATAGAGAAAGTGTGTGAGAGAGAGAGAAAGAGAGAGAGAGAAAAAAAGAGAGAAAAAAAAGAGAGAAATAAAGAAAAAAAGAAAGTGTGAGAGAAAGAAAGAGAGAGTGAAAAAGAGACAGTGAAAGAAATAGAGAGAGAAAGAAAGAGAAATAAAGAGAGAAAGAAAGAAAGAGAAATAAAGAGAGAATGAAAGAAAGAAAGAGAAATAAAGATACAAAGAAAGAAAGGAAGAAAGAGAGAAAAAGAAAGAGAAAGAAAATGAAAGAGAGAGACAGAGAGTGAAGAGAGGGAGAGAGAGAGAGAAAGAAACAAAGAGAGACAGAGAGAGAGATATTGAAAATTAAAAATAGCATTTTTTCTAAATCAAGGAGTATTTAAAGTATTTCTTAACACACCTTCGGGCTAGCGCACAAGTGGAAGATAGAAGAGGCGTTTGTAGCAAGCCTCAAAGAGGTCTATGGGGGAAGAGAGTGGCCGCGTTATCTGACCTTCAGATGTTAGTGCGCCTGCGGCTTTTGCTCACCCTCAAACTTTTTATGTTCAACTTGCAATGAGATTGCAAGAATAGGAACACTGCAGTGCCTGCATTAAAGAATGCTAATTCAGATAGTATGGTACAGATAGTATGGTATATACAGTAGGGTACAGAAAGTATTGTAAATATTTAATAGTACATATACTATGGTATATACGGTAATGTTGATAATGTGGGATGTGATACATTGTAATCTACATTTGCATACCACTAATCACAATGTCTTCCTGCATTGTCTTCTGAGTAATCGCATTGGGTTCCAGGATTTATCACGTACGTATCTAGATAATTAATACACTCCAAATGCCCAGGTGTGTAGCGTGACAACAACACTACTGTTTATCAGGAACAACATGAAACCATACTGTTCAATTTAGTTTTTCTAATGCATATGCCTTCTGAATGACACTTATATTTTTCATTGACACTGGTATATAAGTCCTAGACAAAATTTAAAAGCAACTGAATTGGCAAACTATGTAACATTAGCTTTAGTGAATCAGTTACATAGAATAACATAGGAACTGGTGAAGCTGGAGAGTCTGGAGGGAGCTTAAATGAATAAGCAGTGAAGAATAACATACAGTCATATGAAACAAAAAGGACAACCTCTTTGAATTCTATGACTTTATGTATCAGGACATAATAACAATTAACTGGTCCTTATAAGGTCTTAAAATTAGGTAAATACAACCTCAGGGGCACAACAACACATGCCATATTAAATTGTCATGATTTATTTAACAAAATTAAAGTCAAAATAGAAAAGCCATGTGTTAAAAACTAAGTACACCCTGAGGCCTCAATTTATCAAGGTCTGTCGGACCTGATCCGACAGTGCGGATCAGGTCCGACAGACCTCGCTGAATATGGCGAGCAATACGCTTGCCGTATTCCGCATTGCACAAGCAGCTCACAAGAGCTGCTGGTGCAACACTGCCCCCTGCAGACTCGTGGCCAATAGGCCGCCAGCAGGGGGGTGTCAATCAACCCGATCGTACTCGATCGGGTTGATTTCCGGCGATATCTGTCTGCCTGCTCAGAGCAGGCGGACAGGTTATGGAGCAGCGGTCTTTGTGACCGCTGCTTCATAACTGCTGTTTCTGGCGAGCCTGCAGGCTCGCCAGAAACACGGGACATGATAAATATGCCCCTTACTGTTTCCAAAGCAATTAAGAGGCTAAGTAGCAACCAGGTGATGCTAATCAAATGCTCTTGATTAATTGATCATCAGCAAATCTAACAACCTCTATAAAAGCCAAAGTTTTAGCCGTTTGCTGGTTTGGAGCATTCAGGTGTTAACACAATTCCAAGGAGGAAAGACATCAGCAATGATCTTAGTGAAGCAATTGTTGCAGCCCATCAATCTGGAAAGAGTTATAAGGCCGTTTCCTAATAATTTAAAGTCCATCATTATAAAGTGAGAAAGATTATTCACAAGTGGAAAACATTCAAGACAGTTGCCAATCTTCCCAGGAGTAGATGTCCCAGCAAATTCACCCCAAGGTCAGACCATGCAATGCTCAGAGAAATTGCAAACAATATGTTACATCTCAGACTCTACAGGCCTAAGTTAGCATGTTAAATGTTAAAGTTCATGACAGTACAATTAGAAAAAGACTGAACAAGTAAGGTTTGTATGGAAGGGTTGCCAGAAGAAAGCCTCTTCTCTCTAAAAAGAACATGGCAGCACGGCTTAGGTTTGCAAAGTTGCATCTGAACAAACCACAAGACTTCTGGAACAATGTCCTTTGGACAGACAAGACCAAAGAGGAGATGTTTGGCCATAATATACAGTGCCACGTTTGGCAAAAACCAAAAACCAAACACAGCAAATCAGCACAAACACCTCGTACCAACTGTCAAGCACGTGGTGGAGGGGTGATGATTTGGGCTTGTTTTGCAGCCAAAGGCTCTGAGCACCTTGCAGTCATTGAGTCGACCATGATTTCCTCTGTATACCAAAGTATTCTAGAGTCAAACGTGAGGCCATCTGTCCAACAGCTAAAGCTTGGCCAAAATTGGGTCATGCAACAGGACAATCATCCAAAGCACACAAGCAAATCTACAACAAAATGGCTGAAAAAGAAAAGAATCAAGTTGTTGCAATGGCTCAGTTAACGTCCAGACATCAACCTGATTGAAATGCTGTGGTGGGACCAGAGAGCTGTGCATAAACAAGTGCCCACAAACCTCAATGAACGAAGCAACGTTGTAAAGAAGAGTGGGCCAAAATTCCTCCAAAACGATGTGAGAGACTGATAAAGTCACACAGAAATTGATTACTTCAAGATATTGCTGCGAAAGGTGGTTCTACAAGCTATTGAATCCAAAGGTGTACTTAGTTTTTCACATATAGCTTCGCCATTTTGGCTTTATTTTTGCTAAATAAATCATGACACAGTGTAATATGTCATGTGTTGTTAATCTGAGGTTGTATTTACCTAATTTTAAGACCTGCTAAGGATCAGATGTTTGTTATCATGGTAAAGTACGGATGTAGACCCAAATTCTAGAGTGAACTTAAATAACACGCTAGCACTCTGAGTATAATCCAGGACGTGACCCCACGACAGCTTCTATAAATTAAGGTACTCACAGTATAGTGAAATGTATATCTCGAGTTTCAAGGATGGTGTTCTAGGTAACTTGAGTGGGGTCAGGGATAGGCGTAGTCAGGCAAACAGCGGTTGGCAACTTGTAATCAGACAGTTTTGAGTTAAGCAATAGTGTAGTCAGATGAGTAGAGTTTGGCAACTTGTATTCAGGCAGGTTAGGGTTAAGCAATAGCGTAGTCAGTTGAGCAGAGTTTGGCAACTTGTAATCAGACAGTTTTGAGTTAAGCAATAGTGTAGTCAGATGAGTAGAGTTTGGCAACTTGTATTCAGGCAGGTTAGGATTAAGCAATAGAGTAGTCAGTTGAGCAGAGTTTGGCAACTTGTAATCAGACAGTTTTGAGTTAAGCAATAGTGTAGTAAGATGAGCAGAGTTTGGCAACTTGTATTCAGGCAGGTTAGGGTTAAGCAATAGCGTAGTCAGTTGAGCAGAGTTTGGCAACTTGTAATCAGGCAGTTTTGAGTTAAGAAATAGAGTAGTCAGTTGAGCAGATTTTGGCAACTTGTAATCAGGCAGTTTTGAGTTAAGCAATAGTGTAGTCAGATGAGCAGAGTTTGGCAACTTGTATTCAGGCAGGTTAGGGTTAAGCAATAGCGTAGTCAGTTGAGCAGAGTTTGGCAACTTGTAATCAGGCAGTTTTGAGTTAAGCAATAGCGTAGTCAGTTGAGCAGAGTTTGGCAACTTGTAATCAGGCAGTTTTGAGTTAAGCAATAGCGTAGTCAGTAGACATGTGCATGGCGAAAAAATTTGGTTCAGATTTTTTCAAATTTCGGTTCGGAGCGATTCGAATTCGGAAAAATTTGAATCAATTCGGTTCGGATTTGTTTCGGATTCATTTGGATTCGAATAAATTCGGTTCGGATTTGTTTCAGATTCGGTTGGATTCGGTTCGGAAATTCGGAATTTCGGTAAGTGTTAGGGGGGATATTAGACTAGTATTATCATACTATGTACTAAATTCGGCTGAATTCGGTTCGATTCGGTTCGGAATTTCGGTAAGTGTTAGGTGGGATTAGACTTATACTGTACAATACTAGCGTAATCCATGGCCATCCGAATTTACCGAATAAATCCGAAGTAATTCGGATTTATTCGGTAAATTCGGCAGTATTTTAATTCGGAAATTCGGTTTCGATCCGAATCGCCGAATTTTCTGAATTTCCGAATCGATCCGAAACGAATTGCACATATCTAGTAGTCAGTTGAGCAGAGTTTGGCAACAAGAATCAGTCCTTAAAGTAATTGTATTAATGTAGTCAGGCAGGCAAAAGTTCATAACATAATATCAGGCTGAATAGGGTTAGGCAATAACGTAGTCAAGCAGTCAAGCGTTCAGTAACAAGTAATCAAGTAGATTAGAGGATTAGAGTACTCACGATAGCCACAGAGTATAACAAACAAACGGGCACCAGAGGATCGAGTTGCCGGAATAAGAACCCCGCCTGACGTCAGCAGAGTGGGACGGCTCAGAATGTGCATAGCGTTGCTAGGCAACGTAGCACAATAGACAGGACTGCCGGAAGAACCGGAAAATAGTAAGCGGAGTTTGACAAAACCATAGAATTCAAAAAGGGTGTACTTTCTTTTTTGCATTACTGTAGGAACTGACAAAGTTGGAGAGGATTGAGGGAGCTTAGCAAATCAGCTGTATAAAATAACATAGGAACTGGTGAAGCTGGAGAGGCTAGTAAAGCTGGAGAGGCTGGGGGTGCTGTTACGGTTACCCTTAGTCTCGCTGAGAGATGGACCGCTTAGTAGCCTGGATTCCTATTGCTGAAGAGGGGAGAAACTGCTTTCCATAGTATTCTATATGAGTCTCGCAAATGTAGAATAATCCCCCTTAGCTGTAGTACAGCTAGGATACCCTTCTGCCCACAAAAACGAGTCAACGCTGCGATTGAGGGACAACCAAGAACTGAGGACTGGGATGCCCAGCCTGCTTTTTATTTAGGTTACATGCACACAGGGCACTCCCAGGGGGGGAAGCATAAAATCCCCCATCACACATTTAGACAAAGCCCTTGGACAGGCCACCGCAGATAACAAGTACACACAAGAAAACAATTGAGTCCTTCTTATCACCTAGCAGTGAATGCTTATCACAAACTTAATTACAGTACACAATATGCTAGGAAACCTGCCTCAGAAAATAGTTTTCTCAAAACTGAACAGAGTTAACCCTTTATGAAATGATACTTGTTACAGTTTTCTTGGAGCCCTTCTTAGGCGCTGGCTTGGCTGGTTCAGGCATTGCTGCTGGGAAATAAGTTTCTTCACAACAAAATAACTAATGCTTCTGTAACAGTGCTCCCTTTCTGTGGAACACTCTGGCAGACACGGTCTGACCCCTTTTCGGGGCAGACTAAGGCTGTCCAGACCGCTGGTTATGCGGGGCTGAGGTCGGTTTGTCTGGACAACCCGTCGGCGTTGCCATTCTGTTTCCCAGGTCTGTAAGTAATGGTGAAATTGAAGGGTTGCAACGATAAACTCCAACGTAATAGCCTGCCATTATCTCCAGAGACCCGGTTCAGCCACACCAACGGGTTATGGTCGGTGACCAGAGTGAACTCCTGCCCATATAAATAGGGAGTCAATTTCTTTAATGCCCACACCAAAGCCAAACACTCCTTTTCGACTGCTGCATAGCTGACTTCGCGGGGCAGGAGCTTCCGGCTGATGTAGGCAACTGGATGCTCCCCTCCATCTTCGCCTACTTGGCTGAGGACGGCTCCCAGCCCGAACATGGAAGCATCTGTGTGGACGATAAAACGTTTGTTAAGGGCTGGAGCCGCCAAGACAGGAGCATTAATTAGAGCATTTTTGAGAGCCTGGAAAGCCGTTTCACAGTGGGGAGACCACAGGACCTGTCGAGGTAAGTTCTTCTTGGTCAAGTCAGTCAGGGGTTTGGCAAGTGTGCTGTAGTCTGGTACGAACCGTCTATAGTACCCTGCCGTGCCCAGGAAGGCTAGGACCTGAGTCTTAGTGATGGGGGTGGGCCAATTGGCGACAGCTTCTATCTTGGCCGGCTCTGGTCGCTGCTTTCCACACCCCACCCGGTGACCCAGGTACTGTACCTCGGCCATCCCAAAGTGGCATTTTTCTGGCTTCAGAGTCAGGCCAGCAGCCCGGATCTGATCCAGAACCATTCCTATGTGAGCTAAGTGGTCCTCCCATGACTCACTGTGGATCGCTATGTCGTCCAGGTAGGCGCAAGCAAAACTCTGGAAGCCATCCAGGAGCCTATCCACCAAGCGCTGGAATGTAGCTGGGGCATTCTTCATCCCAAACGGCATTACCCTAAACTGATATAAGCCGAATGGGGTGACGAATGCCGACTTGGGGATAGCCACCGGGGCCAGGGGAATCTGCCAGTAACCTTTGCAGAGGTCAATAGTGGTCAGGTAATTTCCCCTGGCTATACGATCGAGTAGCTCGTCTACCCTGGGCATAGGGTAAGCGTCCGTCACGGTCTTTTCATTGAGCCTCCGATAGTCTACGCAGAACCGGGTGGTCCCATCTTTCTTGGGCACCAAGACAACTGGGGAGGCCCAGGGACTATCGGAGGGCTCAATTACCCTGAGTTGGAGCATCTCATCGATCTCCTTCTTCATTCCTATCCTAACTGCTTCGGGGATTCGGTACGGAGCCTGGCGCAAGGGAGCTTGTCCCGGAGTATCTACCTGGTGGGTGGTTAAAGTAGTGTACCCTGGCTTCGGGGAGAAGGTGAGGTGTTTGGACTGTAGGAGTTGGTTGAGCTGCTCCCTTTCAGTGGGGCTAAGTCGGTCTCCTATCTGAACCTGAGCCACTATACCTGTGGGGAGACTCTTTTCTAATAGGTCTGGAATGGGTAGACTGTCGGGGCCTTCCTGAGGGGAACAACATACGGCCGTCACGTTCTCTGGTCGCTCAAAATATTCCTTGAGCATGTTTACATGGAATGTCTTTCTAAGATTGTTGTCGTGGCAGCTAGCTATCACATAAGTGGTGTCTCCCCTTTTCTCTACGATCTGGTAGGGGCCCTGCCAGGACGCCTGCAATTTGTCTGTCTTCACCGGCTTAAGTACTAACACCTTTTGTCCTATGGTAAAGATTCTCTTTCGGGCCCCCCGATCGTACCATACTTTCTGTCTTCTCTGGGCCAACTGGAGATTAGCCCGCACGGATTTGGCTAATTGCTCCATTCGGTCCCTGAGTTCCAGCACGTATGGCACAATGGGGACACCGTCAGTCTCCATCTCTCCCTCCCAGTGCTCCCGGATCAGGTTTAGGGGTCCCCGTACCTTTCTTCCGTAGAGCAACTCGAAGGGAGAGAACCCTGTCGTTTCCTGGGGCACCTCCCGATAAGCAAAAAGGAGGTGCGGCAGGAAGCGTTCCCAGTCTCTGTATTCCTGAGTGAACGTCTTGAGCATTTGCTTGAGGGTCCCATTGAACCTCTCACACAGCCCGTTCGTCTGGGGGTGGTATGGGGAGCTCAGGAGGGACTTAATTTTGCAAACCTGCCAGAGTTGTTGGGTCAATTCAGCCGTAAATTGCGTGCCTCGGTCGGATAGGATTTCTTTTGGAAATCCTACCCGGGAGAACACCTGTACTAGTGCATTCGCTACCGTATCCGCTTGTATGTTGGATAGGGCGACAGCCTCTGGGTACCTGGTAGCGTAGTCCACTACGGTAAGAATGTAGCACTTACCGGAGGGACTAGGGGTAGCCAGTGGTCCCACTAGGTCAATAGCAACCCGGCTGAAGGGTTCCTCTACAATGGGCATATTTACTAGATGGGCTTTAGGGTGATCGCCTCGCCTTCCTACTCGTTGACACACATCGCAGGTGTTACAGTAAGTTCTAACGTCAGCGTGTACCCCTGGCCAAAAGAACGTGTGAGTAATGCGGTGTAGGGTACGGGTTACAGCTAGGTGGCCTGCTAAGGGGATGTCATGGCCTATCTTGAGGATTTCTTGACGGTATTTGTGGGGCACTACCAGCTGTCGCCTACGCTGTCCCCTTTTCTCTGTCCAGCGGTATAGTTTCCCTTTTTCCCATAAGAATGTTTCATTATCTGCCCCGCCCCCTCCGGTCTCTGCTCGTTCCCGGTACATTTGTAAGGTCGGGTCAGTCTTAGACTCTGTCTCGAAAGCATCTGGGGTGTCCCAGGGTATGTGGCCTAACATGTCAGGCAATGTCGGGGTAGGTCTTACCTGTGTCTCCCGCACTGGTGAGAGTTCTCGCTCCGTCCGGGCTTGGGCCCGTGTAGTCACTGGGTCCGCCTCGTTGTTGCATACTGGAGCATAGGCAGAAGTCATGGGGCCCAAATCATTGCCCAGTAGTACTTCGGCAGGTAAATTATCCATTATGCCCACGTTCACAGCCCCCTTTCCCGCTCCCCAATCAAGATGCACTTTAGCTGTTGGAATTTTGTACACATCCCCCCCCGCCACTCTAACGGCCACAGTCTGTCCAGATCGCTTGTGCTCCGGCACCAAATGACTCTGTACCAGCGTGATAGTAGCCCCTGTGTCTCTCAATCCCTCGGTAGATCGCCCCTCGAGCCATACCTTCTGCCGATGGTGCTGGCGGTTATCTGAGGCAGCATATACAGGGTCCGCCTCGTGAAGCGGCCCCAAATATTCCTCCATAGGGGCCTCTTGGTTAACACAGAGGGTCCGGGCCGGACGATATGCCCCAGAGGGGTAATTGTAATTCCTGGGTGTCTGGTGCGTATTAAGGGGGCAGCTAGCCATGAAATGCCCTGGTTGCTTGCATCGGTGGCAAGTCGGTCTGGGACGCTCAGAGCTGTTATTGGGTGGTCCTGAGTGTCGGGCGGGCCCTGCGGGCACCGGGGCTCGGAATTCAGCACGAGGGGGTGCACGGTAAACCTCTCTGGGTTCGTGAAGACGGGAGTCATAATGTTCATCGGCCAATTTGGCTGCTTCTTCTAAGGTAGAAGGTCGCCTGTCTCGCAGCCATTCCTTCCCTTGCTGTTCCATGCCATTATAAAAATGTTCTAAGAGAAACAATTGTAAAATTTCCTCACCAGTCACCGCTTTACTTCCGCGCATCCAGTGATTTGCCGCTCTCCGCATTCGGTGCGCCCATTCCATATGGGTATCGTTAGGCTTCTTTTTCGTGCCCCGAAACTGTCGGCGATACGCGTCCGGAGTTACTGCGTACCGTCGCAACAGTGTCTCCTTAACTAGCTCATACTGTGTCACTTCCTCAGCACCCAGAGTACGAAAGGCTTCCAGGGCTCGCCCGGATAGTTTCCCAGACAATATCGTGGGCCACTCCCTGTTGGGAATCTGGTGCAGGGCACATTGCCTTTCGAAGTCCGCCAAATATTCATCAATCCCTGTCTCGCTCTCTAGGAAGGGTCGAAATGCCGCATAGGGTATCTTGGGCCTCCCAGCATTTTCGACAGGGATGATTACCTGCGGGGCTTCAGCATTGCGGTGTGCGTTCGCTAGGTTGAGTTCGTGGGCTCGAGTCTCTCGTATATCCTTGTCCGCTTCCGCCATCAACTGCTGTACCAATTCCATGGAGGGGTTCGGCCCGTACAGTGAGAGCCTCTCCCGAACAATCCTGGTTTTTTCGTCACTAATCGTGGTCGGTGTTTCCGCCATTGTGAAGCTCTGATCCAGTTCGGTCAATTCTGCGATCAGCTCTCTCCTCGGCCGGTTGCTGGCGTACCCCCCTCTGCTTTCAAGTAAATCCTTTAGGGTTGTACGCTTCAATTTTTCGTAAGCGCTCTCCATCCGTTCTGTACCTCTCCTAGGAAATCCAGGAAAAATCCCACCGCTGCCGCCAAATGTTACGGTTACCCTTAGTCTCGCTGAGAGATGGACCGCTTAGTAGCCTGGATTCCTATTGCTGAAGAGGGGAGAAACTGCTTTCCATAGTATTCTATATGAGTCTCGCAAATGTAGAATAATCCCCCTTAGCTGTAGTACAGCTAGGATACCCTTCTGCCCACAAAAACGAGTCAACGCTGCGATTGAGGGACAACCAAGAACTGAGGACTGGGATGCCCAGCCTGCTTTTTATTTAGGTTACATGCACACAGGGCACTCCCAGGGGGGGAAGCATAAAATCCCCCATCACACATTTAGACAAAGCCCTTGGACAGGCCACCGCAGATAACAAGTACACACAAGAAAACAATTGAGTCCTTCTTATCACCTAGCAGTGAATGCTTATCACAAACTTAATTACAGTACACAATATGCTAGGAAACCTGCCTCAGAAAATAGTTTTCTCAAAACTGAACAGAGTTAACCCTTTATGAAATGATACTTGTTACAGTTTTCTTGGAGCCCTTCTTAGGCGCTGGCTTGGCTGGTTCAGGCATTGCTGCTGGGAAATAAGTTTCTTCACAACAAAATAACTAATGCTTCTGTAACAGGTGCTTTAGTGAATCTGCAGTAAAGAATAACATAGAAACTGGTAAAGCTTGAGAGGCTGGTAAAGATGGAGAGGCTGGAGGGAGCTTTAGTAAATCAGCTTAAAGAATAACATAGGAACTGGTAAAGCTGGAGAGACTAGTAAAGCTGTAGTGAGTGCTTAAGTGATTCTTCAGGGTACAATAGCATAGGAACTGGTGATGCTGGAGAAGCTGAAGGGAGCTTTTAGTGAATCAGCAAGGTACAATAACATAGGAACTAGTGAGGCTGGAGAGGCTGGTGAAGCCACTTAGTTAATTTAGCAGGGGAAATATCTTTAAAATATATAAAAAAAGAGACAGAGGCAGCTGAACTCACTAAGCTGTCACTTAAGGTTTTCAAGTGTGTGTGTGTACAGATGTATTTAGCTGAAAACATGTGAAATCACATTTATACAATATTCATATTTTTATAAAGTGTTTAACTGTGCATATATTGTAAATAGTGTACATTTCAATGATCTTCTTTTTACTATCAACTTGTAATAAGCGCGCTACCTGACACTCACAAAAAGCAGGTCTAGCGGGGTTAACACGTGAGCGGGAGTGCAAACTACTGCTCCACTCATAATCTAGCCCTTTATGGAAAGTTGATTTCTGCTGCTGTCTTTTCTGTAGAGAATACTGCAGTACTCACTTTTTAAGTACAGGCAGTGGTTTCAACAGGCAAAATTAGCTATTTCAAATTACAAAATAGTTAGACCAAGAAAGTTTATTGAAAATGTTTTTATTATTATTATTATTACATAAAATTATTATATATTAGGATATATCTGTTCAAAACAATTAGGTGTATGGTTTAATAGAAGCAAAAATTCTTATTGGTGCAGACCCATAGAAATTACAAATATACTTAAATTAAGAAAGAGATTTATTAAAGACAGTGAATACAGCACTCTTTTAAAGGTTACAAAAACACCTATTTATTCATATACAGCTAGATTATAGCCCAGATTACGAGTTTTGTGTTAGAGGTTGTGCGGTGCTAACGAGCAGTTTTCCCTCACCGCTCACTTACCTGCAGCGCTGGTATTACGAGTTTTCAGAAACCCGTCGTTAAAAGACAAGAAGTGAGCGTTGAGCAAATTTTGCTCATTACCACACTCCAATACCAGTGCTGCTTAAGTCAGCGGTGAGCGGGTGTAACGTGCTTGTGCACGATTTCCCCATAGGAATCAACTGGGAGAGCCGGCTAAAAAAGTGTCTAACACCCGCAAAAATGCAGTATAAAACTCCTTAACGCAGCCCTATTGATTCCTATGGGGAAATAAAAGTTATGTCCACACCTAACACCCTAACATGAACCCAGAGTCTAAACACCCTTAATCTTACACCTATAAACCCCTAATCTGCCGCCCCCGACATCGCAGACACCTACATTATATTATTAACCCCTAATCTGCCGCTCCGGACACCGCCGCCACCTATATTATACTTATGAACCCCTAATCTGCTGCCCCAACATCGCCGACACCTACATTATATTTATTAACCCCTAATCTGCTGCCCCCAATGTCGCCACCACCTACCTACACTTATTAACCCCTAATCTGCCGCCCCCAATGTCGCCGCCACTATAATAAACATATTAACCCCTAAACCGCCGCACTCCCGCCTCGCAAACATTAGTTAAATATTATTAACCCCTAATCTACTGGCCCTAACATCGCCGCCACCTACCTACATTTATTAACCCCTAATCTGCCGCCCCCAATCAGTTCCAATCAGCCAATAGAATGCAAGCTCAATCCTATTGGCTGATTGGGGCTATTAGATTAGGTGTAATTAGTTTAAATTTCCGTAATTTGTTTATTATTTTCTGTAATTTAGTGGTTTTTTTTTTTGTACTTTAGCTAATTTAATGTAATGTAGGTAATTGTATTTAATTTAGTTAATTTAGTTAATTTTAGTGTAATGTTAGGTGTTAGTGTAACTTAGGTTAGATTTTATTTTACAGGTAAATTTGTCTTTATTTTAACTAGGTAGTTATTAAATAGTTAATAACTATTTAATAACTATTCTACCTAGTTAAAATAAATACAAACTTGCCTGTAAAATAAAAATAAATCCTAAACTAGCTATAATGTAACTATTAGTTATATTATAGCTATCTTAGACCTAGATTTGGAGTTTGGCGTTAGCCGTGAAAACCAGCGTTAGAGGCTCCTAACGCTGGTTTTAGGCTACCGCCGGTATTTGGAGTCACTCAAAATAGGGTCTAACGCTCACTTTTCATCCGCGACTTTTCCATACCGCAGATCCCCTTACGTAAATTGCGTATCCTATCTTTTCAATGGGATTTTTCTAACTCCGGTATTTAGAGCCGTGTCTGAAGTGAGCGTTAGACATCTAACGACAAAACTCCAGCCGCAGGAAAAAAGTCAGTAGTTAAGAGCTTTCTGGGCTAACGCCGGTTTATAAAGCTCTTAACTACTGTACTCTAAAGTACACTAACACCCATAAACTACCTATGTACATCGCCGACACTCGAATAAATTTTTTTAACCCCTAATCTGCCGACCGCCACCTATGTTATCCTTATGTACCCCTAATCTGCTGCCCCTAACACCGCCGACCCCTATATTATATTTATTAACCCCTAATCTGCCCCCCACAACGTCGCAGCCAGCTACCTACAATAATTAACCCCTAATCTGCCGACCGCAAAGCGCCGCCACCTACGTTATCCTTATGTACCCCTAATCTGCTGCCCCTAACACCGCCGACCCCTGTATTATATTTATTAACCCCTAATCTGCCCCCCACAACGTCGCCTCCACCTGCCTACACTTATTAACCCCTAATCTGCCGACCGGAGCTCACCGCTATTCTAATAAATGTATTATCCCCTAAAGCTAAGTCTAACCCTAACACTAACACCCCCCTAAGTTAAATATAATTTACATCTAACAAAATTAATTAACTCTTATTAAATTAATTATTCCTATTTAAAGATAAATACTTACCTGTAAAATTATATTACATACATACATACATATTTTATTATATAATAAAAATTATATTTATATTATAGCTATTTTAGGATTTATATTTATTTTACAGGTAACTTTGTATTTATTTTAACCAGGTACAATAGCTATTAAATAGTTAAGAACTATTTAATAGCTAAAATAGTTAAAATAATTACAAATTTACCTGTAAAATAAATCCTAACCAAAGTTACAATTAAACCTAACACTATACTATCAATAAATTAATTAAATAAACTACCTACAATTACCTACAATTAACCTAACACTACACTATCAATAAATTAATTAAATACAATTCCTACAAATAAATACAATTAAATAAACTAGCTAAAGTACAAAAAATAAAAAAGAACTAAGTTACAAAAAATAAAAAAATATTTACAAACATAAGAAAAATATTACAACAATTTTAAACTAATTACACCTACTCTAAGCCCCCTAATAAAATAACAAAGACCCCCAAAATAACAAAATGCCCTACCCTATTCTAAATTACTAAAGTTCAAAGCTCTTTTACCTTACCAGCCCTGAACAGGGCCCTTTGCGGGGCATGCCCCAAGAAGTTCAGCTCTTTTGCCTGTAAAAAAAACATACAATACCCCCCCCCAACATTACAACCCACCACCCACATACCCCTAATCTAAACCAAACCCCCCTTAAATAAACCTAACACTAAGCCCCTGAAGATCATCCTACCTTGTCTTCACCTCACCAGGTATCACCGATCCGTCCTGGCTCCAAAATCTTCATCCAACCCAAGCGGGGGCTGGCGATCCATCATCCGGTGGCTGAAGAGGTCCAGAAGACGCTCCAAAGTCTTCATCCTATCCGGGAAGAAGAGTAGATCCGGACCGGCAACCATCATCTTCCAAGCGGCATCTTCTATCTTCATCCGATGAGGACCGGCTCCATCCTGAAGACCTCCGACGCGGACCCATCTTCATCTGGCGACGTCCAACTGAAGAATGAAGGTTCCTTTAAGGGACGTCATCCAAGATGGCGTCCCTCGAATTCCGATTGGCTGATAGGATTCTATCAGCCAATCGGAATTAAGGTAGGAATATTCTGATTGGCTGATGGAATCAGCCAATCAGAATCAAGTTCAATCCGATTGGCTGATCCAATCAGCCAATCCGATTGAGCTCGCATTCTATTGGCTGATCGGAACAGCCAATAGAATGCGAGCTCAATCTGATTGGCTGATTGGATCAGCCAATCGGATTGAACTTGATTCTGATTGGCTGATTCCATCAGCCAATCAGAATATTCCTACCTTAATTCCGATTGGCTGATAGAATCCTATCAGCCAATCGGAATTCGAGGGACGCCATCTTGGATGACGTCCCTTAAAGGAACCGTCATTCGGCTAGTAGGTGTCGGGAGAAGAGGATGTTCCGCGTCGGAGGTCTGCAAGATGGATCCGGAAGAAAGAAGATTGAAGATGCCGTTGATAGAAGACTTCATCCGGATCATGGACCTCTTCAGCTCCCGCTTGGATGAAGACTTCAGCCGGATCATGGACCTCTTCAGCTCCCGCTTGGATGAAGACTTCAGCCGGATCATGGACCTCTTCAGCCCCCCGCTTGGGCTTGGATCAGGACATCGGAGGAGCTCTTCAGGACGGATCGGTGAACCTGGCAGGATGAAGATAAGGTAGGAAGATCTTCAGGGGCTTAGTGTTAGGTTTATTTAAGGGGGGTTTGGGTTAGATTAGGGGTATGTGGGTGGTGGGTTGTAATGTTGGGGGGGGGTATTGTATGTTTTTTTTTACAGGCAAAAGAGCTGAATTCTTTGGGGCATGCCCCGCAAAGGGCCCTGTTCAGGGCTGGTAAGGTAAAAGAGCTTTGAACTTTTGTAATTTAGAATAGGGTAGGGCATTTTTTAGGGGTTTATACATATAATGTAGGTGGCGGCGGTGTCCGGAGCGGCAGATTAGGGGTTAAAATTTTTATTTTAGTATTTGCAATGCGGGAGGGCCTCGGTTTAGGGGTTAATAGGTAGTTTATGGGTGTTAGTGTACTTTTTAGCACTTTAGTTATGAGTTTTATGCTACGGCGTTGTAGTGTAAAACTTATAACTACTTACTTTTATATGCGTTAGTATTCTTGACAGGGTAGGGTGTATCGCTCACTTTTTGGCCTCCCAGAACAGACTCGTAATATCAGCGCTATGGAAGTCCCATAGAAAAAAGACTTTACAAAGTTTACGTAAGTTGTTTTGCGGTAAGGCCAAAGAAGTGTGCGGTGACCCTAAACCAGCAAGACTCGTAATACCAGCGGGCGTAAAAAAGCAGCGTTAGGACCTCTTAACGCAGTTTTTTTACCCTAACGCACAACTCGTAATCTAGCCGTATGAGTTTTCAGCACTATAGGGAAATTAATGACCGGCACAAAAGCTGCGTTATTTAACCTCCCTTTAGCGCTGCTATTACAAGTTTTAAAAAAGCAGGCTTGTACGGGCGATATGGTGGCATTGACCTCCATACGTGCACAATTTCCCCATAGACATTAATGGGGAGAGCCGGCAAAAAAGAAGCCTAACACCTGCGATCGCGGAAACAAAAGCTCCCTAACGCAGCCCCATTGATGTCTATGGGGAAAAGAAAAAGTTACTTTTAAACCTAACACCCTAACATAAAAATCACATCAAAACACCCCTAATCTGCCGCCCCTGACATCGCCGCAACCTACATAATGTTATTAACCCCTAATCTGCCGCCCTTAACATCACCGCCACCTAAATAAAACTATTAACCCCTAATCTGCCGTCCTTAACATCGCCGCCACCTACATTACAGTTATTAACCCCTAATCTGCTGCCCCCAATGTCGCCACCACTATACTAAAGTTATTAACCCCTAAACCTCTGGCCTCCCACATCACTAACACTACATAAATATATTAACCCCTAAACCTAACCCTAACCCTAACACCCCCTAACTTAAATATAATTAAAATAAATCTAAATAAACCTTACAATTATTACCTAAATAATTCCTAATAGTTATATTGTAGCTATCTTAGGTTTTATTTTTATTTCACAGGTTTGTATTTATTTTAACTAGATAGACTAGTTAGTAAATAGTTATTAACTATTTACTAACTACCTAGTTAAAATAAATACAAATTTACCTGTAAAATAAAACCTAACCTGCCTTTCAATAAAACCTAACCTGCCTTTCAATAAAACCTACCATTACAATCAAATCAAAAAAATGAAATTAATCAAATACAATTATCTAAATTACAAAAAAATTAAAAACAAAATTATCAACAAAAAAAAAACGAATTACTCCTAATCTTATAGCCCTATAAAAAAAAAGCCCCCCCCAATAATAAAACCTCTAGCCTACACTAAACTGCCAATAGCCCTTTTAAAGGGCCTTTTGCGGGGCATTGCCCCAAAGATAACAGCTCTTTTACCTGGCAATAAAAATTACAAACACCCCCCAATAGGGCTATTAGATTAGGAGTAATTCATTTTTATTTATTTTTTGATCATTTAGTTTTTTATTTTGTGTAATTTAGTGTTTATTTTGTTTGGTAATTTAGATAATTGTTTTTGATTAATTTAATTTATTTTATTTGATTGATTGGTTTTAGTGTAAGGCAGGTTAGTTTTTATTTTACAGGTAAATTTGTATTTATTTTAACTAGGTAGTTAGTAAATAGTTAATAACTATTTACTAACTAGTCTACCTAGTTAAAATAAATACATACTTACCTGTGAAATAAAAATAAAACCTAAGATAGCTACAATATAACTATTAGTAATATTGTAGCTCGCTAAGGTTTTTTTTACAGGTAAGTATTTCGTTTTAAATAGGAATTATTTAGGTAATAATTGTAAGGTTTATTTAGCTTTATTTTAATTATATTTGTAAGGGGGTGTTAGGTTTAGACTTATGCTTAGGGTTACTGTTAGGTTTAGGGGTTAATATATTTATGTAGTGATGTGGGAGGCCAGAGGTTATGGGTTGAATAGTTTAATTTAGTATATTTCACTGTGGGGGGCTTGTGGTTTAGTGGTTAATAGGTTTATTATAGCGGCGGTGTGGGCGGACGGCAGATTAGGGGTTAATAATATTTAAGTAGTGTTTGCGATGCGGGAGGGCGGCTGAAGAGGGGTTAATACATTTTAATAGTGGCGGTGATGTCTGGAGCGGCAGATTAGGGGTTAATAACTTTAATATAGTGTTTGCGATGCGGGAGGGCCTCGGTTTAGGGGTTAATAGGTAGTTTATGGGTATTTAGTGTACTTTGTAGCAGTTTAGTTATGAGTTTTATAGTACAGCTTTGTAACATAAAACTCATAACTACTGACTTTAGATGACGGTACGGATCTTGTCAGTATAGAGAGTACCGCTCACTTTTTTGCCTCCCAGGCAAACTCGTAATACCGGCACTATGGAAAAAGGACTTTTTTAAAAGTGCGGTACTGACGTTGCATGACGGCCAAAAAGGTGTGCAGTACACCTATACCTGCATAACTTGTAATAGCGGCGTTAGGGTAAAAAGCAGCATAACGATGCTTTTTCACTCATAACGCCAAACTTGTAATCTAGCCGATAGTTCTTTAAGACCAAAGAACAGAGAAAAAACAAGAATACTACAGGTGTAGCAATAGTTAATACCCATTCATACAGCAGAAGCAGTCATAAGCAATTATCTCTTGGGTGCATAAATATATATACATTCCTAATTTGCAATTCATCATAAATCTTATTCATAAATCTTGTGTGCACACACAGAAACTAAGCAAAAATAGTCCATGTTTGAGACAAAAAGTAACCAGCGCTGGTGTTTTGTTAGTAACAAAGCATGCTTATTTCAGAGTGTCCAGATAAGCAAGGGTTAAAAAGCAGTCCCTTTTTATGTATATATACATTTATTTTCCATCAGTTCGTGATATTGGAAAGGAACATTCACTGTCACAAACTTTCAGCTCAAAAGTTCAGTTCCATGGGATATCAGCGCCACTGTAGATGTCAGTGCACAAGTAACAAGGGTTAACTGCATATACCCCAAGGGGCCCATTTATCAAAGGGCTTGCGGACCTGATCCGACACTGCGGATCAGGTCCGCAAGACCTCGCTAAATGCGGAGAGCAATACGCTCTCCACATTTAACATTGCACCAGCAGCTCACAAGAGCTGCTGGTGCAACGCCGCCCCCTGCTGACTCGCGGCCAATCGGCCGCCAGCAGGGAGCTGTCAATCAACCCGATCGTATTCGATCGGGTTGATTTCCGGCGGTTCCTGTCCGCCTGCTCAGAGCAGGCGGACAGGGTTATGAAGCAGCGGTCTTTAGACTGCTGCTTCATAACTTGTGTTTCTGGCGAGTCTGAAGACTCGCCAGAAACACGGCCCTTCAAGCTCCATACGGAGCTTGATAAATGGGCCTGCTAGTGTCCATATAGCAAACAAATGTCAGCAGCACTTTCAACTCAAGCAGTGTCTGAATATTTACTGATGTCAGACAGACAGCTGTTAGTTATAAGCCGGATGTACAGGTTACCAGGAAATATAACAAGCATTACTGTGACAGGGAGATTTACATTCAGCAAACTTGGCTCAGTTGAAGGTTCTCAATCCTTTAACATCATAAAGCAAGAGAAATATTACCTTTTTTGCAGCCACTCCCCCTTCACATAACTTAGTCCGTTCTGGTTATTTATTCACAGACATCCCACAGATTTTAGCTGTTGTTAAGATTCTTTGTACTCTCTGTTACAAGTCAAGTCAAGAAAACTTTATTAGCATCACATTATTACATGTGATGCCAAAGTAATATGTTACAATAAAACAGATCAATAACAATTTATAAAGTAGGAGTATAGTGGGTAAATATAGTAACAGTTCATTTAATCTGATTGGGGGATCTGGTCATGTGACAGTCTGCTACATATTTTGCTACTATCCTTGTAGCTTTGTTTTTTTCTCCTAAGAGTACATATAGAGGCCCATTTATCACACTCCGAATGGAGCTTGTGGGCCCGTGTTTCTGACAGTCTTCAGACTCACCAGAAACAGCAGTTATGAAGACCGCTGCTCCATAACCCTGTCCACCTGCTCTGATGAGGCGGACAGAGATCGCCACAATTCAACCCGATCAAGTACGATCGAGTCTGCAGGGGGCGGCGTTGCACCAGCAGCTCACAAGAGCTGCTGGTGCAATGCTGAATATGGAGAGCGTATTGCTCTCCACATTCAGCGATGTCCGTCGGACCTGATCCGCACTGTCGGATCAGGTCCGACAGACATTTGATAAATAGGCCTCCTTGTCTTTCTTGTTCAGACATCTGTGGGAAGTCTGTTATTTCTTTCATTATTTTTGGGAAGTATTTATCCCTTAAGAGTTTGTATCTTGTACAGTACAAGAGGAAGTGCGCTTCAGTCTCTATGTCCCCACTGTCACACTGTGCACATTGTCTGACTGCCCTGGATCTCCATTTTGTCTGATATCTGCCAGTCTCTATTTCCAGCTGGTGGTCAGAGATTCTGTATTTAGTGAGTATCTGTCTGTGCTTTGGGTTGGTGACACTTGTGAGATTCTCAGCTAGTTTGTACTCTCTCTGTAGTGACCTGTAACACTCCAGCTTGTTCTGTTACCCTATCTGTTCCTCCCAGTGCCCAGTGTACCTCTCCTTCAGAGCTGTTTGTGAGGTGTTTGGTGATCACTTGGTGGTAAAGTGTACTTGTGTCACTATTTGTGAGGTGACACTAGAATTTGTACACCCTTTTTTGCATTGGTAGCAGCAATGGGAATCTTCCCAGCTCTGCTCTGCACCCATTGTTAGGGGCACTTCTGTGTACCCGCAGTGCATATTTACAGAATTGGAGATGTGCAATTTCTGTGAGAGTTTTGTCCCATTCTCAGTAGTTCTGGGTCAGTGTTGGACCCCAGACCTCACAGCCATACAGCAGGATTGGTACAATGGTGCTGCAGTTCTGTAGAAGGGTTTAGACTGGCTAGCGGCTTCTTGATTGCATGGAAGATTCTAAGGGCTTTTTCTTGCAGTGTTTTGATGGCCAGTTTAAAGCTTCCTGATGCACTCAGTGTAAGCCCAAGATAGGTATAATTTAACGTGTTAGACTGTCTCTAACTATGCCTACCCTCTGTTTGGGAACCTCTCATGTTTTAACTGTTGAATAAAAGGTACGTTTTACTTTTATAACTTAACCTGAGTGCCTGCATCCATTATTCCTTTCTCTGTACTCTAACGGCCTGATCAGCCGGCAAGCTACGGCACTCCAAGTAGCCCTACATAGCAGCTTCTTGTTTTATCTTCTGCTTACACGGACGGATGGCCTGACCGTGTTCCGGATACCCCCATCTTTGTGTATAATTTAACATGTGCTCTACCTCTTTAGAGAACAATAGGAATTTGAGTTTTTACTGGAGATTTTTGTGTTTTTTCTGGAAAATCATGACTTTAGTTTTTTTCCATATTGTTTCCATATTCACATTCATTCATTGCCCATGACTTACAGTAGGTCTGCAGCATTTCTAGTTTTTCTTGCAAACCCACTGCTGTGTGGGGGACAAGATGAGCAGACACTGTTACAGACACGGTTTAAAGCCAAGCACATGACCTCTTCTTCTTGATCCCACACTGCAGGGCCATTTGTGACCATAAATTTTAGCTCCCAGGAGTTGCATACGAACAACCTCCAGCTTCAAACAAGCAAGCCAACACGTGTTTCACCCATAATCCTTTGCATGCAGGGCTTCAACAGGGCTCATAAAATTATTAGTTACATAAAGGTTTGTGAGATAAATAATGTTAATACATATGATAACACTTATAGTGCAGATGACACAGTGATTTCAGGTATTGCCTATAAACACCGTAAGCCCTGTCTAAAGTCTAGACTGAAGGATCCATTAAAGGGACACTTAAGTCAAAACTAAACATTCATGATTCAGACAGCGCACACAATTTTAAACAACTGTCTAATTTACTTCCATTAACAAAATCTGCACAGTCTTTTTATATTTACACTTTTTGATTCACCGGTTAAATAAAAAAATGTAAAAATTAAAATCAGTTCTTGCTTTTTTCAGATTTTATAGAAAAAAAAGCAGAAAGAGATTGTGTTATTACAGGGAATTATTCGTCTCCCTGCCCTGGCACTGTCTGGCACATACAACTTACAAATACTGTTTAAACAACATGATGATGTTTCCCATGGACTGTTATAAAAAAAATAGAAATATGTGTTTAAGGACCTAATTAATTATAAGACTAATTATAGGCTAGATGACGAGTGGTGCGCTGACTGGTTTATCATGGCTCTTTGCACACGGAAGAAGTACAGCGCGTACTAAGAGTTGAAAGTTATCATGTTCAATTGAGCATAATTGAATTTAACAAGCGTCGGGTTAGCACAACTTCAGAGCTCTGGTTAATTGTTACCTTTGAAAAAAAAGTGTAACAAAACACATCAAAAATACATAATGCACTCATAATAACAAAAAATATTTAAAACAATAAATAAATAAAAAGTTATAAGAGCTCAAAGATATGAGGTCTCAGGTGTTAGAAAAAAAAAGACTGCAAAGGGCTTTAACATAGAGATACATGTCTAAAGATGTGTATATATATATATATATATATATATATATATATATATATATATATATATATATGTGTGTGTGTTCATATGTATTTATATGTGTATATATGTATTTACAGACATGTATACACATATTAACACATAAATACATATGTATAAGTGCATTGGAGCCCTTTGCAGTCAAGTAGCTGAAAACATGTAAAATTACATTTATGCAATATTCATATTTAATAAAGTGTTTAACACTGTATTTACTATAAATATTTTACATTCATTCCAATGTTCTTCCCATAAGGGAATATGTTCCAACTATTTATAAATAGATATTCCCAAATATATCTGTATATATCTATATTCAATTATATATATATATATATATATATATATATATATATATATATATATATATATACAAAAATCCAGAGGAACCCAGCACTCACTTTTCGCTACAACCCTCAGGGTGCCAGCCAAACTTCAATATACAATAATCCACAGAGGCAAGCACTCGCTGACATTTTTAAAACAAACAAATTTTACTGTGTATAAAACATAAAGTGAACGTTTTCAGGCTTAAGCCTGTCCTCAGACATACAGAATGTACTGTACAGAATGAATGTACTCACCACATTATAAGTGCAGACCCTCTTACTCCCCAGGTGAAAACGCTCTGCCACATCCGGTTTCACGCAGGACACACACAGTGCTACTGCGCATGTGCCAGAAGAACTACGAGTCACCAGCTGGGTCAACGTCAGAAAGCAAACCTTAAATAATATAGTTTACATTAAATCATTACTGCACATGATACAAATGGATAAATCACAAAAGATCATTATATATACAACGATTACTGTGTATAAAAGCCTACAAACAAGCCTGTAATGACAACTGCATACTTTAGTCAATAAATGATGAGCTGCATATACACCGTAGAGTGCAATCTAAAATACATCAAATAATTATGCATTAGCTGTCTAAAAGACATACAACGGCTACATACTCAAATCATAATATAAATGCAAAGCAGTCACAGAAGAAAAATATGATATATACCCTTATGTAATCAATTGGAAAAAATAAACATATTGAAATACATATCATGCATTTTTTGTAGGGCACATGGGCACAATAACGACCCTGAAAACAGACTACCTAGCAAACCACTGATACTGAAAAACTCACTTATTTACAAGAAGCAATGCAAGTCAAAAGTGTCTCCAAAGTAAAAATCCACTTGGATTCCCTTTGGAGAAGCATTTTTGCCCTATTGCCACCTCTGGCTGGCTCGGAACATGATCAATTATCATGTAACGAAGATCGGATACATTATGGTTTTGCATCAAAAAATGCAGAGCCACCAGCTGTTCAGAGCTGCCAATGAGTAATGCGGTCTGTATGGCTGATCGATGGTCTTACCCACGTAGAATTTCCCACAGGGACAATGAAGCATATAGACCATATGTGTAGTTGTGCATGTGACTCTGTAATTGATGTTAAACCCAATAATCTACACTCTTCCTAAAATACATAAGGATCTGGATCATCCTCCTGGCCGTCCCATTGTCTCCTCTAAAGGTTCTATATTACAACCCATTGCCATATACTTTGATACTGTGTTTCAGCCTTTGGTACGTAACATGCCCTCATTTATTTTGGATTCCATAGAAGTCATTCAATTGATTGGAAATATGCCTGATGTGGGTGTCGATGATATTCTCGTAACATTAGATGTTACCAGTCTTTATACGGTAATTCCACACAGCGAGGGGTTAGCAGCAATTAGGAGGAAACTGCTTAAATATCCCTACATCGGCCCACCTATGGACATTATCTTGGTTCTAACTGAGTACTGCTTAAAGTTTAATTATTTTAAATTTGAGCATAACTATTTCTTCCAGATTTCCGGTACTGCGATGGGTTCTAACGTAGCATCATTGTATGCAAACCTGTACATGGCATGTTTTGAAGAGGAGGATACAATGGCTTTTAAAGACCCCAGGGTGAAGTTGTTCAAGAGATATATTGATGATCTCATTCTACTCTGGGGGGGATCCAAACATGAACTTGAAGAATGGCTTCTGATGTTGAACCAACAGAATCAAAATCTAATGTTCAAAATGCATTGTGACATTGCTACCATCGACTTTCTGGATCTGAGGCTAATTAAATCTTGGGATAGATTGACCACTACACTATTCCTTAAGCCTACAGACCGAAACTCTTTATTACAGGCTACAAGTTCTCACCATCCCAGCTTGAAAAGAGCATTGCCTAAATCTCAATTCAAAAGGGTTGTAAGAAACAATAGGGATCCGACTAAGAAGGTGGTACAACTGGAGGAAATGTGTCACAAATTCCAGGAGTGGGGGTATGGCAGTAAGTACCTACAGGAGCCAATGAAGGAATCTATGTCCATGACACAGGAACAGGCTCTAATGAAGAGCAAGAGTGTACATACGAACAAGAGACTTATATTCTCCACTGAGTACACACCAGATAAAATAGACATACCGAATAGCCTAAAGAGCAATTGGGACATTATTAAAACAGATGTATATTTACCGTTTAATAATTTTGAAGGTCCCATGGTTGGATATAGAAAAGGCAAATCATTACGTGACTTACTGTTGCACACTGATAACATACCTAGCTATACTAATAGAACTTGGTTAGGCTCTGAGAAGAATGGATGTTACAGGTGTAGTGGGTGTGTGACCTGCAATGGGTTATCTCAGGGTAAACAATTTGTGCACCCTTGGAGAAACAAACGTTTTAACATCAATTACAGAGTCACATGAGGGCTATATGCTTCATTGTCCCTGTGGGAAGTTCTACGTGGGTAAGACCCAAGATGACCTGCGGGTGCGTATGGCTAACCATCGATCAGCCATACGGACTGCATTACGCACTGGCAGCTCTGAACAGCCGGTGGCTCAGCATTTTTTGATGCATAACCATAATGTATCCAATCTTTGTTACATGATAATTGATCATGTTCCGGCGCCGGCCAGAGGTAGCAATATGGCAAAAATGCTTCTCCAAAGGGAATCCAAATGGATTTTTACTTTGGAGACACTTGTACCCAGGGGATTAAATAACAATTTTGACTTGCATTGCTTCTTGTAAATAAGTGAGTTTTTCAGTATGGTTTGTTAGGTAGTCTGTTTTCAGGGTAGCTAGTGTGCCCATGTGCCCTACAAAAAATGCATGATATGTATTTCAATATGTTTATTTTTTCCAATTGATTACATAAGGGTATATATCATATTTTTCTTCTGTGACTGCTGTGCATTTATATTATGATTTGAGTATGTAGCCCTTGTATGTCTTTTAGACAGCTAATGCATAATTATTTGATGTATTTTAGATTGCACTCTACAGTGTATATGCAGCGCATCATTTATTGCCTAAAGTATGCAGTTGTCATTACAGGCTCGTTTGTAGGCTTTTTGTACACAGTAATCGTTGTATATATAATGATCTTTTGTGATTTATCTATTTGAATCAAGTGCAGTAATGATTTAATGTAAACTATATTATTTTAAGGTTTGCTTTCTGACGTTGACCCAGATGGTGACTCGTAGTTCTGCTGGAGATCCAATCAGCCAATAGGATTTTTTCTACCTTAATTCCGATTGGCTGATAGAATTCTATCAGCCAATCGGAATCTAAGGGAAGCCATCTTGGATGACGTCATTTAAAGGAACCTTCATTCATCGTCAGTCCGTCAGAAGAAGAGGATGCTCCGCGTCGGATCTCTTGAAGATTGACCCGCTCCGCGCCGGAAAGATGAAGATAGAAGATGCTGTCTGGATGAAGACTTCTGCCCGTCTGGAGGACCACTTCTGCAGTTGTCATTACAGGCTCGTTTGTAGGCTTTTTGTACACAGTAATCGTTGTATATATAATGATCTTTTGTGATTTATCTATTTGAATCAAGTGCAGTAATGATTTAATGTAAACTATATTATTTTAAGGTTTGCTTTCTGACGTTGACCCAGATGGTGACTCGTAGTTCTGCTGGAGATCCAATCAGCCAATAGGATTTTTTCTACCTTAATTCCGATTGGCTGATAGAATTCTATCAGCCAATCGGAATCTAAGGGAAGCCATCTTGGATGACGTCATTTAAAGGAACCTTCATTCATCGTCAGTCCGTCAGAAGAAGAGGATGCTCCGCGTCGGATCTCTTGAAGATTGACCCGCTCCGCGCCGGAAAGATGAAGATAGAAGATGCTGTCTGGATGAAGACTTCTGCCCGTCTGGAGGACCACTTCTGCCGGCTTCATTGAGGACATCTTGCCGCTTGGATGAAGACGTCTCTCTTCGGGGGATAGTGTTAGGATTTTTTTAAGGGTGTATTGGGTGGGTTTTATTTTTACGATAGGGCTTTGGGCAGCAATAGAGCTAAATGCCCTTTTAAGGGCAATGCCCATCCAAATGCCCCTTTCAGGGCAATGGGGAGCTTAGTTTTTTTAGGTAGGCTTTTATTTGGGGGGTTGGTTGTGTGGATGATGGGTTTTACTGTTGGGGGATTGTTTGTATTTTTTTTTTACAGGTAAAAGAGCTGATTTCTTTGGGGTAATGCCCAGCAAAAGGCCCCTTTAAGGGCTATTGATAGTTTAGTTTAGGCTAGGGTTTTTTTTTATTTTGTGGGGGATTTTTTTATTTGATAGGGCTATTAGATTAGGTGTAATTAGTTTAAATATCTTGTAATTTGTTTTTTATTTTCTGTAATTTAGTGGTTTTTGTATTTGTATTTAATGTTAGGTAATTGATTTAATTGTAGTGTAGTGTTTGGTGTTATTGTAACATAGGTTAGGTTTTATTTTACAGGTCAATTTGTATTTATTTTAGCTAGGTAGTTATTAAATAGTTAATAACTATTTAATAACTATTCTACCTAGTTAAAATAAATACAAACTTGCCTGTAAAATAAAAATAAACCCTAAACTAGAAACAATGTAACTATTAGTTATATTGTAGCTAGCTTAGGGTTTATTTTATAGGTAAGTATTTAGTTTTAAATAGGAATAATTTAGTTAATGATAGTAATTTTCTTTAGATTTATTTTAATTATATTTGTTAGGGGGTGTTAGGGTTAGGGTTAGACTTAGGTTTAGGGGTTAATAAATTTAGAATAGTGGCGGCGACGTTGGGGGGCGGCAGATTAGGGGTTAATAAGTGTAGGTAGGTTGCGGCAACATTAGCGGCGGCAGATAAAGGGTTAATAAATATAATGTAGGTGTCGGCGATGTTCGGGGCAGCAGATTAGGGGTTAATAAATATAATGTAGGTGGCGGCGATGTCCGGGGCGGCAGATTAGGGGTTAATAAGTGTAAGATTAGGTGTTTAGACTTGGGGTTCATGGCGGGAATGACCAGACCTCCTTTTGACTGTGATTCCTTATCTCATATTTTATAGGGAGGTTGGTAAGTACTCTGGTTAGCTAGCAATCTGCTTTTTCCTTTTCTTAGGTAAACAACTTTAAACCAATTTTATATGCAATATCCTCCTGCACAGTACTAGTGGTTTTCCTGCGACTTCTCTGCTTGGTCCGGAGACTGTATATTTAGGCTGTAGGTCAGTTATCCCTGGCCCTAGGCGTCCAGCTGTAGATCCCTCTCCAACTGAATGTCCGCCAGAGAAAAAAAACTGCCAAACACAGACTTCATCCTTCAGAACAATGCTGGTCTAATTTCCGTGCTGTCTCAGAGGAATATCGACATTGCCAGGAGCATAACCCAGCACAAGGAAGTGTCAATTCATCCACTGCTTCCGCCTAAGGATCCCTGGACCTGGACAGGTACCTGGGAAGTTTTTTGTTCAGATGAGATGTCATCAGATCTATTTTTGGAAGCCCCCACATCTGAACAATTTAAGAAAACACATCTGGGTGGAGAGACCATTCTCCCGGATGTAAAGTCTGACAACTGAGGTAATCCGCTTCCCAATTGTCTATACCTGGGATATGAACCGCAGAAATTAGACAGGAGCTGCATTCCATCCAAACAAGTATCCGAGATACTTCTTTCATAGCTTGAGGACTGTGAGTCCCACCCTGATGATTGACATATGCCACAGTTGTGACATTGTCTGAAAACAAATGAACAGTTCTCTCTTCAACAGAGGCCAAAATTGAAGAGCCCTGAGAATCGCACAGAGTTCCAAAATATTGAATGGTAATCTCACCTCTTGAGATTTCCAAACTCCTTGTGCTGTCAGAGATCCCCAAACAGCTCCCCAAACTGAAAGATTGCATCTGTTGTGATCACAGTCCAGGTTGGACGGACGAAAGAGGCCCCTAAAATTATACGATGGTGATCTAATCATCAAGTCAGAGAAAGTCAAACATTGGGATTTAAGGATATTAATTGTGATATCCTTGTATAATCCCTGCACCATTGGTTCAGCATACAAAGCTGGAGAGGTCTCATATGAAAACAAGCAAAGGGGATAGCGTTCGATGCTGCAGTCATGAGACCTAAAACTTCCATGCACATAGCTACTGAAGTGAATGACTGAGACTGAAGGTTCCTACAGGCTGCAACAATTTTAAATGACTCTTGTCTGTTAGAGACAAAGTCATGGACACTGAATCTATCTGGAAACCTAAAAAGGTTACCCCTGTCTGTGGAATCAAAGAACTTTTTGGTAAATTGATCCTCCAAGCATGTCTTCGAAGAAACACTAGTTGATTTGTGTGAGATCCTGCAGAACGTAAAGACTGAGCGAGTACCAAGATATCATCCAAATACGGAAATACCGCAATACCCCGTTCTCTGATTACAGAGAGTAGGGCACCTAGAACCTTTGAAAAGATTCTTGGAGCTGCTGCTAGGCCAAAAGGAAGAGCAACAAATTGGTAATGCTTTTCTAGAAAAGAGAATCTCAGGAACTGATAGTGATCTGGATGAATCAGAATATGAAGATATGCATCCTGTAAGTCTATTGTGGACATATAATGCCCTTGCTGAACAAAAGGCAGAATAGTCCTTATAGTCACCATTTTGAAAGTTGGTACTCTTACATATCGATTCAAAATCATTAGATCCAAAACTGGTCTGAATGAATTTTCTTTCCTTGGGACAATGAATAGATTTGAATAAAACCCCAGACCCTGTTCCTGAAATGGAACTGGCATGATTACCCCTGATAACTCCAGGTCTGAAACACACTTCAGAAAAGTGGGTTTACTGGAATGCATGAGAGAAAAAATCTTCTCACAGGCGGTCTTACTCTGAATCCTATTCTGTACCCCTGAGAAACAATACTCTGAATCCAATGATTTTGGACCGAATTGATCCAAACATCTTTGAAAATTTTTAATCTGCCCCCTACCAGATGTGCTGGAATGAGGGTCGAACCTTAATGCGGACTTGGGGGCTGGTTTTGATCTCTTAAATGGCTTGGATTTAT
Source organism: Bombina bombina (assembly GCF_027579735.1). Classification (NCBI taxonomy): domain Eukaryota; kingdom Metazoa; phylum Chordata; class Amphibia; order Anura; family Bombinatoridae; genus Bombina; species Bombina bombina. The sequence continues at coordinate 194,918,861 of NC_069505.1, read as the reverse complement.
TGCAATTTGAAGATGGCTTCCAATTGGAAACAGATTCCTTGGGGAAGGATTAGGTTTCTGTTCCTTATTTTGTCAAAAGGAACGAAAACGGTTAAAAGTTTTAGATTTACCCTTAGGTTATTGATCCTGAGGCAATAAAACTCCCTTCCCCCCAGTAACAGTTGAAATTATTGAATCTAACTGAGAACCAAATTATTTATTACCTTGGAAAGAAAGAGATAGCAATCTGGACTTAGAAGTCATATCAGCATTCCAAGATTTGAGCCACAAAGCTCTTCTAGCTAAAATAGCTAAAGACATAGATTTAACATCAATTTTGATCATGTCAAAAATGGCATCACAAATGAAATTATTAGCATGTTGAATCAACTTAACAATGCTAGACAAATCATGATCCGATACTTGTTGCACTAAAGTATCCAACCAAAAAGTTGAAGCAACCAATATCTGAGGCAGTATCTTCTGAATCAGATAGATCCTCATCAGAGAAGGATAATTCAGTATGTTGCTGGTCATTTGAAATTTCATCAACCTTATGAGAAGTTTTAAAAGATCTTTTATGTTTATTAGAAGGCGGAATGGCAGACAAAGCCTTCTGAATAGAATCAGAAATAAATTATTTTAAATTTACAGATATATCTTGTGCATTAGATGTTGAGGGAACAGCAACAGGTAATGAACAACTACTGATGGATACATTATCTGCATGTAAAAGTTTATCATGACAACTATTACAAACTACAGCTGGAGGTATAATCTCCATAAGTTTACAACAAATGCACTTAGCTTTGGTAGAACTGTTATCAGGCAGCAGGGATCCAACAGTGAATTCTGAGACAGGATCAGATTGAGACATCTTGCAAATGTCAGAGAAAAAAACAACATATAAAGCAAAATTATCAATTTCCTTATATGGTAGTTTCAGGAATGGGAAAAATGCAAACAGAATAGCCATCTGACATAGAAAAAGGCAAGAGGCAAATAGGAATGGGGTCTAAAATAATGAAAATATTTGGCGCCAAATATGACGCACAACAAACAGAAAAATATTTTTTGGCGCCACAAAAGTCCAGAAACAACACACTCCGCGTCATAGATGACGCAATCTTGTGAAAGGACCCAGCGTCAACTAAGACGCCGGAAATGATGAAATCTCATTCCAAGAATGACGCAACAAACTTTAGCATTTTGCACCCTCGCAAGCCTAATTCTGCCCGCAAATTTGAAAAATGACAGTCAATTGAAAAAAGACTACACCCCAGGTAAGAAATAAATTTCTAAAAAATGCATTTCCCAGATATGAAACTGACAGTCTGCAAAAGGAAATATACTGAAACCGTAATCATGGCAAATATAAGTACAATACATATATTTAAAACTTTATATAAATACATAAAGTGCCAAACCATAGCTGAGAGTGTCTTAAGTAATTAAAATATACTTACCTGAAGACACCCATCCACATATAGCAGATAATGAAAAGAAGTGCGTGGGTCTAGCGCTAGTATAAGCACCTACGGCTCTCTCCAAAAAAGGATGCCTAGCCAACCTCAAAATAAGCAAATACAATTCTGATTATGGATAGAGCACCCAAAAAGGCAGAGGTGAATCAAGACAGTGAACTACAATATTAAACTATAAAATCTTCTATATACTTAAAGTTAAAATTATTAAACAAATATTTTTAATACATAATATATGACAAACAAATAAAATTAAAAGTCATGGATCCATTCGTACATAAAAAACATAAGACAATAAACACAATAGAATAAAATAAATGTAGTAATACTGCAGTCAAACCAGGTTAAGTACCAAGTTAGATAAAGTGTCGTCTCTGATACAGCTGTATTGATGAAAAGTGTTGTTTACAGTTGCTATCCAAATGTATTTATTAAATCCTAAAAAAAAGTCAATGTGTATCCAATAGTGAAGAATCCAGTGTGTGTGTCCAAAAATATGTGTTTAACCAAAAAAGTGTCTGTTCCAATAAAAAATGACTGATCCAATACAAAATTAGTTGCAAAACATGTTGTGTCCAAAGATGTGAAAAATCAAATTGTGCTAAATCCTTGTGATATTGGCTCCAAAAATTAATCAAAAAATGAAAATATATGTGATTGTTGTTAAAAAGGCAAAAATAAAAATATGAAAAAGTGGAAAAAATTGGAAAAAATAAAAAGAATGAACAAAAAGTCAAAAATACAAATTAGCACAATACCAAGTCAAATTGTGAGTTAGTGGTATAAAGCAAAACACAATTGTGATAGAAATGTCTTAAAACTGAAGGTGATTCCTATGTGGTGGCTGGTTTGTAATTCCAATAAAATACATTTAAAAAGAAACCTGTGAAAAGAAATTAAAACAATGCTGTAGACAATTTGAAAAATACTTGTTTAGAGTATCAGAAATATTCTCACCAGTAAATATGTCAACGCATTTCGGCCTGATAACAGGCCTTTCTCAAGACTGTATAGACTGGTGAGTACCTGGCTATTTATAGGGTTGGTAATCAAATTTGATGACTGTGTTTGGGCAACCAAAAATTGGGACCGCCCTTTTTTTGAAGGCATTATGGGTATGGGCAACCTCTATTTTCACAAATCTTATGGTAGTCTAATAGTTTCTATAATTCATATAGAGCTCACCTATCTTCTATTATTAGTATTTGGCATGCCCCAATATTATCCAAACATACTTATTTAGTGAGGCTTCAGTGCAATCGTTTCAGAATTATGTTCTGTTTACTGCCGTGAATACCAGAAACGTCACTTCCGGTTTTGGCTAAGTGACGTCATATCCGGCTTCTGGTTTCGGTTTAGCCGGTGTTCTAAAGTAATGTGTCTACCCATAGGCATGTGTATACCTCATCACTTCCGGTGACGTTTCTCAGCTGGTGGAGGTTTGTGGCGCTCACTGCGCCTGTGCTAGAGGCACAATCTCCTAACAGCTGAGCTGAATTGAATTGATGAGAATACGATACATTATGTGGCAAGCGCACGTTACTTATAAGTCTGGAGCTAATAATATTATAGACTTAATAAACTGTAATAGGTGTCTCCCTTTTTGGTGAAATGGGTTAGTCCAGATCTGAGCATAGACTTGTGGTCTGCTGAGGATGAATATGTGATGGATACGTAATGATGATCAGTACTCATCGTGCTGCAAATGCTTACTACACGTACAAATGTACAGATTTAGGTGACTATTGAAATCCTGGTGATCCATCAAACTAATGTTAGATACTGCTGTATAAAGTTTTCTAATAAATACAACACCCGCACCCCTCCTATGTATACAACTAATATGCACATTAAATCTGTATATTTGCACGTGTAGTAAGCATTTGCAGCACGATGAGTTTATTACGTCTATAATATTATTAGCTCCAGAGTTATAAGTAACGATAATTGATCGTATTCTTTCTCATCAGCTGTTGAAAGGAGTTTGGGCCTCTAGCGCATGCGCAGTGAGCGCCACAAACCTTCACCAGCTGACTGTACGTCACCGGAAGTGACGCGGTAAACAAATTCCTATGGTAGACGGTTTAATTTAAGACACCAGATATTTAAAACGATCTTATGGTGATGAAAGGAACGTTGCCGGTCTGTTATATATTGATGCAAGTGTGGGCATTAGTTGTGGATATCATCGTGAAACCGGCAAATGTAATATGAATAACAATAAAGGTTAGAATAAAACAGCCAATAGTATTGTAGATAAAGGCGGCTAAATAAATTTGTTTTGTTAATAAAAACGGCTAAAACATTATTAAAAATATTATTAAAACATTATTAAAAACATTATTAAAAATGGCAAGATACATTATAAGTGGCAAGATACATTATAAAAAAGGCAAGATACATTATAAAAAAGGGGATTTTTTATACAAAAGAGGAAGATTTATACAGTGCAATGGGGTTCACATTATATTCAACATCACAATAGGGAGTGTTGGTATGATCGTGAATTTAGAACTTGTCAGTGGAATATAAACGACAGAGAAGGACTTAGTAATAACAGGATAAAGACTTAATAGTAACATGAATATAGTGTTATCCTTAAATATAGATCTTGTTGCTATATATACTCTGTTAATATGTCTTTGAATTCGTATGTATAGAAAAGGTGTCCTATACCGAGTGCCTTTGTTCCTAGGAACCTAGATAAGATTCTAAAATAGGAATGAGTTATGTCAGAGCTTGTAAATTTCCTATACCAACTCGTGCCTTTGTTCCTAGGAAACTAGATAGGATCCAAAAAAAGGAATGAGTTATGTCAGAGCTCGTAAATTTAAACATGAGAGCATATAGAGTAAAAGACATGTTATATAAAAAAAGACAAGGTATATACAAAATGTGTTAAAGATGTATAAATATATATAAATATAGAGGCGTTGACATAGATAAGATCACAAAACCCTACAGAAAGTGCCTGAAAGCACAGCTTGATGGCATATCACTTAATCTAAGAATAGTGGTGAAACGGGTAATGTTAAAAATGAGAAAACTCAACATATAAAGGTGGGCATTGGCTGGATGATAAAGCCTATAATATAGTGGATCCTAAAAAATGTCAAAGTGGCAGGGAGCAGATACAAGTTATAGACTCAACTAAAGGATAGTCTAACAGGGATGTTGGGTCATCAGATACTGGTGATCTTCCCATATGGTATATAAAAAAATGGGAGATACAAAAACATAGAAATACATAAACATATGTGTCAGACTTGCCTGTCTAAAACTATTAGTTAACAGACATACTTGTCTAAAAGGTGTAATTGGCTGTAAAATTACATAGGAATAGAAGCAACATAAATAGTGTGTGTTGGATAAGGCTACACAGATGGTGTAGTACAGGAGAGGTTCAGCGAAGTGCGATAAAATGAGAGATTCTGTAGCTCAAAGTTCTGTTATGGCATAAGGATGTGGCAAAACAATTAAGAAAGTGACGTCATTGAAATTTTTTTGACATCATAGAAAAATTGACATCATTAAAAAATTGCCATCATTAAAAATTGTAAATGACACTGATTAGATTGTATATATATGTGACCTCCTCAAGAGGTGTATCCAAGGAGCTCCCCTAGATACTTTCTGAGTTGTAAAAGATGTATCAGATCTTCTTTATTGTTAAGCCCTTTGAGATAGAGACTGTCTAATGTGAATATCCACACATTAAGTAGTTATAAAGTAGTTTTTGCTCATAATTTCCACCTCTCCAATTTCTGTTAACCTTTTGTAACCCAAAAAACTTAAAATCTTTGACATTCCCACCATGTTTCAATGTAAAGTGCCTATAAAGTGCAGTGTCTGTATTCTTTTTTTCTATACATAATATGTGTTTCCTAATTCTGTCCCTTAGCATTCTGATGGTCTGCCCTATGTATTGTAGGCCGCAGGGACATTGCATTATATAGATGACACCTCTATCTCCACATATGATTAGGTTATGGATGTTATACTTGTCTTTTTTTGAACTTGAGGAAAATTGACTAATCTTTAGACCATTTTTACAGGACTTACAACTCAGACACGGAAAAAAGCCCTTTATGTCCTTGCCACATACATCTGTCGTGTTGTGTCTTTTTTGGCCCAGGACACTGGGGGCTATCATATTCTTCAAATTATTTGCTTTCCTGTATATAAACTTGGGATTGGGAGTAAGTTTTTCTCCTATTATGCCGTCCTCTTTGAGTAGTGGCCAATGTCGTTTGATTATTTTCTCAGTAATATGTTTATTTTCACAATACTGGGTGATCATTGGGACATCTATGATGTCATCTGAATCTTGTTTGGTGGGTCTGGTTTTATATTTCATAAGATCTTTACGGTCTACTCTCCTGACCTCTTCGATCTTTCCAACCAGGGTTTCCTCTTTGTATCCTCTGTCCAAGAAGCGTTGTTTCAAAACTTCAGCTTCTTCCTCCCATCTGTTGTGGTTTGAGCAATTTTTCCTTATTCTAAGTAATTGGCCTTTTGGAATATTTTCCACATTGTGTGGTGGCAGCTTGAATTGTGTATATAATTGTTACAATCAACCTCCTTAAAGAAGGTTGATGTCTCAATTTGCCCATTTTGAATCTCTATATTTAGATCTAAAAAATTGATCTTATATTTGCTGATTTCATAAGTGAATTGGAGATTCATAGTGTTCATATTCATTACCTTAATCGTATGTAGGAGATCTTCAAGGGTTCCTCTCCAGATTATAAAAATATCATCAATGTATCTGACATATAGGACCAGGTCCGCGCAGACTGGGCAAGAGTTCCAAAATATTTGTTCCCACTTACCCATGTAAAGATTCGTGTAGCTCGGCGCGAACCTGGTCCCCATAGCCGTACCACATAATTGTTTAAAAAATTGATTTCCATAGTTAAAATAATTATGTGTTAAAATATAGCTTATGCCTTCAAGGATAAAAGTGCGTTGTGCTTTTGGTAAATCTGCATCTTTTCTGAGGAAAAAATCTACTGCCTCAATGCCTCCTTCGTGGGGGATACTCGTATATAACGAGGTCATATCGCACGTTGCCATAATAAATTGATCCTCCCACTGTATCTCATCTAATTTTTTCAAAAGTTGGGTGGAGTCCCTCAGATATGATGGGAGGCTAGTGACATATTTCTGAAGATTTATGTCTATATACTCCAAAAGATTACTGGATATAGACCCTATACCCGAAATAATGGGTCTCCCAGGGGGTTTGGACAGTGATTTATGTATTTTCGGAAGTTGATAGAACACTGGGGTAATAAGATGTGTTATTGATAAATAATTATATTCTTTATCATTTAGGATCCCCCGTGTTTTAGCTTCCGTAATCAAATCTTCCAATTCTTTTTTATATTTCACCACTGGATTGTTGGTTAACTTCTGGTAAGTCTGTGTGTCACTTACAATTCTCTTACATTCTACATCATAGTCGCCACTGTTCATGACAATTATGCCTCCTCCCTTGTCCGCTGGCTTTAAAGTCAAGCTTTGATTGCTTTCAAGTCTCCTGATGGTCTCAAATTGTGACTTTGATAAGTTGTATTTTACTCTCTTAAGAGAATTTAGACTAAGATTTTTCAAGTCTTGGCATACATTCATCTTGAAAGTCTCGATGGCACTGCCTTTACTGTTGACCGGATAAAACGTGGACCGTGATTTTAGGCTTGTGTGTACAAAACCATTGTTGGTAGCGGTTCCTGATGAGATATAGTTTATTTCAATGGGTGGTTTCAGGAAATACCGTTTCAGCGTTCATTTTCTGACAAACTCTTTCACATTAATAAATGTCTGGAATTTATCCAGACATTTTGTGGGTGCAAAGCTTAAACCGTATGTTAATACGGATACTTCTTTCTTTGATAATGGTTTTGAACTTAGGTTGTATATACCCTTCTCATGATCTTTATGTTCTGGGGTATGTGAACTTGATGCTTGTGGGGTTAGGTTAGGGACATCCTTATTAGATAGTTGTTTTTTCCAACCATTCACTCTGACGCCCCCTCTTTTCCCTCTGTGGGTTTTCTTTTTAGCGGTTCTTCTGAGTCTGTATTCTTTCTTTTTTCAGCTGTTCTCTCTTTTCCTTTCTCTCTGGGAGGTAGGGGTTCCATCCCTAAAAAAGAGGAAGAAGGAGAGGAAGGGTTAGAGGAGGGGCCAGATCTTTCTCCTTATGATTTTTTGAAGTTGGTTGTGATGTAGGAGTTGGATGGTGTTGTCTCCTTTCATGTGATGTCGAAGTTGGATGGTGTCATCTCCTTTCATATGTTTGTTGGTTATCATATTGAGTATAGGAGAGTCTCTTGGCATTGGTGTGGTACTCTTCTCTCCAAGTGGGCCTTTGATAAGAGTCTCTATAGGCATTTTGTTGACGTGATGGTATCCTGTAGTCGGAATCTCTCCGCCCATATCCCGGCATATCTTCCACATCATCAGAAAAGGATATTTTCCTCTGTTGCATCTCTCTCCTATTCGGAGTCCTCAGTTGGTCGTGTGTCTTGAATGGTTATAGTTATCATAGTGAGATTCAGAATTAAGATTTCTATATGGTCTGTTGTCTCTATAGGAGTCATATGGCCTGACATCCTAGTTTTGATAGAAACCATCGTCATCTCTCCTTTGGTTATGGTATCCGTAATTCCCTTTATCATAATACTGTGGAGTTCTCACATATGTGTTATTCCATTCGTTTTTGTTTCTAAAGTTATTTGTTCTGTGTGGGCCCCGTTGAAATGGGACTCTTCTATGTGCATGATTATAGTTATAGTGGCCTCTATATTGATTCGTATGCCTATAGTGGTTCATATGTCTCCTGTTATGGCATACTTCTGTCCAATTATCTGTCATCCCAGTGGTCCGAGATGTGGTAACATCATCGAGGGTATCGTTTTTACTGTTTTCCAGTTCTCTATTCAGCTTCTTGGTTATTTTCTGTATGATATCTTCCCTAACCTTTGTAACCCTTCTGATCATGTTTTCTTTTCTTTCTATTATTTCTTTATGTTCTACTTCTGTGAGGTCGATATTATTCAACATTGTTTCATCATCCTTAATTTCTAAGTCTATCTTGTTAATAAGTGATGTTCTGTATTCTATAATCAATCTAATAAGTTGCCTAGATGTCTCTAGGAGAATGTTTATCCATTTATCCGTAAAGATTGAATCGCATGTTTGAAATGCGCAGTCTTTGTTAATGCTAAGACCCTTCGGAATTAAGTCTAAATCATACATTTAAAAAAAAAAAAGAGATTTCTGCTTTGTATTTTACCTCTGATATAAGCAATCTTTCTAGACTTTTGAAGATAGATATAATGTCCAGACGGTCTGGGTCATTTTGGTAAGAGTTTGCCATATTTGTGGAGATTATGTGTGAATTTCTATGTTTTTGTATCTTCCATTTTTTTATATACCATTTGGGAAGATCACCAGTATCTGATAACCCAACATCCCTGTTAGACTATCCTTTAGATGAGTCTATAACTTGTATCTGCTCCCTGCCACTTTGACATTTTTAGGATCCACTATATTATAGGCTTTATCACCACCTTTATATGTCGAGTTTTCTCATTTTTAACATTACCCGTTTCACCACTATTCTTAGATTAAGTGATATGCCATCAAGCTGTGCTTTCAGGCACTTTCTGTAGGGTTTAATGATCTTATCTATGTCATCGCCTCTATATTTATATATATTTATACATCTTTAACACATTTTGTATATACCTTGTCTTTTTTATATAACATGTCTTTTACTCTATACAGGGAGTGCAGAATTATTAGGCAAATGAGTATTTTGACCACATCATCCTCTTTATGCATGTTGTCTTACTCCAAGCTGTATAGGCTCGAAAGCCTACTACCAATTAAGCATATTAGGTGATGTGCATCTCTGTAATGAGAAGGGGTGTGGTCTAATGACATCAAAACCCTATATCAGGTGTGCATAATTATTAGGCAACTTCCTTTCCTTTGGCAAAATGGGTCAAAAGAAGGACTTGACAGGCTCAGAAAAGTCAAAAATAGTGAGATATCTTGCAGAGGGATGCAGAACTCTTAAAATTGCAAAGCTTCTGAAGTGTGATCATCGAACAATCAAGCGTTTCATTCAAAATAGTCAACAGGGTCGCAAGAAGCGTGTGGAAAAACCAAGGCGCAAAATAACTGCCCATGAACTGAGAAAAGTCAAGTGTGCAGCTGCCAAGATGCCACTTGCCACCAGTTTGGCCATATTTCAGAGCTGCAACATCACTGGAGTGCCCAAAAGCACAAGGTGTGCAATACTCAGAGACATGGCCAAGGTAAGAAAGGCTGAAAGACGACCACCACTGAACAAGACACACAAGCTGAAACGTCAAGACTGGGCCAAGAAATATCTCAAGACTGATTTTTCTAAGGTTTTATGGACTGATGAAATGAGAGTGAGTCTTGATGGGCCAGATGGATGGGCCCGTGGCTGGATTGGTAAAGGGCAGAGAGCTCCAGTCCGACTCAGACGCCAGCAAGGTGGAGGTGGAGTACTGATTTGGGCTGGTATCATCAAAGATGAGCTTGTGGGGCCTTTTCGGGTTGAGGATGGAGTCAAGCTCAACTCCCAGTCCTACTGCCAGTTTATGGAAGACACCTTCTTCAAGCAGTGGTACAGGAAGAAGTCTGCATCCTTCAAGAAAAACATGATTTTCATGCAGGACAATGCTCCATCACACGCGTCCAAGTACTCCACAGCGTGGCTGGCAAGAAAGGGTATAAAAGAAGAAAATCTAATGACATGGCCTCCTTGTTCACCTGATCTGAACCCCATTGAGAACCTGTGGTCCATCATCAAATGTGAGATTTACAAGGAGGGAAAACAGTACACCTCTCTGAACAGTGTCTGGGAGGCTGTGGTTGCTGCTGCACGCAATGCTGATGGTGAACAGATCAAAACACTGACAGAATCCATGGATGGCAGGCTTTTGAGTGTCCATGCAAAGAAAGGTGGCTATATTGGTCACTGATTTGTTTTTGTTTTGTTTTTGAATGTCAGAAATTTATATTTGTGAATGTTGAGATGTTATATTGGTTTCACTGGTAAAAATAAATAATTGAAATGGGTATATATTTGTTTTTTGTTAAGTTGCCTAATAATTATGCACAGTAATAGTCACCTGCACACACAGATATCCCCCTAAAATAGCTATAACTAAAAACAAACTAAAAACTACTTCCAAAACTATTCAGCTTTGATATTAATGAGTTTTTTGGGTTCATTGAGAACATGGTTGTTGTTTAATAATAAAATTAATCCTCAAAAATACAACTTGCCTAATAATTCTGCACTCCCTGTATGCTCTCATGTTTAAATTTACGAGCTCTGACATAACTCATTCCTTTTTTTGGATCCTATCTAGTTTCTTAGGAACAAAGGCACTCTGTATAGGAAATTTACGAGCTCTGACATAACTCATTCCTATTTTAGAATCTTATCTAGGTTCCTAGGAACAAAGGCACTCGGTATAGGACACCCTTTCTATACATACGAATTCAAAGACATATTAACAGAGTATATATAGCAACAAGATCTATATTTAAGGATAACACTATATTCATGTTACTATTAAGTCTTTATCCTGTTATTACTAAGTCCTTCTCTGTTGTTTATATTCCACTGACAAGTTCTAAATTCATGATCATACCAACACTCCCTATTGTGATGTTGAATAGGATGTGAACCCCATTGCACTGTATAAATCTTCCTCTTTTGTATAAAAAAATCCCCTTTTATATAATGTATCTTGCCTTTTTTTATAATGTATCTTGCCACTTATAATGTATCTTGCCATTTTTAATAATGTTTTTAATAATGTTTTAAAAATATTTTTAATAATGTTTTAGCCGTTTTTATTAACAAAACAAATTTATTTAGCCGCCTTTATCTACAATACTATTGGCTGTTTTATTCTAACCTTTATTGTTATTCACATTACATTTGCCGGCTTCACGATGATATCCACAACTAATGCCCACACTTGTATCAATATATAACAGACCGGCAATGTTCCTTTCATCACCATACGATCGTTGTAAATATCCGGCAAAACCGGAAGCCAGATATGACGTCACTTAGCCGAAACTGGAAGTGACGTTTCTGGTATTCACGGCAGTAAACAGAACATAATTCTGAAATGATCGCACTGAAGCCTCACTAAATAAGTATGTTTGGATAATATTGGGGCATGCCAAATACAGGACTTACAACTCGGACACGGAAAAAAGCCCTTTATGTCCTTGCCACATACATCTGTCGTGTTGTGTCTTTTTTGGCCCGGGACACTGGGGGCTATCATATTCTTCAAATTATTTGCTTTTCTGTATATAAACTTGGGATTGGGAGTAAGTTTTTCTCCTATTATGCCGTCCTCTTTGAGTAGTGGCCAATGCCGTTTGATTATTTTCTCAGTAATATGTTTATTTTCACAATACTGGGTGATCATTGGGACATCTATGATGTCATCTGAATCTTGTTTGGTGGGTCTGGTTTTATATTTCATAAGATCTTTATGGTCTACTCTCCTGACCTCTTTGATCTTTCCAACCAGGGTTTCCTCTTTGTATCCTCTGTCCAAGAAGCGTTGTTTCAAAACTTCAGCTTCTTCCTCCCATCTGTTGTGGTTTGAGCAATTTTTCCTTATTCTAAGTAATTGGCCTTTTGGAATGTTTTCCACATTGTGTGATGGCAGCTTGAATTGTGTATATAATTGTTACAATCAACCTCCTTAAAGAAGGTTGATGTCTCAATTTGCCCATTTTGAATCTCTATATTTAGATCTAAAAAATTGATCTTATATTTGCTGATTTCATAAGTGAATTGGAGATTCATAGTGTTCATATTCATTACCTTAATCGTATGTAGGAGATCTTCAAGGGTTCCTCTCCAGATTATAAAAATATCATCAATGTATCTGACATATAGGACCAGGTCCGCGCAGACTGGGCAAGAGTTCCAAAATATTTGTTCCCACTTACCCATGTAAAGATTCGTGTAGCTCGGCGCGAACCTGGTCCCCATAGCCGTACCACATAATTGTTTAAAAAATTGATTTCCATAGTTAAAAAAATTATAATAATCATAGTCGCCACTGTTCATGACAACTATGCCTCCTCCCTTGTCCGCTGGCTTTAAAGTCAAGCTTTGATTGCTTTCAAGTCTCCTGATGGTCTCAAATTGTGACTTTGATAAGTTGTATTTTACTCTCTTAAGAGAATTTAGACTAAGATTTTTCAAGTCTTGGCATACATTCATCTTGAAAGTCTCGATGGGACTGCCTTTACTGTTGACCGGATAAAACGTGGACCGTGATTTTAGGCTTGTGTGTACAAAACCATTGTTGGTAGCGGTTCCTGATGAGATATAGTTTATTTCAATGGGTGGTTTCAGGAAATATCGTTTCAGCGTTAATTTTCTGACAAACTCTTTCACATTAATGAATGTCTGGAATTTATCCAGACATTTTGTGGGTGCAAAGCTTAAACCGTATGTTAATACGGATACTTCTTTCTTTGATAATGGTTTTGAACTTAGGTTGTATATACCCTTCTCATGATCTTTATGTTCTGGGGTATGTGAACTTGATGCTTGTGGGGTTAGGTTAGGGACATCCTTATTAGATAGTTGTTTTTTCCGACCATTCACTCTGACGCCCCCTCTTTTCCCTCTGTGGGTTTTCTTTTTAGCGGTTCTTCCGAGTCTGTATTCTTTCTTTTTTCAGCTGTTCTCTCTTTTCCTTTCTCTCTGGGAGGTAGGGATTCCATCCCTAAAAAAGAAGAAGAAGGAGAGGAAGGGTTAGAGGAGGGGGCCAGATCTTTCTCCTTATGATTTTTTGAAGTTGGTTGTGATGTAGGAGTCAGATGGTGTTGTCTCCTTTCATGTGATGTTGAAGTTGGATGGTGTCATCTCCTTTCATATGTTTGTTGGTTATCATATTGAGTATAGGAGAGTCTCTTGGCATTGGTGCGGTACTCTTCTCTCCAAGTGGGCCTTTGATAAGAGTCTCTATAGGCATTTTGTTGACGTGATGGTATCCTGTAGTCGGAATCTCTCCGCCCATATCCCGGCATATCTTCCACATCATCAGAAAAGGATATTTTCCTCTCTTGCATCTCTCTCCTATTCGGAGTCCTCAGTTGGTCGTGTGTCTTGAATGGTTATACTTATCATAGTGAGATTCAGAATTATGATTTCTATATGGTCTGTTGTCTCTATAGGAGTCATATGGCCTGACATCCTAGTTTTGATAGAAACCATCGTCATCTCTCCTTTGGTTATGGTATCCTTAATTCCCTTTATCATAATACTGTGGAGTTCTCACATATGTGTTATTCCATTCGTTTTTGTTTCTAAAGTTATTTGTTCTGTGTGGGCTCCGTTGAAATGGGACTCTTCTATGTGCATGATTATAGTTATAGTGGCCTCTATATTTATTCGTATGCTTATAGTGGTTCGTATGTCTCCTGTTATGGCATACTTCTGTCCAATTATCTGTCATCCCAGTGGTCCGAGATGTGGTAACATCATGCAGAACAGGGGTATCTGGTCTTCCAGGACTGGTAGTGGGTAATTCATTTTCTTGTTTTCTTGTTGTCCATCGAGGGTAGCGTTTTTACTGTTTTCCAGTTCTCTATTCAGCTTCTTGGTTTTTTTCTGTATGATATCTTCCCTAACCTTTGTAACCCTTCTGATCATGTTTTCTTTTCTTTCTATTATTTCTTTATGTTCTACTTCTGTGAGGTCGATATTATTCAACATTGTTTCATCATCCTTAATTTCTAAGTCTATCTTGTTAATAAGTGATGTTCTGTATTCTATAATCAATCTAATTAGTTGCCTAGATGTCTCTAGGAGAATGTTTATCCATTTATCCGTAAAGATTGAATCGCATGTTTGAAATGCGCAGTCTTTGTTAATGCTAAGACCCTTTGGAATTAAGTCTAAATCTAGACATTTTAAAAAAAAAAAAAGAGATTTCTGCTTTGTATTTTACCTCTGATATAAGCAATCTTTCTAGACTTTTGAAGATAGATATAATGTCCAGACGGTCTGGGTCATTTTGGTAAGAGTTTGCCATATTTGTGGAGATTATGTGTGTATTTCTATGTTTTTGTATCTCCCATTTTTTTATATACCATATGGGAAGATCACCAGTATCTGATAACCCAACATCCCTGTTAGACTATCCTTTAGTTGAGTCTATAACTGGTATCTGCTCCCTGCCACTTTGACATTTTAGGATCCACTATATTATAGGCTTTATCATCCAGCCAATGCCCACCTTTATATGTCGAGTTTTCTCATTTTTAACATTACCCGTTTCACCACTATTCTTAGATTAAGTGATATGCCATCAAGCTGTGCTTTCAGGCACTTTCTGTAGGGTTTTATGATCTTATCTATGTCATCGCCTCTATATTTATATATATTTATACATCTTTAACACATTTTGTATATACCTTGTCTTTTTTATATAACATGTCTTTTACTCTATATGCTCTCATGTTTAAATTTACGAGCTCTGACATAACTCATTCCTTTTTTTGGATCCTATCTAGTTTCTTAGGAACAAAGGCACTCTGTATAGGAAATTTACGAGCTCTGGCATAACTCATTCCTTTTTTTGGATCCTATCTAGTTTCCTAGGAACAAAGGCACGAGTCGGTATAGGAAATTTACGAGCTCTGACATAACTCATTCCTATTTTAGAATCTTATCTAGGTTCCTAGGAACAAAGGCTCTCGGTATAGGACACCCTTTCTATACATACAAATTCAAAGACATATTAACAGAGTATATATAGAAACAAGATCTATATTTAAGGATAACACTATATTCATGTTACTATTAAGTCTTTATCCTGTTATTACTAAGTCCTTCTCTGTTGTTTATATTCCACTGACAAGTTCTAAATTCATGATCATACCAACACTCCTTATTGTGATGTTGAATAGGATGTGAACCCCATTGCACTGTATAAATCTGCCTCTTTTGTATAAAAAAATCCCCTTTTATATAATGTATCTTGCCTTTTTTATAATGTATCTTGCCACTTATAATGTATCTTGCCATTTTTAATAATGTTTTTAATAATGTTTTAAAAATATTTTTAATAATGTTTTAGCCGTTTTTATTAACAAAACAAATTTATTTAGCCGCCTTTATCTACAATACTATTGGCTGTTTTATTCTAACCTTTATTGTTATTCACATTACATTTGCCGGCTTCACGATGATATCCACAACTAATGCCCACACTTGCATCAATATATAACAGACCGGCAATGTTCCTTTCATCACCATACGATCGTTGTAAATATCCGGCAAAAACGGAAGCCAGATATGACGTCACTTAGCCGAAACTGGAAGTGACGTTTCTGGTATTCACGGCAGTAAACAGAACATAATTCTGAAATGATCGCACTGAAGCCTCACTAAATAAGTATGTTTGGATAATATTGGGGCATGCCAAATACTAATAATAGAAGATAGGTGAGCTCTATATGAATTATAGAAACTATTAGACTACCACAAGGTTTGTGAGAATAGAGGTTGCCCATACCCATAATGCCTTCAAAAAAAGGGGTGGTCCCAAATTTTGGCACCCAAACACAGTCATCAGATTTGATTACCAACCCTATAAATAGCCAGGTTACTCACCAGTCTATACAGTCTTGAGAAAGGCATGGTATCAGGCTGAAACGCGTCTACATGTTTACTGGTGAGAATATTTCTGATACTCTAAACAAGTATTTTTCAAATTGTCTGCAGCATTGTTTTAATTTCTTTTCACAGGTTTCTTTTTAAATGTATTTTATTGGAATTACAAACCAGCCACCACATAGGAATCACCTTCAGTTTTAAGACATTTCTATCACAATTGTGTTTTGCTTTATACCACTAACTCACAATTTGACTTGGTATTGTGCTAATTTGTATTCTTTTTTGTTCATTCTTTTTATTTTTTCCAATTTTTTCCACTTTTTCATATTTTTATTTTTGCCTTTTTAACAACAATCACATATATTTTTATTTTTTGGATTCATTTTTGGAGCCAATATTAAAAGGATTTAGCACAATTTGATTTTTTTACATCTTTGGACACAACATGTTTTGCAACTAATTTTGTATTGGATCAGACATTTTTTATTGGAACAGACACTTTTTTGGTTAAACACATATTTTTGGACACACACACTGGATTCTTCACTATTGGATACACATTGACTTTTTTTTAGGATTTAATAAATACCTTTGGATAGCAACTGTAAACACCACTTTTCATCAATTATACAGCTGTATCAGAGACGACACTTTATCTAACTTGGTACTTAACCTGGTTTGACTGCAGTATTCCTACATTTATTTTATTCTATTGTGTTTATTGTCTTATGTTTTTTATGTACGAATGGATCCATGACTTTTAATATTATTTGTGTCTCATATATTATGTATTAAAAATATTTGTTTAATAATTTATATATAGAATTTTATAGATTTTAGATTTTTATAGTTTAATATTGTAGTTCACTGTCTTGATTCACCTCTGCCTTTTTGGGCGCTCTATCCATAATCAGAATTATATTCACATATAGCAGATAGCCAAATCAGTACTGAAACAGTTATCAGTAGAGGTAATGGTATACGAGAGTATATCGTCGATCTGAAAAGGGAGGTAGGAGATGAATCTCTATGACCGATAACAGAGAACCTATGAAATAAATCCCCGTGAGGAAAACCATTGCATTCAATAGATGATACTCCCTTCACATCCCTCTGACATTCACTGTACTCTGAGAGGAAACAGGCTTAAAAAATGCTGAGAAGCGCATATCAACATAGAAATCTTTGCACAAACTTTCTTCACCACCTCCATACGAGGAAAAGTTTATAAAACTGAATTGTGGGTGTGGTGAGGGGTGTATTTATAGGCATTTTGAGGTTCGGGAAACTTTTCCCCTCCTGGTAGGATTGTATATCCCATATGTTACTAGCTCATGGACTCTTGCCAATTACATGAAAGAAATAATGTAGGTGGCGACGATGTCGGGGGTGGCAGATTAGGGGTTAATAAGTGTAAGATTAGGAGTATTTAGACTCGGGGTTCATGTTAGGGTGTTAGGCGTAAACGTAAATTTTATTTCCCCATAGGAATCAATGGGGCTGCGTTACGGAGCTTTACGCTGCTTTATTGCAGGTGTTAGACTTTTTCTCAGCCGGCTTTCCCCATTGATGTCTATGGGGAAATGGTGCACGAGCACGTATGGCCAGTTCACCGCTGACTTTAGCAGCGCTGGTATTGGAGTGCGGTAAGGAGCACAATTTTGATCAACGCTCACTCTAAATTTAGCTCATATTGAACTCCTTAAAAAAGGCCTCTCTTTCTGTCCAACAGCACCAGTTGATAAATTTGAGGTTTTAAAAGACTTAGATATGTTTGCTATGAAAATTGTGCTGTCAGTGATTATGAAATCTAAATCTGATAACCCATATACCCTGGATGTTACTGATCAAATGGCTCTCTGTGATCTTGACTCGCTTCTAGCAGAAAATGCTCAAGAGGAAACCCAAAGGGATCCTCAATGTGAAATCTCTCATGATCAGAGACCCATTTTTAAACCTAAATCCTCTTTCATGCCTTCCCTCTCTTTGGTTCCAGCCGTCAATCTGTTTATGAAACAAATGGAAAAGGATATTGATAAACTAATATCCCAACAAACAGATGATAATCTGGAACCTAGGGAGAGGAAAGCTCTAAAGGAATTGAGTATGGCTAGAGGTTTGGTGATTAAGCCCACCGATAAGGGCGGTAATCTGGTTCTGTGAGATGAACATCTATATGTGAATGAAGTTAAACGTCAACTAAATTATAAGAGCCAGTATGTAAGACTTAACAGCAATCCTCTAGGGCATATTCAAAACTCTATATTCAGGTTATTAAATGAAGCGAGGAGTAGAGGAGTAATTAGTCAGAATTAATTTAAGTTTTTAATATCCTGAGTACCCAGTTATGCCAGTCTTTTACGTAGTACCTAAATTACATATGAATATGAAATGTCCCCCGGGAAGACCTATTGTCTCGGGGATAGGTAGTGTCACTGAGAAAATTGGGGAATATGTGGATAAAAATCTACGTCCTTTCTTATTAACATTGACATCTTAAGTAAAAGATACGGCAGATCTCTTAAGGAAATTGGATGGGGTGGTAGTACGTGAGAAGACTATTCTGGCATCTTTAGATGTGGAAGGTCTATACTCCTCCATTCCCCACCAGGTAGGCCTTACAGCGATTAGAAGATTCCTGGAGACAAGGGGTCCTGTACACAAGAACATACAGAATTTGTCATTTTGCTATTAGAATGTATTCTCCAGAAAAATGTGTTTACATTTGATGGACAGGTGTACCGTCAGTTATGAGGAACAGCAATGGGGGCAATATGTGCCCCCACTTATGCATGCCTCCATTTGGGGGCTTGGGAATCTGATATCTTTGAACACCACTGTAGTATCTTTGATGATAAAGTGCTTATGTGGGTTAGATATGTGGACAATGTTCTTGTCTTGTGGGATGGAACAGTAGAGGAATTTAATGATTTTGTCTCTCTACTGAACCACAATGACAAGAACATTCTCCTGACATCAGAAACAAATGCTAAGGAACTAAATTTCTTGGACATAACCTTGAGGAAAGAGGGTTTGACAATCATCAGTCGTCACTGAGAACTTTAGGAAAATGAATGCCACAAATAATATCCTTCATGCGAAGAGTAGCCATTCGGAACATCTTAAGAAAGGGATTCCTTATGGACAGTTCCTCTGCCTTAGGAGGAACTGTTCTTCCCTCTCTAAATTTGATGTTCATGCCTCTTTGATGAAGGATAGATTTTTGAAAAGGGGATATTCGAACAAATGTCTTAAAAAAATCTCTTTGGAAAGCTAGAGGATTGCCTAGGGGTGATCTTCTATATAGAGACAACCAAAGAATAGATAAGGGTCAGATTACATTTATTTCTAACTTTAATAACCAATGGGACAACATTAGGTCAGCAATAAAGAGAAATTGGCATATTCTTACCTTGGATAATAAGGTAAAACATGTCATAGGTGATGGACCCTTGATGACGGCTAGAAAAGCACAAAGTCTAAGAGATAAGCTGGTAAAAAGCCAGTTCTCTAGAGGTCCCTCGAATTCAGATTGGCTACGAAAGGATAAGGGGATAAAAGGCAGCTATCCCTGTGGGCACTGTGTATACTGTGCCCACATGGACAGCACTAAACTATTCTCGGTTCAGGATGGTAAGATTTACAATATAAAATTCATCTTTAATTGTAAATCTGAAGGAGTGGTCTATCTTTTGCGGTGCTCGTGCCTGTTTTTTTATGTTGGCAAAACGAAGAGGTTAGTGAAGGACCGGGTACAGGAGCAGCATGATGATATACTTCACTCTAGAGATACAAATGTAGCCAGACATTTCTGTGTTTCTCATAATGGCAATGTGGAATCTTTAAAATTCATTATTATTGATAAAGGGATAACAAATGGACGAGGTGGTAATAATGATAAAGTTCTATTACAAAAAGAAGCCAAATGGATCTATAGATTAGGAACTAGATTCCAGGCAGGGCTAAATGACAAGCTGGAATATGCAAGTATCCTATAAAAAAGTAAATGTCTTTAGATCTTTAGAAATTTAATTACTGACGGAGTGTATGCCATAAAATAAAGTGAATTCTTTATACAGTGTTGTAAAATACTAGCTTGGAAAACTGGGAATGAAGTAATGCCAAGTTTGTAATGTTTTTTGCAACATTTAACAATAATTATTTGTTTTTCTGTAATGGCTATATGTAACACACAGGATATAAAGGCTGTAGCTTTAAGAAATTAACTAGAATGTGTGGGATGATCACCTGTAATTAATCAGGTGTTCCTTTAAAAAGAGGAGGTCCGGTGAGGACTCAGTATGCCCTGATGAACCCCTGTGACACACACTTGCTGTGGGGGTGAAACGTGCGTTGGCACTAATGTGTATTCTATCCTTGGAGTAAGTCAACTACCTCCTGGGAAACTTTTGGTAATAAGAGGCGTTGTGGCCCTATTTCAACCTAACAGCTCTGATCAGCTATACTCTGGGACTATGGTGAAGCAGGACACACCTGTGTAAATTTGCCTATGCGCTGACATGATAGCATATTCTGCATCGCTGTGAGTGAGTACATGCTGAATGGGACATATGGATGCGGTGAGGACCCCCTGAATGGAGAAAACCTCTACTTCAAAATAACGGTACATCTTGGTATCTGTGTTCACTTTTGTGAAAGTTTATACTGCTTTTGGCGATTTGCCACTTCAGCTGGTATCCCTTTGACCTTTAAGAACTGGTTTGCTTGCGGGGAACCACTAAAAGCCTCTGATGACGGTTTTACCACTCCCACCTAGGGATACGTCACACGCTTAGGAATCGCTGAATGTGGAAACAAGCAGGCTACTGGAAACATCGTAACAAGATATCTCAGATAAGTGTTGCTAATTGAGAGGCTCTATATATCGGAATGACCTAGTGTGCAGCAGAAATTGCTGCGGTCGAATCCTTTACTCACCTGTAACTGTCTCATTTGCTATGATGTGAATATTCAAACATACAGCAAGGGAACTGTCAACTGTGTGTTCATTGATACAGGGGTGTTTGTAATTCACGCCTGAAATTCTGTAGTTTGTATCTGTTTGTGAGGACTATATCCGCTACATATCCTATGGTCCTGTCTGTGTACACCTTTGCATATGCCTAATTTAGAATTATTTATTAGGTGTATCCTATTATTGCATACGTATGCTTAGGGATAGAGATAGGTCCTTACGCTCTCTTATACCATTTGTTTTAAGTTTTCACTTTGGGTGGTGCAGTGAAGCACTGACAGGTGATACACTTGTATGTGGTTTGGGAAAATAAAAGAATCTTTTTTCTTAAGTATTTCCGTGTGCCTGTTCTTTAAATCCCTTGCTATTTTTGGGATATTAATATATGTCCTAAATGTTTTTCTCCCTGTTTATTTTTTTACATATATATATATATATATATATATATATATATATATATATATATATATATATATATACATATATATATATACACATATATATATATTAGCACTGCTATTGCACTACTATTTATACAATTGTGTTAGGATTAGTGTGTCTTTTTGACCTTTTATCCTTTAATATTGGGCAAAAATCTGTTGTGAATTATCAGGAATAGTATTGGTTGCTATGTTTTAAATTATATATTATGTAACTCTATGCTCATTAACTAACGGCTAGATTTAGAGTTTTGTCGGTTAGGACCCGCGTAGCTAACGCCGGCTTTTTTCTGGCCGCACCATAAAAATAACTCTGGTATTGAGAGTCCACAGAATCGCTGTGTTAGGCTCCAAAAAAGGAGAGTAGGGCATTTTTAACGCCACTCCAACTCTCGATACCAGAGTTGCTTACGGACGTGGCCAGCCTCAAAAACGTGCTCGTGCACGATTCCCCCATAGGAAACAATGGGGCTGTTTGAGCTGAAAAAAAACCTAACACCTGCAAAAAAGCCGCGTTCAGCTCCTAACGCAGCCCCATTGTTTGCTATGTGTAAACACTTCCTAAGTCTGCACCTAACACCCTAACATGAACCCCGAGTCTAAACACCCCTAACCTTACACTTATTAACCCCTAATCTGCCGCCCCCGCTATCGCTGACCCCTGCATATTATTATTAACCCCTAATCTGCCGCTCCGTAAACCGCCGCTACTTACATTATCCTTATGTACCCCTAATCTGCTGCCCCTAACACCGCCAACCCCTATATTATATTTATTAACCCCTAATCTGCCTCCCACAACGTTGCCTCCACCTGCCTACACTTATTAACCCCTAATCTGCCGAGCGGACCGCACCGCTACTATAATAAAGTTATTAACCCCTAATCCGCCTCACTAACCCTATAATAAATAGTATTAACCCCTAATCTGCCCTCCCTAACATCGCTGACTAACTTCAAACATTAACCCCTAATCTGCCGACCTGAGCTCACCGCTATTCTAATAAATGTATTAACCCCTAAAGCTAAGTCTAACCCTAACACTAACACCCCCCTAAATTAAATATAATTTTAATCTAACGAAATAAAATAAATCTTATTAAATAAATTATTCCTATTTAAAGCTAAATACTTACCTGTAAAATAAACCCTAATATAGCTATAATATAAATTATAATTACATTGTAGCTATTTTAGGATTAATATTTATTTTACAGGCAACTTTGTAATTATTTTAACCAGGTACAATAGTTATTAAATAGTTAAGAACTATTTAATAGTTACCTAGTTAAAATAATTACAAAATTACCTGTAAAATAAATCCTAACCTAAGTTACAATTAAACCTAACACTATACTATCATTAAATTAATTAAATAAAATACCTACAATTAAACCTAACACTACACTATCAATACATTAATTAAATACAATATCTACAAATAACTACAATGAAATAAACTAACTAAAGTACAAAAAATAAAAAAGAACTAAGTTACAAAAAATAAAAAAATATTTACAAACATAAGAAAAATATTACAACAATTTTAAACTAATTACACCTACTCTAAGCCCCCTAATAAAATAACAAAGCCCCCCAAAATAAAAAATGCCCTACCCTATTCTAAATTACTAAAGTTAAAAGCTCTTTTACCTTACCAGCCCTGAACAGGGCCCTTTGCGGGGCATGCCCCAAGAAGTTCAGCTCTTTTGCCTATAAAAAAAAACATACAATACCCCCCCCAACATTACAACCCACCACCCACATACCCCTAATCTAGCCCAAAC
Source organism: Bombina bombina (assembly GCF_027579735.1). Taxonomy (NCBI): domain Eukaryota; kingdom Metazoa; phylum Chordata; class Amphibia; order Anura; family Bombinatoridae; genus Bombina; species Bombina bombina. The sequence continues at coordinate 194,895,480 of NC_069505.1, read as the reverse complement.
CCCCCTTAAATAAATCTAACACTAAGCCCCTGAAGATCTTCCTATCTTGTCTTCACCATACCAGGTTCACCGATCGGTCCAGAAGAGCTCCTCCGATGTCCTGATCCAAGCCCAAGCGGGGGGCTGAAGATGTCCATGATCCGGTAGAAGTCTTCATCCAAGCGGGGCAGAAGAGGTTTTCCATCCGATTGAAGTCTTCATCCAAGCGGGGCAGAAGAGGTCTTCCATCCGATTGAAGTCTTCATCCAAGCGGGGCAGAAGAGGTCTTCCATCCGATTGAAGTCTTCATCCAGGCGGCATCTTCTATCGACATCCATCTGGAGCGGAGCGGCAGCATCCTGAAGACCTCCGACGCGGAACATCCATCCTGGCCGACGACTGAACGACGAATGACGGTTCCTTTAAATGACGTCATCCAAGATGGCGTCCCTCGAATTCCGATTGGCTGATAGGATTGGCTGATCGGAACAGCCAATAGAATGCGAGCTCAATCTGATTGGCTGATTGGATCAGCCAATCGGATTGAACTTGATTCTGATTGGCTGATTCCATCAGCCAATCAGAATATTCCTACCTTAATTCCGATTGGCTGATAGAATCCTATCAGCCAATCGGAATTCGAGGGACGCCATCTTGGATGACGTCATTTAAAGGAACCATCATTCGTCGTTCAGTCGTCGGCCAGGATGGATGTTCCGCGTCGGAGGTCTTCAGGATGCTGCCGCTCCGCTCCAGATGGATGTCGATAGAAGATGCCGCCTGGATGAAGACTTCAATCGGATGGATGACCTCTTCTGCCCCGCTTGGATGAAGACTTCAATTGGATGGAAGACCTCTTCTGCCCCGCTTGGATGAAGACTTCTACCGGATCATGGACATCTTCAGCCCCCCGCTTGGGCTTGGATCAGGACATCGGAGGAGCTGTAATATTTTTCTTATGTTTGTAAATATTTTTTTATTTTTTGTAACTTAGTTCTTTTTTATTTTTTGTACTTTAGTTAGTTTATTTCATTGTAGTTATTTGTAGATATTGTATTTAATTAATGTATTGATAGTGTAGTGTTACGTTTAATTGTAGGTAATTGTAGGTATTTTATTTAATTAATTTAATGATAGTATAGTGTTAGGTTTAATTGTAACTTAGGTTACAGGTAATTTACAGGTAATTTTGTAATTATTTTAACTAGGTAACTATTAAATAGTTCTTAACTATTTAATAGCTATTGTACCTGGTTAAAATAATTACAAAGTTGCCTGTAAAATATATATTAATCCTAAAATAGCTACAATGTAATTATAATTTATATTGTAGCTATATTAGGGTTTATTTTACAGGTATTACAGTATTTAGCTTTAAATAGGAATAATTTATTTAATAAGAGTTAATTAATTTCGTTAGATTAAAATTATATTTAATTTAGGGGGGTGTTAGTGTTAGGGTTAGACTTAGCTTTAGGGGTTAATACATTTATTAGAATAGCGGTGAGCTCCGGTCGGCAGATTAGGGGTTAATAATTGAAGTTAGGTGTCGGCGATGTTAGGGAGGGCAGATTAGGGGTTAAAAAAATTTAATCGAGTGGCGGCGATGTGGGGGGACCTCGGTTTAGGGGTACATAGGTAGTTTATGGGTGTTAGTGTACTTTAGAGTACAGTAGTTAAGAGCTTTATGAATCGTTGTTAGCCCAGAAAGCTCTTAACTACTGACTTTTTTCTGCGGCTGGAGTTTTGTCGTTAGATTTCTAACGCTCACTTCAGACATGACTCTAAATACCGGAGTTAGAAAGATCCCATTGAAAAGATAGGATACGCAAATGACGTAAGGGGATCTGCGGTATGGAAAAGTGAGCGTTAGACCCTTTTTTGAGTGACTCCAAATACCGGAGTTAGCCTAAAACCAGCATTAGGAGCCTCTAACGCTGGTTTTCACGGCTAACGCCAAACTCCAAATCTAGGCCTAAGATTCTACTATGTATTTAACATGTATTGTATTAGAAGTGTATTATCTCTTCAAATGTAATTATAAGCTTAACATGTGACTTGAATGCACTATGAATAGAAATGAAGGCTTTCATTTAAATCACTCACGGCCAGATTACAAGTTTTTCGGTAAGAGGGGTGCGGTACTAACTTGCACGTTATTGTCACTGCTCACTTACCTACAGAACTGGTATTACAGGTTTTTTATAAACCCAGCGTTAAAAGGCAAGAAGTGAGCGTAGAGGAAAATTTAGCTCCTTACCGCACTCCAATACCAGCGCTGTTTAAGTCAGCGGTGAGCTGGTTGTACGTGCTCATGCACATTTTTCCCATAGACATCAATGGGGAGAGCCGGCTGAGAAAAAGTCTAACACTTGCAATAAAGCAGCGAAAAGCTCAGTAACGCAGCCCCTTTGATTCCTATGGGGAAACAAAACTTATGTTTACACCTAACACCCTAACATGAACCCAGAGTCTAAACACCCCTAATCTTACACTTATTGACCCCTAATCTGCCACTCCGGACATCGCCGCCACTATAATAAACAAATTAACCCCTAAACCGCCGCACTCCCGCATCACAAACATTAGTTAAATATTGTTAACCCCTAATCTGTCGCCCCTAACATCGCTGCCACCTACCTACATTTATTAACCCCTAATCTGCCGCCCCCAACGTTGCCGCCACTATACTAAATTTATTAACCCTTACAAATTAGTCTAACCCTAACACCCCCTAACTTAAAGGGGCAGTCTAGTATAAATTAAACTTTCATTATTCAGATAGGACTTTTAATTTTAATCAACTTTCCAATTTACTTTTATCATCAAATTTGCTTTTTTCTCTTGGTATTCTTAGTTTAAACTAAACATAGGTAGGCTCATATGCTAATTTCTAAGCCTTTGAGGGCTGCCTCTTATCACATGCTTTTTAAATCTCTTTTCAACACAAAGAGACAGAAAGTACATGTGGGCCATATAGATAACACTGTGTTCAGGCACTGGGGGTTATTTAAGATTTAGCACAATACAATGCTAACTGCAAGACAATAGATAATAAACAGTCACAGTCATGTGATCAGGGGGCTGGAAGAAGATTCCTAGATACAAGGTAATCACAGAGGTAAAAAGTGTATTAATATAACTGTGTTGGTTATGCAAAACTGGGGAATGGGTAATAAAGGGATTATCTATCTTTTAAAACAATAACAATTCTATGGTAGACTGTCCCTTTAAAAAAAAATGAATCTAAAGAAAACCTACTATTAATAACTAAATTATTTCTATTTAAAATTAAATACTAATAGTTACATTGTATCTAGCTTAGGGTTTATTTTTATTTTAAAGGTAAGTTTGTATTTATTTTAACTAGGTAGAATAGTTACTAAATAGTTATTAACTATTTAATAACTACCTAGCTAAAATAAATACAAATTTACCTGTAAAATAAAACCTAACCTAAGTTACACTAACCAGAGGGATTTTGATTGGTAGACCGAGCGCTAGTATTGGGACTCCTTATGCTCACTGACAAGAGCTCCCTAGTGGACTTGGGAATAGACTTCAGTGGTGTGAGTGAGTGAGCACTAAAAGCTAAAAAGGCTAGGAAATGTGTATGGATGGGCTAAAAAATATACATATTTATTAACAATACCATAAAATACATAATTGACAGTGAAAACACAATGATAAAATAAAATAAAATCTTCCTAAAACCTACATGGATCCATGAAATATGTATAAAATCACAATTCTTGTAAAATATCACAATTCACGTTAAAATCACAATTCGCGTCCTATACTATGGTGACAGTATTTAAAGCATATGATGACTACAGCAAACAATCAAGGAGGTAGTGGCTACTAATGAAGTGATAAACAAATTGGTCTTAATTGTGTACAAAAGTAAAAGTGTGTAAAATTATCAAGTGTATACAAAAATCAAAATAAATGTAACAAGGTGAACGTTACAAAACAAAAAAGAAGAAAAAATATATAAGAAGAAAAATTTATTTTGTGCAATGTCGAGGATCAATAAATCTAAAAAAATCTTCTGAACCTGTGAATAAATGAAGAAAACAATAGTGCAATACGTCTAAACACTGTATACAGTAATTAGAAATGAGCTCACCAGTTTGTCAACGCGTTTTGGCCTTACTGGGCCTTTATCATGCACTATTGTTTTCTTCATTTATTCACAGGTTCAGAAGATTTTTTGGACCACCTATATCATGTTTTTAATTTTTTAATTTTAATTTTTTAATTGTTCCACTGCTCCACATTTTTATTCATTTGTGATCATGTTTTTTTGGCATTTTTTAGTGTTACCATTCACATTAGATTGGATTTTGGTTTTTAGGAATTGTTTTTTGCACCAACTTTTTCCTGCACCACTGTGAATCAACAAGGGACATCCATTTGCATATAGCTACACCGGACACTCTTTACATCATTTTTCATTATTTTTTGGATTACACCAACATTGGATATTGATCCTGGACATTGCACAAAATAAATTTTTCTTCTTATATGTGTTTTGTAACGTTCACCTTGTTACATTTATTTTGATTTTTGTATACACTTGATAATTTTACACACTTTTACTTTTGTACACAATTAAGACCAATTTGTTTATCACTTCATTAGTAGCCACTACCTCCTTGATTGTTTGCTGTAGTCATCATATGCTTTAAATACTGTCACCATAGTATAGGACGCGAATTGTGCTTTTAACGTGAATTGTGATTTTATACATATTTCATGGATCCATGTAGGTTTTAGGAAGATTTTATTTTATTTTATCATTGTGTTTTCACTGTCAATTATGTATTTTATGGTATTGTTAATAAATATGTATATTTTTTAGCCCATCCATACACATTTCCTAGCCTTTTTAGCTTTTAGCGCTCACTCACTCACACCACTAAGTTACACTAACACCTAACCTTACACTACAATTAAATAAATTACCTAAATTAAATACAATTAACTAAATCAAATACAAGCACCTAAATTACAAAAGCAAACAAACACTAAATTACACAAAATAAAAAACAAAATTACAAAATATTTAAACTAATTACACCTAATAAAAAGCCCCCTCAAAATAAAAAAAAACCCTAGCCTAAACTAAACTACCAACTACCTGCCTGTCTGGAGGACCACTTCTCCAGGCTTGGATGAAGACTTCCCCCGGCTTCGTTAAGGACTTCTTTCCGCTTCAATGAGATCTTCTCCAGGCTTCGTTGAGGATGGATGTCGGCTCTTCAAAACTGTAAGTGGATCTTCAGGTGTTAGTGTTAGGTTTTTTTAAGGGCTTATTGGGTGGATATTATTTTTAGGTTAGGGCTTTGAGCTGCAATAGAGCTAAATGCCCATCCAAATGCCATTTTCAGGGCAATGGGGAGCTTTTTTTTTTTAGTTAGGGTTTTATTTGGGGGGTTGGTTGTGTGGGTGGTGGGTTTTACTGTTGGGGGTTGTGTGTATTTTTTTTTACAGGCAAAAGAGCTGATTTCTTTGGGGCAATGCCCCGCAAAAGGCCATTTTAAGGGCTATTGGTAGTTTAGTTTAGACTAGGGTTATTTTTATTTTGGGGGGCTTTTTTATTTTGATAGGGCTATTAGATTATGTGTATTTAGTTTAAATATCTTGTAATTTGTTTTTTATTTTGTGTAATTTAGTTTTTTTTTTTTTTGTAAATTAGGTATTTGTATTTAATTTAGTTAATTGTATTTAATTTAGGCAATTTATTTAATTGTAGTGTAGTGATAGGTGTTAGTGTAACTTAGGTTAGGTTTTATCTTTTATTTTACAGGTAAATTTGTATTTATTTTAGCTAGGTAGTTATTAAATAGTTAATAACTATTTAGTAACTATTCTACCTAGTTAAAATAAATACAAACTTGCTTGTAAATTAAAAATAAACCCTAAGCTAGATACAATGTAACTATTAGTTATATTGTATCTAGCTTAGGGTTTATTTTATAGGTAAGTATTTCGTTTTACATAGGAATTATTTAGTTATTAATAGTAGGTTTTTATTTAGATTTATTTTAATTATATTTAAGTTAGGGGGTGTTAGGGTTAGACTTAGGTTTAGGGGTTAATAAATATAGTTTCTTTCATGTAATTGGCAAGAGTCCATGAGCTAGTGACATATGGGATATACAATCCTATCAGGAGGGGCACAGTTTCCCAAACCTCAAAATGCCTATAAATACACCCCTCACCACACCCACAATTCAGTTTTACAAACGTTGCCTCCTATGGAGGTGGTGAAGTAAGTTTGTGCTAAGATTTCTACGTTGATATGCGATTCTCAGCATTGTTGAAGCCCGATTCCTCTCAGAGTACAGCGAATGTCAGAGGGACGTGAAGGGAGTATCACTTATTTGAATACGATGATTTCCCTAACGGGGGTCTATTTCATAGGTTCTCTGTTATCGGTCGTAGAGATTCATCTCCTACCTCCCTTTTCAGATCGACGATATACTCTCAATTTACCATTACCTCTACTAATAACTGTTTTAGTACTGGTTTGGCTATCTGCTATGTGTGGATGGATGTCTTTTGGTAAGTATGTTTTTATTACTTAAGACACTCTCAGCTATGGTTTGGCACTTTATGTATTTATATAAAGTTCTAAATATATGTATTGTACTTATATTTGCCATGAGTCAGGTTCATGTATTTCCTTCTGCAGACTGTCAGTTTCATATTTGGGAATATAAACACTTTAAGAAATTTATTTCTTACCTGGGGTTTAGTCTTTTTTTCAATTTGACTACTTTTTGCAATTGCGGGTGTTAGGCCCGCGGGTGCGTCAAATGCTAGACTTTATTGCGTCATTTTTGGAGCAAACTTTTTTTGGCACGAAAAAATACGTTTATGACGCAACTTCATCATTTCCGGCGTCATACGTGACGCCGAGACCTTTCACACGGCGGCGTCATTAGTGATGCAAGTGTGTCCTTGCCGGTCATTTTTGGCGCCAAAAAAGTTTACGTTATGTTGTGCGTCATCCTTGGCGCCAAATTTTTGGCATTTTTTCAATACTCCATTGATGTTTGCCTCCTGTTTATTTCTCTATCAAGAGGCCTATGCTTTTGCATTTTTTCCCATTCCTGAAACTGTCATTTAAGGAAATAGATAATTTTGCTTTATATGTTGTTTTTTCTCTTACATTGAGCAAGATGTCCCAATCTGATCCTGCCTCTGAAGTTTCTGCTGGAACATTGCTGCCTGACATCGGTTCTACCAAAGCTAAGTGCATTTGTTGTAAAATTGTAGAAATTATTCCACCGAATGTCATTTGTAATAGTTGTCATGATAAACTTTTACATGCAGATAGGTTTTCTATCAGTAATAGTACATTGCCAGTTGCAGTTCCTTCAACTTCTAATGTGCATGATATACCTGTAAATTTTAAAGAATTTGTTTCTGAATCTATTATGAAGGCTTTGTCTGCATTTCCACCTTCTAATAAACGTAAAAGGTCTTTTAAAACTTCTCATTTAGCTGATGAAATTTCAAATGACCAACAACATAATAATTCATCCTCTTCAGAAACAGAAGATCCTTCCTCAGATATTGACACTGACAAATCTACTTATTTATTTAAAATAGAGTATATGCATTCTTTATTAAAAGAAGTGTTAATTACTTTGGATATTGAGGTAACCAGTCCTATTGACGTTCAGTCTAATAAACATTTAAATACTGTTTTTAAACCTCCTGTGGTTTCCCCAGGTGTTTTTCCCATTCCTGACGCTATTTCTGATATGATTTCTAGGGAATGGAATAAGCCAGGTACTTCCTTTATTCCTTCTTCAAGGTTTAAGAGATTGTATCCTTTACCAGCAAAATCTATAGAGTTTTGGGAAAAGATCCCCAAAGTTGATGGGGCTATTTCTACTCTTGCTAAACGTACCACTATTCCTATGGAAGATAGCACTTCCTTTAAGGATCCTTTAGATAGGAAGCTTGAATCTTATCTAAGGAAGGCCTATTTATATTCAGGTCATCTTCTCAGACCTGCTATTTCTTTGGGTGATGTTGCGGCTGCATCAACTTTCTGGTTGGAAAATTTAGCGCAACATGAATTGGATTCTGACATATCTAGCATTGTTCGCTTACTGCAACATGCTAATCATTTTATTTGTGATGCCATTTTTGATATTATGAAAATTGATGTTAGATCCATGTCTTTAGCTGTATTAGCTAGAAGAGCTTTGTGGCTTAAATCTTGGAATGCTGATATGACATCTAAATCTAGATTACTATCTCTTTCTTTCCAAGGTAATAATTTATTTGGTTCTCAGTTGGATTCTATTATTTCAACTATCACTGGAGGAAAAGGAGTTTGTTTGCCTCAGGATAAAAAACCTAAGGGTAAATCTAAGGCTTCTCACCGTTTTCGTTCCTTACGTCAGAATAAGGAACAAAAACTCAATCCTCCTCCCAAGGAATCTGCTTCCAGTTGGAAGCCTTCCTCAAATTGGAATAAATCCAAGCCATTTAGGAAACCAAAGTCTGCCCCTAAGTCCGCATGAAGGTGCGGCCCTCATTCCAGCTCAGCTGGTAGGGGGCAGATTAAGGTTTTTCAAGGATTTTTGGATAAAATCTGTCCAAAATCATTGGATTCAGAGCATTGTCTCTCAAGGGTATCAAATAGGATTCAAAGTAAGACCTCCTGTGAGAAGATTTTTTCTCTCACACATTCCTGTAAATCCAGTAAAAGCTTGGGCTTTTCTGAAGTGTGTTTCAGACCTGGAGTCTTCAGGGGTAATCATGCCAGTTCCTCCTCAGGAACAAGGTTTGGGGTTTTATTCAAACCTATTCATTGTACCAAAGAAAGAAAATTTGTTCAGACCAGTTCTGGATCTGAAAATTTTGAATCGTTATGTAAGAGTACCAACTTTCAAGATGGTGACTATAAGGACTATTCTGCCTTTTGTTCAGCAAGGACATTATATGTCCACAATAGACTTGCAGGATGCATACCTTCATATTCCGATTCATCCACAAAACTATCAGTTTCTGAGATTCTCTTTTCTAGACAAGCATTACCAATTTGTTGCTCTTCCATTTGGCCTAGCAACAGCTCCAAGAATCTTTTCAAAGGTTCTGGGTGCCCTACTATCTGTAATAAGAGAACAGGGTATTGCGGTGTTTCCTTATTTGGACGATATCTTGGTACTAGCTCAGTCTTTACATACTGCAGAATCTCACACGAATCAACTAGTGTTCTTTCTTCGGAAACATGGTTGGAGGATCAATTTACCAAAAAGTTTCTTGATTCCTCAGACAAGGGTCACTTTTTTAGGCTTCCAGATAGATTCAGTGTCCATGACTCTGTCTCTAACAGACAAGAGACGTTTAAAATTGGTCACAGCATGTTGGCTCCTTCAGTCTCAGTCATTCCCTTCAGTGGCTATGTGCATGGAAGTTTTAGGTCTCATGACTGCAGCATCGGACGCAATCCCCTTTGCTCGTTTTCACATGAGACCTCTACAGCTTTGTATGCTGAATCAATGGTGCAGGGATTATACAAAGATATCACAATTAATATCCTTGAATCCCAATGTACGACACTCTCTGACATGGTGGTTAGATCGCCATCATTTGGTTCAAGGGGCTTCTTTTGTTCGCCCAACTTGGACTGTGATCACAACAGATGCGAGTCATTCAGGTTGGGGAGCTGTTTGGGGGTCTCTGACAGCACAAGGGGTTTGGAAATCTCAAGAGGCGAGATTACCAATAAATATTTTAGAACTCCGTGCAATTCTCAGGGCTCTTCAGTTCTGGCCTCTACTAAAGAGAGAACCATTCATTTGTTTTCAGACAGACAATATCACAACTGTGGCTTATGTCAATCATCAGGGTGGGACTCACAGTGCACAAGCTATGAAAGAAGTATCTCGGATACTTGCTTGGGCAGAATCCAGCTCCTGTCTAATCTCTGCGGTGCATATCCCAGGTGTAGACAATTGGGAGGCGGATTATCTCAGCCGCCAGACTTTACATCCAGGGGAGTGGTCTCTCCATCCAGATGTGTTTTCTCAGATTGTTCAGATGTGGGGGCTTCCAGAGATAGATCTCATGGCCTCTCATCTAAACAAGAAACTTCCCAGATACCTGTCCAGGTCCAGGGATGTTCAGGCGGAAGCAGTGGATGCGCTGACACTTCCTTGGCGTTATCAACCTACTTACATCTTCCCGCCTCTAGTTCTCCTTCCAAGAGTGATTTCCAAAATCATCATGGAACAGTCTTTTGTGTTGCTGGTGGCTCCAGCATGGCCACACAGGTTTTGGTATGCGGATCTGGTTCGGATGTCCAGTTGCCCGCCTTGGCCACTGCCGTTACGGCCGGACCTACTATCTCAAGGTCCGTTTTTTCCATCAGGATCTCAAATCATTAAATTTGAAGGTATGGAAATTGAATGCTTAGTTCTAAGTCATAGAGGTTTCTCTGATTCAGTGATTAATACTATGTTACAAGCTCGTAAATCTGTCTCTAGAAAGATTTATTATAGAGTTTGGAAGACTTACATTTAAATGGTGTTCTTCTCATAAATTCTCCTGGCATTCTTTTAGAATTCCTAGAATTTTGCAGTTTCTTCAGGATGGTTTGGATAAGGGTTTGTCTGCAAGTTCCTTGAAAGGACAAATCTCCGCTCTTTCTGTTTTATTTCACAGAAAGATTGCTATACTTCCTGATATACACTGTTGTGTACAGGCTTTAGCTCGTATTAAGCCTGTCATTAAGTCAATTTCTCCTCCTTGGAGTCTTAATTTGGTTCTGAGGGCTTTACAGGCTCCTCCATTTGAACCTATGCATTCTTTGGACATTAAACTACTTTCTGGGAAAGTGTTGTTCCTTTTGGCTATCTCTTCTGCTAGAAGAGTTTCTGAGCTATCTGCTCTTTCTTGTGAGTCTCCTTTTCTGATTTTTCATCAGGATAAGGCAGTTTTGCGGACTTCTTTTCAATTTTTACCTAAGGTTGTGAATTCTAACAACATTAGTAGAGAAATTGTTGTCCCTTCTTTATGTCCTAATCCTAAGAATTCTTTGGAGAGATCCTTACATTCTTTGGATGTGGTAAGAGCTTTGAAATATTATGTGGAAGCTACTAAAAATTTCAGGAAGACTTCTAGTCTATTTGTTTTATTTTCTGGTCCTAGGAAAGGTCAGAAAGCTTCTGCTATTTCCTTGGCTTCTTGGTTGAAACTTTTGATTCATCAAGCTTATTTGGAGTCGGGTCAAACCCCGCCTCAGAGAATTACAGCTCATTCTACTAGATCAGTCTCCACTTCATGGGCTTTTAAGAATGAAGCTTCAGTTGATCAGATTTGCAAAGCAGCCACTTGGTCCTCTTTGCATACATTTACTAAATTCTACCATTTTGATGTATTTGCTTCTTTGGAGGAAGTTTTTGGTAGAAAAGTTCTTCAGGCAGCTGTTTCAGTTTGATTCTTCTGCTTTTTGATCTAAGTTTTTTTCTTTCAAAAGTGAAAATAAACTTATTTTTAGGTTGTGGATTATTTTCTCAGTGGAATATGGCTGTTTTTGTTTTATTCCCTCCCTCTCTAGTGACTCTTGAGTGGAAGACTTCACATCTTGGGTATTGATATCCCATATGTCACTAGCTCATGGACTCTTGCCAATTACATGAAAGAAAACATAATTTATGTAAGAACTTACCTGATAAATTAATTTCTTTCATATTGGCAAGAGTCCATGAGGCCCACCCTTTTTTATGGTGGTTATGATTTTTTGTATAAAGCACAATTATTTCCAAATTTCCTTTGCTGATGCTTTCTACTCCTTTCTTTATCACCCCACTGCTTGGCTATTCGTTAAACTGAATTGTGGGTGTGGTGAGGGGTGTATTTATAGGCATTTTGAGGTTTGGGAAACTTTGCCCCTCCTGGTAGGATTGTATATCCCATATGTCACTAGCTCATGGACTCTTGCCAATATGAAAGAAATGAATTTATCAGGTAAGTTCTTACATAATTATGTTATAGTAACGGTGGTGGCGACGTTGGGGGCGGCAGATTAGGGGTTAATAAATGTAGGTAGGTGGCAGCGATGCTAGGGACAGCAGATTAGGGGTTAATAATATTTAACTAGTGTTTACGATGCAAGAGTGCATCAATTTAGGGGTTAATATGTTTATTATAGTGGTGGCGATGTTGGGAGCTGCAGATTAGGGGTTAATATTTTTATTTTAGTGTTTGCGATGCGGGAGGGCCTCGGTTTAGGGGTTAATAGGTAGTTTATGGGTGTTAGTGTACTTTTTAGCACTTTAGTTATGAGTTTTATGCTACATCTTTGTAGTGTAAAACTCATAACTACTGACTTTAGAATGCATTACGAATCTTGCGGGATAGGCTGTACTGCTCACTTTTTGGCCTAAAAAAAAAGCTTGTAATACCGGCGCTATGGAAGTCCCATTGAAAAAAGACTATATGCAAATCGCGTAAGTTGATTTGCGGTAAGGCCAAAAAGGTGTACGGGACTGCTGTACCTATAAGACTCGTAATAGCAGCGGTAGTAAAAAAGCAGCGTTATGAGCCTTAACTCTGCTTTTTTACTCATAACGCAAAACTCGTAATCTAGCCGACTGTTTTTTAAGTAAGGTAATATCTATGATTAAGGCACACATGCCGAAACATGTTAGACCCACCTATCTAACTTTTTAAATTGGTAAAATAAAGCTTTGTTTTAAACTAGCACTGAGGACTTTTGCTGGTTTATTTTTTGATTTTGTCTGCAATTCATCCTCATCAACCTGGCATTTTCCTCAACTGCTGAAATGAACTAAATTGGGCTGTTAGGAAACAGGTGCATAGTGGTCAGTTGACCAAGCTAATACAGAGGGAGTCGCCATCCGGTCTGAGCAAACCAGCACATTGTAGAGGATATGGAACTTCTAATTTATTTGCTGCAACAAAGAAGAAAAAAACAACACTAAAGACTACCGTACCAGCAGCAGAGGGGATAAGCCAGGAGGCAGAGTTGCATAGTTCCAGAGGGACTGGTGGTTATCTGGACTCTGGGGAGCACAGTTTGCACCGTATATTAATCTAGGCAAATACACGGTACACTCCGAAGCTGGAAGGTAGGACCCCTGAATAGGGCAAGTTCTTATGTGATTATATTATTATTTCAACTACGGCAGCAATAAGAGACTAACCATATAAGACCTTTCAAGACTGTTTGTTAACAGAATATTTTGCTCCTGCCTGCCACTTATGAATACATAACCCTGAAGATTGTTGTGTTTTGAGCTGACTCTGAGAATTCATATAATTATATATATATATATATTTATATACACGTATATATATATATATATATATATATAATATATATATATTACCAAAAAAAAACAGATATATATAGAAATATGTATTTATGAATAAATAGAACATATGCTATGTGAAGAACATTGGAATGTGAAATATTCATATTTAATGTCGGGTTAGTGCACATGAGAAAAACACTATCATTTTTTGCTCTCCATTGAAGTCTATGGTGGAATATGTTAATGCAGATGCAATATTAAAACCTTTTTGTACGCATCTGGTTAGCACATGAACAAAAATGTTTTACTTTCTGTGTGTAATTTGTGCACTACCCGATGAGCGCAAATAGCAGAAGTCGAGTGGAGTTAATATATGAACTGAAGTGATAAATAGGACTCCAATCGTAATCTAGCCCTATGTGATTTATATTTTGCAAACTGAGTGTGGTCTTACATATATAGGTTGTACAACATGTCCCCTTAAAAAATGAAATTATGAACATGTGTAAAATATAAAGAAACATTTTGGAAAACAATATGCCTGACATCAGTTTGACCATAGCCATTTATACAATTCTGAAAAAGTGTAGATCTTGGCTACTGAAAATAAATGCACAAAAAGGCAACAGATAGTAAAGAAGGAAAAGAAGGAAAATATCAGAATGACCCAGATATAATGGGCAATAGCCTCAGAGGTTTCTTTCCATGTCATTTCTGTAAGGTCTGTAAACATGGCAAGAAAACTGTCACTTTCAAGCCTAATATCAACCAAGAGACATTTAAAGTTAAAAATACTATCCAATGTAGAGATAAATTTGTCATATATCTGATAGAATGCGGCTGTGGACTGCAATATGTAGGACAAACCACACGTCAATTGAAGGACAGAATAAGGGAACATCTCCTCCAAATCAAATGGACACTTCAAAGACAAACACTAAGACAATGACACCAGTCTCAAATATATGGGTATTTGCAAGGTATCTAAAGACTGTAGAGGGGGTGATATCGAACAAAAAATGCTCAGTATAGAATCCAAATGGATCTTTCATCTTGATTGCATTTACCCCAAAGGTCTGAATGCCAACTTTGAAGTAGTACATTTATTTTAATTTTTTTTACTTTTATTTGAATTGTTGATATTATCATTATAGATGTCCTGATAACTATCTTTGACTTGTGTGAAATTCCTCACATCCTCTCTAAGCAATTCACAATTTGTATTTCTGTCACTCTAATATTTAGTTTTAGGGTCCCAATAGATTCAGGGCCGAGATCTAGACATCTTGGTATCATATACACAGCATTAGGACGAGACTAACTCACACTTTTTATATACAATTAGGTTAAATATATTACATGTATGTATGTTCGTACTAGCTTGTATTGTCTTTAGTACCTACTGTAATAAGTAAGTCTGGGTCTAGTCCCATATGTAGCTTGTAACAATATGAAATAGGCTACCAATTATGCTACTCATAACCATGCAACCTTTTGCAATTTTTAACCATGTCATTTTTTTATAATTCACAACTATGTAACCTTTTGTAAAAATTGTGTAACCTTTTTAAATAGGCTTCATATTGTGTTTAGTGTTCACTACATTTAGTTAGATTGGATCTATTCTCATACATGATCCAACCTATAACGGCAATAGGCCATATCATGTTATCATGTACTGTTTTTTTATACACACTGTATTTAATAAGTCTGGGCTGAGTCCCATATGACACTAATTAATGCATTTCATTATGTAAATTAGGCCATTTATCATGTTATTCATTATCACATTTTGTACAATAGGCTTCATATCGTGTTTTGTACCCACTATTGGGCATATTCCTATATGTGATCTGATTGATTATGCCAATAGGTCATCAACTATGTCACCACTTGAGCTGTATTTTTAGATGTTTTTTGGCTGTTGGGAAGAATTTAAGCCTCCACCTTCTTTTGAAATTGGATTTTTCTATCCCCAATGTGTACTTTAGGTATACAGTTTTTTTAAATATTTTTTTAGTTTTAATTTAGAGAGGTTATTCTTAACCTTTTTTTCAAGTCAATTTTGAAAGGCATTAGTCCTTTAACTGCGATAGTTTTTACAATTAAGTTTTAAATATATACATCCGCCATCACATATTATATCCCACCCTGTTAATCTTAATTGATAGCTTACCGTTACCAAAAGGGAATTATTGCCCTTTTCAAAGATGGATACCTCCACATATCCGAAACCTGAAGCAGCATAAGCACACAATACCGGAAGTCCGTAACCGGAAATGACCGCAGCGTCACACATGCGATGTGCGAGTCAACGACAAAGGATTTGGCGGAAATGCTCCCTCTGTTTCATAATTTGATTGGTTGGTGGTATATTTATATTGTCATAGTTTTATACTCCTCCTTATGTCTTGAGAAAGGCCCTTTAAGGGATGAGTTGATTTCTTATATTACTCACTTTTTATATGTTTTTTTGCATTTGTGGCTTTGTTTTATTTTTATAGGCAGAGTGATTCCAGGTTTATTTACGTGACCCCAGGCTCAATCACTTTTTTACACCATCCCGCTATTTCACTTCACCGAGGTTGTTGCGGTACCTTTAAGGACTTGACTTTCAGGATTCCATCACCATAATTATTCCTTCAGGACCACATTATCCATTGTTACTTTGGAGATACATAGCATAATTTTTGTACACGTGTACACATATTTTCTTCATCTTCTCTTCATCACACTTATTAGGACTAATAGGATTATTAGTTTTCCCACAAGCTATTTTGTTATATTGTACTTCTAGGAGGTGATCACTCAGTACACTCACATGTGTGTTTAAGTTTATGATTTATCAGATCTACTTATGTTTATCAATTTCTAAGCTTTATTTTTGCTCATTATTTCTGCTCATTGTTTATCTGTATTAAATAACCTTTTTTATATTTGTTTTTAAAGCTGTGTTCAATTTAATTTATTTTTAGACTGTATAATACCTATTTTAGTATGGTCTGTATTTAGCCACAAGTGGCCACTTGGTATAGCTATTTTTTTCCCTTTATATCCCATCCCTGACAGCAAACTTTAGCCTTTGGCGCTCCTATTTGTTCTTTTCCTTCATTTGTATCTAGCTGGGATCTTGTGTTAGGAGATCCTTTAATAGTGAGCCTGCTTGCCAATCCGGGCGCAGTCAATTACCATTGTATCTTTTTAACAGATAGTAAAGAGCCTACTTTGAAAAGGCTTGATGTCCTGTGCATAACTGGAATAAATCATGTAAATAAAGACTAGTATACAAAATGTTAGTTAATTCAGCACATCCATTTCTAAAACAATAAAGGTCTGTATTACAATCTGTAAATGTTGCTTTTACGGTGCTTCTTTAGGACCCAGCGCAGATGAGCTGTGCTGTGTGCGTAAGGAGAGAATGTTTCTTCTTTTTTAATTAGGTCAACATTCACTGTGTAGCTGTAGGCGCAGATCCCCAGAGGATATTTATTGTGGAGTTTTATTTATATCATGAAATAAAATGCCAACAGGAAATGTGCAGATGGTAAATACAGAGCAGCTCAAACAAATATTTAATTACAGTTGTGTGTAGTCCCCGTTCAGCAAGCCCCATGTTTGTTTAGTGCTTGAGACTGTGTGGTTTTCTATTAGGGTAATAAGTGTTTTCCGTATTTTGACACAATCTCTCCACCTTTTAGTTTGTGAGAAAAAGCAGCAAGAACTGCAGGGGAAAATACATCAGGAGGAGAAGTTTCAGCTACATCCATGGAACACCCCTGTTCAGCCACTAGCAGAGGGAAATTAATATTATAATAAGGAAAATATTATGCTTTAAATTTATATAATTATGAATATGATTTTCCCAGAGTTTTTTGCATGTGCCCTGTGCAGTTTTATTATGAGTTCTACTGTGCGCCTTAAATACTTTTTCCTGCATAATTTTTTAATTTTAATGTTTCCATAAAATATTTTTTGAAGATCACTTTCATTATGTTTTTTTAATGTGGTTAAACAATAGAATTTTTTATTTGAATATTTAATTTATTTGTTTATGGTCTTTAATACATGTTTTTGTGAGTCCATTGCACCTCCACATACATAAAAGCAAGGAACATCCCTTTGTGAGACAAAGTAAAAACAGAATGTACAGAGGGCTAAATTACAAGTGGCACGCTAAAGTTAGCGCAGGTTGCAAAATTGCTAACTTGCGTACACATTACAAGTTGAAAGTAAATGGTGCACTCGAGTACAAACATATTTTGCGCTTGATGAGTTAGCGCAACTAAAGACCATGGGGCCGATTTATCAAGGGCCCCTGTTTCTGGGCGAGCCTGAAGGCTTGCCGGAAACAGCAGTTATGAAGCAGCGGTCTTAAGAGCGCTGCTCCTTAACTGGTCCGCCTGCTGCTCTGAGGCTGCGGACATCAATCTGCCCGATCCTATATGATCGGGTTGATTGACACCCCCTGCTAGCGGCTGATTGGCCGCTAAGCTGCAGGGGGCGGCATTACACAAGCAGTTCACTATGACTGCTTGTGCAATGTTAAATGCCAACATTGTATGCAGTCGGCATTCAGCAATGTCTACAGCATATCATGTCGGACAGACATTGATAATTCGGCCCCCTAGCGTAAAGTGTTAGGGGTAAAAAAAAAAAATGTGTACCAAACACAACATGAGTAAATTAAAATAAAGTGTTACACTCATATATACAGTTTATAATAAAAAATATTCAAATAAATATTAATAAAAAATAATATTTATAATGGTTAAAAGGTACAGTATATGGTATATGACAAGGTATTTGACTGGAAAGGGCTATGATGTGTGTGTGTATGTATATATATATATATATATATATATATATATATATATATATATATATGAATATTATTGGCAAATATTGTAGGTATATATATATATATATATATATATATTCAGTAAGGAGTGTTCAATATCATTTTTGTGATATATTTATTTGTACAGAAAATATTTAGGTCTTGAAAAAGGGCCCTGTGAGGACCGAAACGTTGCCCTGGAGGCTGGACGAATAAAAGAAAAATGATCTGAAATAAAAGCAGACATAATTATTTCATCAAAAGCCCTGAGAGTGCCTTTTCCAAGCTACATGTATATATATATATATACTGTATGTCTAAGTATGTGTGTATTTTACATATATGTATATGTGTGTATTTATGTGTTTTATATATGTATATATGTACATATATACCACATACATATATATATATATATAAGTATATATATATATATATATATATATATATATATATATATACACACACACACACACACACACACATGTATATACATATATGCACATATATACACTTTGGAGCCCTTTGCAGTTAAATAACTCAAAACTTGAAAAATTATTTTTAATCAAATTTTAATATTCGATATCAGGTTCCAATCATGTGCAAACAATTTACTTGTAACTTGTAATATGTGCGCTAACCAACCTGGGTTAAAAGTTTCCTTTGAGCGGTGTTTGCACACAAGCGGAAAATAATATTAGCGCACCAGTTATCTGGACCATAATTTGGACAGGGGCTTTATAATACTGGAGATATTTCTTATAGAATCTCACAAGCCCCAGAGAACTTGATAGAATCTCACAAGCCTAAAAAGCTTTAGATCATCGGGCTCTTAGTGTTATCAAAGTGTAAATACAAAGCTGGTACCATAGTTTCCGTGAGTTGCTTTGCCCTCCTGTTTGGCAAGTACATGATGGGCAGATGGTAATTTGAATGTATTATCTCGGTGTGTTGTCAGCTATATGAGGCGATCTCCATACACAGAGAGAAGCACTCAGCCAGGGGATGAACAAAAGCCTATACCTTGTTCTATGAGGAGTCACCACCGCAGGAGCAGCTTCCTTACCTGCAGGATATCAGCTAAATACCAGGACAGGAGACATTTCAGTCTTGTGTGAGCCTCATCAGGCCCTTCAATCAGTAGGGCTACTTCATGTCGTGGCCTCTGTGTGCCCCCTGGGAAAAGTGTCTCACAGTTTAAAGGCAGGGCTTGGCAAACTCTGGTGCCGGTGAGCCACTAGTGACTAGTTATGTTGCCCTCTTATCTTAGAGATTCAATAGATCTGATTACTAAAGTCACTAATATTAAGAACATTGATAGAAATCGATTATGGTTATCATGTGACGTGTCTTCCCTTTATTCGAACATTCAGCATACTCTGGGTGTGGAAGTCATTAAGACCTATCTAGATACAGATCTATATATGCCCACCAAACAAAAAGCGTTTTTATTGGATGCCATTAGTTTTGTGCTCCAACATAATTATTTCATATACCAAGAACATTTTTTTCTACAAACCAAAGGTACTGCCATGGGCACCAGGTTGGCCCCACGTTTTGCCAACCTGTTTATGGGCGCTTTTGAAGACAAATACATCTATTCTTCTAACTATGGGGCAAACCTGGTGTTCTATGGCAGATATCTAGATGACCTTTTCATTATTTGGGAAGGTGACATCTCATTAGCACATTGTTTTGTTGAATATCAACAATAATAGCATGGGTCTCTTTTTTACTGCAAAGATTGAACCTCTCCAGATAGATTTTTTTAGATTTAGTATTATATTGGGACAATAAAGGAAACATTGCGACAAAAACTTATTTCAAAGAAGTTGATAGCAATAGCTATCTTAACTATAAGAGTAGCCACTACTTACCCTGGAAGAGGAATATACCTTTCAACCAGTTTAGCAGAATCAGAAGAA
The DNA here is from genome assembly GCF_027579735.1 of Bombina bombina. Lineage (NCBI taxonomy): Eukaryota > Metazoa > Chordata > Amphibia > Anura > Bombinatoridae > Bombina > Bombina bombina. The sequence goes on along the minus strand of NC_069505.1, from coordinate 194,875,429 downwards.
ACTGCTCTGACATGAGGTTCTTTGAAAAACAGGCTGATACCCTAAAAAAGTAGATTTCTGGAAAAGAATTATAAACTTGAATTAATAGAACAAAGTTATCTGAAACTTTTAGTTCCAAAAGAGAAGCCATCTAGGGAACTCTCACCAACTAACAATAATCAAAAATTCAATATGAAGTTTATTACCAAATATAACAGTAATCATCAGATCATAAAGGATATTGTGAAAAAATACTGGTCTATCTTGACATGTGATCCAGTTTTTCAAAAAGTTCTAGACAGTGTGCCCACTTGCACCTTTTCTAGCGCTCCCATTGTCAAAAATGTATTAGCACCCAGTAAAATGTTCACCAAAATACAACAGAATGTACCATCTATAGGTCTAGAGACCCTCAAAATATGGGTCTTAGGAAAAGAAGAATATTCAGATGTGGTAAGAAATTATGTGGAATGTGTGGATATTAGTACTAATAATTTTGTTTCATACAATACTAAAGAGAAATTTGATATTAAATCCCATATAACTTGTGACACACAATACATAATTTATCTGCTTAACTGTGTTTGTGGGGTACAATATATAGGTTGCATGTCAAGACCCATCAAAAAAAGATGGGGCGAACATCGTAGAAATATTGATAAGAATATGCTGAAACATAGGCATCTATTTATCAAGCCGTCAACCGCAAATACGCTGGAATTCCGCAGCGTATTTGTGGCGAGGCTGATTCGCCATAGTTATCAAGCCCTACAGACTGGCAAAAGTAGAATCTAGTGACGTAACATACGATCTGCCGGACTCAGTCCAACACAGATCGATGGTTATGTCACTCCAGATGTTCCGAACGCAAGTTCAGCACAATATGACTACTTTTGGAAGTTATCAAAGAACAACCAGGTATGCTCGCCACTATTCCGGCCCAGAGTACCTGGTTTTCAATCCGCCGCCCTGGAGGCGGCGGATCCCATAGGAATCAATGGGAGTCTGAAAGCAGCGAAAGCTCATGTTCGATATCCCATTGATTCCTATGAAATGACTGCACCTAACACCCTAACATGTACCCCGAGTCTAAACACCCTAATCTGCCCCCCCTACACCGCCGCCACCTACATTATACTTATTAACCCCTAAACCGCCGCTCCCGGACCTCACCGCAACTAAATAAATTGTTTAACCCCTAAACCGCCACTTCCGGACCCCGCCACAACTAAATAAATAGTTTAACCCCTAAACCGCCGCTCCTGGACCCCGCCGCAACTAAATAAGTTGTTTAACCCCTAAACCCCCGCTCACGGACCCCGCCACAACTAAATAAAGGTATTAACCCCTAAACCGCCACTCACGGACCCTGCCGCCACCTACATTATACATATTAACCCCTATCCTGCCCCCCCTACACCACCGCCACCTACATTAAACTTATTAAACCCTATCCTGCCCCCCCCTACACTGCTGCCACCTACATTAAACTTATAAACCCCTATCCTGCCCCCACTACACCTCCGACACTATATTAAAGTTATTAAACCCTAAACCTAAGTCTAACCCTAACCCCCCCTAACCTAAATATAATTTAAATAAATATAAATAAAATTACTATCATTAACTAAATTATTCCTATTTAAAACGAAATACATACCTATAAAATAAACCCTAAGATAGCTACAATATAACAGTTACATTGTAGCTAGCTTAGGGTTTATTTTTATTTTACAGGCAACTTTGTATTTATTTTAACTAGGTACAATAGTTATTAAACAGTTATTAACTATTTAATAACTCCCTAGCTAAAATAAATACAAAATTACCTGTAAAATAAATCCTAACCTAAGTTACAATTACACCTAACACTATACTATAATTAAATAAATTAAATTAATTAAATACAATTACCGAACGTTAAAAAACTAAAATTAACTAAAGTACAAAAAACAAACACTAAATTACAGAAAATAAAAAAATTACAAGAATTTTAAACTAATTACACCTAATCTAAGCCCCCTAATAAAATAAAAAAGCCCCCCAAAATAATAAAATTCCCTAACCTAAACTAAATTACAAATAGCCCTTAAAAGGGCCTTTTTGCAGGGCATTGCCCCAAATAATCAGCTCTTTTACCTGAAAAAAAAAAGAAATACAACCCCCCCAACATTAAAACCCACCACCCACACACCCAACCCTACTCTAAAACCCACCCAAACCCCCCTTAAAAAAACCTAACACTACCCCCTTGACGATCACCCTACCTTGAGCCGTCTTCACCCAGCCGGGCAGAAGTCTTCATCCGATCCGGCCAGAAGTCTTCATCGAATCCGGCAGAAGAGGTCATCCAAGCGGCAGAAGTCTTCATCCAAGCGGCATCTTCTATCTTCTTCCATCCGACGATGAGCGGCACCATCTTGAAGACATCCGACGTGGAGCATCCATCGATCCCGACGACTAAACGTTGAATGATGATTCCTTTAAATGACTTCATCCAAGATGGCATCCCTTGAATTCCAATTGGCTGATAGGATTCTATCAGCCAATCGGAATTAAGGTAGGAAAAATCAGCCAATAGAATGCGAGGTCAATCCTATTGGCTGATTGGATCAACCAATCCGATTGAACTTTAATCCGATTGGCTGATTGCATCAGCCAACCGGATTTTTCCTACCTTAATTCCGATTGGCTGATAGAATCCTATCAGCCAATCGGAATTCAAGGGACGCCATCTTGGATGACATCATTTAAAGGAACCGTCATTTGTAGTTTAGTCGTCGGGATCGTTGGATGCTCCGCGTCGGATGTCTTCAAGATGGTGCCGCTCCTCGTCGGATGGAAGAAGATAGAAGATGCCGCTTGGATGAAGACTTCTGCCGCTTGGAAGATCTCTTCTGCCCGGATTCAATGAAGACTTCTGGCCGGATCGGATGAAGACTTCTGCCCGGCTGGGTGAAGACGGCTCAAGGTAGGGTGATCTTCAAGGGTGTAGTGTTAGGTTTTTTTAAGGGGGGTTTGGGTGGGTTTTAGAGTAGGGTTGGGTGTGTGGTTGGTGGGTTTTAATGTTGGGGGGGTTGTATTTCTTTTTTTTTTAGGTAAAAGAGCTGATTACTTTGGGGCAATGCCCCGCAAAAGGCCCTTTTAAGGGCTATTTGTAATTTAGTTTAGGGTAGGGAATTTTATTATTTTGGGGGGCTTTTTAATTTTATTAGGGGGCTTAGATTAGGTGTAATTAGTTTAAAATTCTTGTAATTTTTTTTTATTTTCTGTAATTTAGTGTTTGTTTTTTTGTACTTTAGTTAATTTTATTTAATTGTAGGTTAATTGTAGGTAATTTTATTTTATTAATTTAATTATAGTATAGTGTTAGGTGTAATTGTAACTTAGGTTAGGATTTATTTTACAAGTAATTTTGTATTTATTTTAGCTAGGTAGCTATTAAATATTATTAAATAGCTATTGTAAATAATAAATACAAAGTTGCCTGTAAAATAAAAATAAACCCTAAGATAGATACAAATGTAACTATTAGTTATATTGTAGCTATGTTAAGGTTTATTTTATAGGTAAGTATTTAGTTTTAAATAGGAATAATTTAGTTAATAATAATACATTTATTTAGATGTATTTAAATTATATTTAAGTTAGGGGGGTGTTAGGGTTAGACTTAGGTTTAGGGGTTAATTCATTTAATATAGTGGCGGCGGTGCAGGGGGGCAGATTAGGGGTTAATAAATGTAATGTAGGTGGCGGCGGGCTCTGGGTACGATGGTTTAGGGGTTAAACATTTTTTTTAGTTGCGGCGGGGTCCGAGATCGGCAGGATAGGGGTTAATAACTTTATGTAGGTGGCGGTGGTATAGGAGGCAGCAGATTAGGGGTTAATAGGTATAATGTAGGTGGCGGGCAGGGTCCGGGAGCGGCGGTTTAGGGTTAATATATTTATTAGAGTTGCGGCGGGGTCCGGGAGCGGCAGTTTAGGGGTTAAAACATTTATTAAAGTTGCGGCGGGGTCCAGGAGCAGCGGTTTAGGGGGTAAAACAGTATAGTATAGTGTGGGTGCTTAGTGACAGGCTAGCAAAAAAACTGCAAATAAGCCGATGAGCAGCGAGATCGATGACTGTTAGCTAACAACAGTCCGCTGCTCATCGCACCGTACTTGGTGCGCAGCTTTTTGACAGCTTTCTTGATAAATTTAGCAAATGTATTCAGGTCTGCAGCGGCGATGTTAGGCAAGCTTAGGCGAGCGTATTGGTGCTGGCGAATGCTAGAAAGTAGACAGCTTGATAAATAGAGGCCATAGTGTTCCCAGACATGTGGCTTGTCATCATAACAGTAATCCTGATTCTATCAGTATCATACCGATCTAATTTATACCCAAATCTTGGGATTCTAATATATTTATACATTTACGCCAAAGAGAAACATTTTGTATATGGAAGTTATGCACCCTATAATTTATTATAACATAATTTATGTAAGAACTTACCTGATAAATTCATTTCTTTCATATTAACAAGAGTCCATGAGCTAGTGACGTATGGGATATACATTCCTACCAGGAGGGGCAAAGTTTCCCAAACCTCAAAATGCCTATAAATACACCCCTCACCACACCCACAAATCAGTTTAACGAATAGCCAAGAAGTGGGGTGATAAGAAAAAAAGTGCGAAGCATATAAAATAAGGAATTGGAATAATTGTGCTTTATACAAAAAAATCATAACCACCACAAAAAGGGTGGGCCTCATGGACTCTTGTTAATATGAAAGAAATGAATTTATCAGGTAAGTTCTTACATAAATTATGTTTTCTTTCATGTAATTAACAAGAGTCCATGAGCTAGTGACGTATGGGATAATGACTACCCAAGATGTGGATCTTTCCACACAAGAGTCACTAGAGAGGAGGGATAAAATAAAGACAGCCAATTCCTGCTGAAAATAATCCACACCCAAAATAAAGTTTAACAAAAAACATAAGCAGAAGATTCAAACTGAAATCGCTGCCTGAAGAACTGTTCTACCAAAAACTGCTTCAGAAGAAGAAAAGACATCAAAATGGTAGAATTTAGAAAAAGTATGCAAAGAGGACCAAGTTGCTGCTTTGCAGATCTGGTCAACCGAAGCTTCATTCCTAAACGCCCAGGAAGTAGATACTGACCTAGTAGAATGAGCTGTAATTCTCTGAGGCGGAATTTTACCCGACTCAACATAGGCAAGATGAATTAAAGATTTCAACCAAGATGCCAAAGAAATGGCAGAAGCTTTCTGGCCTTTCCTAGAACCGGAAAAGATAACAAATAGACTAGAAGTCTTACGGAAAGATTTCGTAGCTTCAACATAATATTTCAAAAGCTCTAACAACATCCAAAGAATGCAATGATTTCTCCTTAGAATTCTTAGGATTAGGACATAATGAAGGAACCACAATTTCTCTACTAATGTTGTTGGAATTCACAACTTTAGGTAAAAATTCAAAAGAAGTTCGCAACACCGCCTTATCCTGATGAAAAATCAGAAAAGGAGACTCACACGAAAGAGCAGAAAATTCAGAAACTCTTCTAGCAGAAGAGATGGCCAAAAGGAACAAAACTTTCCAAGAAAGTAATTTAATGTCCAATGAATGCATAGGTTCAAACGGAGGAGCTTGAAGAGCTCCCAGAACCAAATTCAAACTCCAAGGAGGAGAAATTGACTTAATGACAGGCTTTATACGAACCAAAGCTTGTACAAAACAATGAATATCAGGAAGAATAGCAACCTTTCTGTTGAAAAAGAACAGAAAGAGCAGAGATTTGACCTTTCAAGGAACTTGCGGACAAACCCTTATCTAAACCATCCTGAAGAAATTGTAATATTCTCGGTATTCTAAAAAAAAATGCCAAGAAAAATGATGAGAAAGACACCAAGAAATATAAGTCTTCCAGACTCTATAATATATCTCTCTGGATACAGATTTACGAGCCTGTAACATAGTATTAATCACAGAGTCAGAGAAACCTCTTTGACCAAGAATCAAGCGTTCAATCTCCATACCTTTAAATTTAAGGATTTCAGATCCTGATGGAAAAAAGGACCTTGAGACAAAAGGTCTGGTCTTAACGGAAGAGTACACGGTTGGCAAAAGGCCATCCGGACAAGATCCTCATACCAAAACCTGTGAGGCCATGCCGGAGCTACCAGCAGAACAAACGAGCATTCCTTCAGAATCTTGGAGATTACTCTTGGAAGAAGAACTAGAGGCGGAAAGATATAGGCAGGATGATACTTCCAAGGAAGTGAAAATGCATCCACTGCCTCCGCCTGAGGATCCCGGGATCTGGACAGATACCTGGGAAGTTTCTTGTTTAGATGAGAAGCCATCAGATCTATTTCTGGAAGTTCCCACATTTGAACAATCTGAAGAAATACCTCTGGGTGAAGAGACCATTCGCCCGGATGCAACGTTTGGCGACTGAGATAATCCGCTTTCCAATTGTCCATACCTGGGATATAAACCGCAGAGATTAGACAGGAGCTGGATTCCGCCCAAACCAAAATTCGAGATACTTCTTTCATAGCCAGAGGACTGTGAGTCCCTCCTTGATGATTGATGTATGCCACAGATGTGACATTGTCTTATCTGAAAACAAATGAACAACTCTCTCTTCGGAAGAGGCCAAGACTGAAGAGCTCTGAAAATTGCACGGAGTTCCAAAATATTGATCGGAAATCTCACCTCCTGAGATTCCCAAACCCCTTGTGCCGTCAGATACCCCCATACAGCTCCCCAACCTGTAAAACTAGCATCTGTTGAGATTATAGTCCAGGTCGGAAGAACAAAGAAGCCCCCTGAACTAAACGATGGTGATCTGTCCACCATGTCAGAGAGTGTCATAAAATCGGTTTAAAGATATTAATTGAGATATCTTTGAGTAATCCCTGCACCATTGGTTCAGCATACAGAGCTGAAGAGGTCGCATGTAAAAACGAGCAAAGGAGATCGCATCTGATGCGGCAGTCCTAAGACCCAACATTTCCATGCATAAGGCTACCAAAGGGAATGATTGTGACTGAAGGTTTTGACAAGCTGATATCAATGATAAACTTCTCTTGACTGACAAGGACAGAGTCATAGACACTGAATTTATCTAGAAACCTAAAAAGGTTACCCTTGTCTGAGGAATCAATGAACTGATTGGTAAATTGATCCTCCAACCATGAACTTGAAGAAACAACACAAGTCGATTCGTATGAGATTCTACGAAAATGAGAAGACTGAGCAAGTACCAAGATATCGTCCAAATAAGGAAATACCAACACTCTATTCTCTGAATAGAGAAAGAAGGGCACCGAGAACCTTTGAAAAAAAAAAAAATTCTTGGAACTGAGGCTAGGCCAAACGGTAGAGCCACAAAACTGGTAATGCTTGTCTAAAAAGAGAATCTCAGACACTAAAAGTAATCTGGATGAATCGGAATATGCAGATACACATCCTGTAAATCTATTGTAGACATATAATGCCCTTGCTAAACAAAAGGCAGGATAGTCCTACAGTAACCATCTTGAATGTTGGTATCCTAACATAACGATTCAATAATGATAGATCCAGAACTGGTCTGAAGGAATTGACCTTCTTTGGTACAATGAAGAGATAAAATAAAACCCCAGCCCCTGTTCCAGAACTGGAACTGGTATAAATACTCCAGCCAACTCTAGATCTGAAACACATTTCAGAAATGCTGAGCCTTGCTGTGTTAACTGGGACACGGGGAAGAAAAGAATCTCTTAGCAGGAGGCCTTAACTTGAAGCCAATTCTGTACCTTTCTGAAACAATGTTTCTGAAACCAGAGATTAAGAACGGAATTGATCCAAATTTCTTTGAAGAAAACGTAATCTGCCCCATACCAGCTGAGCTGGAATAAGGGCCGCACCTTCATAGGTACTTAGGAGCTGGCTATAGGTTTCTATAAAGCTCGGATATATTCCAAACTGGAAATAGTTTCCAAACTGATACCGCTCCTGAGGATGAAGGATCAGGCTTTTGTTCCTTGTTGTGAGGAAAGGAACGAAATGATTATTTACCCTGGAAAGAAAGGGAAAGCAAAGTTGACTTAGAAGACATGTCAGTATTCCAAGTTTAATCCATAAAGCTTTTCTAGCTAAAATAGCTAGAGACATATACCTGACATCAACTCTAATGATATCAAAAGATGGTATCACCAATAAAATTATTAGCATGTTATAAAATAATAATAATGCTATAAAATTATGATCTGTTACTTGTTGCGCTAAAGCTTCTAACCAAAAAGTTGAAGCTGCAGCAACATCCGCTAAAAATATAGCAGGTCTAAGAAGATTACCTGAACATAAGTAAGCTTTTCTTAGAAAGGATTCAATTTTCCTATCTAAAGGATCCTTAAATGAAGTACTATCTGCCATAGGAATAGTAGTACATTAGCAGGAGTAGAGACAGCCCCATAACCTTAGGGATTTTTGTCCCAAAAAACTCTAATCTGTCAGATGGCACAGGATATAAATTGCTTAAACGTCTAGAAGGAGTAAATAAATTACCCAAATTATTCCATTCCCTGGAAATTACTTCAGAAATAGCATCAGGGAGATAAAACACTTCTGGAATAACTACCTTATTTAAACGTTTACATTTAGTATCAAGAGGACCAGAATCCTCTATTTCTAATGCAAATAACACTTCTTTAAGTAAAGAACGAATAAATTCCATCTTGGACAAATACAAAGATTTATCAGCATCAAAATGATGATGTTCATTTAAAAATTCATCTGAAAAAAAGAGAAGTTTTAAAAGACTTTTATGTATACTAGAAGGAGAAATAACAGACATAGCCTTCTTAATGGATTTAAAATAAATAAAATCTCTTATGTTATCAGGAACACTCTGAAAATTAGATGTTGACGGAACAGCAACAGGTAATGTAACAGTACTAAAGGAAATTTTATCTGCATTAATAAGTTTGACATGACATGCAATACAAATAACAGCTGGAGAAACAGATACCAAAAGTTTATAACAGACTTAGCTTGGTAGCTCCAGCACTGTGCAGTGATTTTCCTGTAGTAACTTCTGACTCAGTTGCAACGTGGAACATCTTGCAATATGTAAAAGAAAAAAACAACATATAAAGCAAAATTGATCAAATTCCTTAAATGACAGTTTCAGGAATGGGAAAAAAAAATGCCAGTGAACAAGCTTCTAGCAACCAGAAGCAATAAATAATGAGACTTAAATAATGTGGAGACAAAAATGACGCCCAAATTTTTTAGCGCCAAAAAAGACGCCCACATTATTTGGCGCCTAAATGCTTTTGGCGCCAAAAATGACGCCACATCCGGAACGCCGACATTTTTGGCGCAAAATAACGTCAAAGAATGACGCAACTTCCGGCGACACGTATGACGCCGGAAACGGAAATAGAATTTTTGCGCCAAAAAAGTCCGCGCCAAAAATGACGCAATAAAATGAAGCATTTTCAGCCCCCGCGAGCCTAACAGCCCACAGGGAAAAAGTCAAATTTTAAGGTAAAATATGTTAAATTAAAATGCATTATCCCAAATATGAAACTGACTGTCTGGAAAATAAGGAAAGTTGAACATTCTGAGTCAAGGCAAATAAATGTTTGAATACATATATTTAGAACTTTATAAATAAAGTGCCCAACCATAGCTTGGAGTGTCACAGAAAATAAGACTTACTTACCCCAGGACACTCATCTACATGTTTGTAGAAAGCCAAACCAGTACTGAAACGAGAATCAGTAGAGGAAATGGTAAATATAAGAGTATATCGTCGATCTGAAAAGGGAGGTAAGAGATGAATCTCTACGACCGATAACAGAGAACCTATGAAATAGACCCCGTAGAAGGAGATCACTGCATTCAAATAGGCAATACTCTCCTCACATCCCTCTGACATTCACTGCACGCTGAGAGGAAAACCGGGCTCCAACTTGCTGCGGAGCGCATATCAACGTAGAATCTAGCACAAACTTACTTCACCACCTCCATCGGAGGCAAAGTTTGTAAAACTGATTTGTGGGTGTGGTGAGGGGTGTATTTATAGGCATTTTGAGGTTTGGGAAACTTTGCCCCTCCTGGTAGGAATGTATATCCCATACGTCACTAGCTCATGGACTCTTGTTAATTACATGAAAGAAATATTGTATAATTTTATCTGCATCTATTTTGTATCTTTCTATATTAATGTTTTGTATATCTATTTCATTGTGTTTATATGTTTGTTACCTATATATACAGTTTAATGTGTTATTTTTATGACACATTGCAACATTACTGTATATTTCGTATAACAGATCATCTTTGATCAGCAATTGTTATTTTGGTCAGATTAAGCTCATTTTGTTATAATATTGCCACACTCATTTCCATTTTTTGTTTGTGGGGATCATCCTTATGTAAATATGTACTAATATTGACTAGTTAATAGTAATCTTTATGATTACTTGATATGTTACCTGTATGTATATCCCTCTCATCTAACATTTCTGAGATTGTCTGTTTGACATATTAAATCGTGATCCATACACGCATGCGTATTACATAGATGGCACTTCTGACAGTTCTATTTGGAGCTGCTTCACAATATGATGCGCTTTCAATGTGCATGCACACTCCATGAAGTTTGTTTCTGATGAATCAGTGTCTTAAAGATAGGCTTTGATTGGCGCCATCTTTGTAGTGGGCATCTATAAGCCTTGTTCATCAACAGATCTCACAACCATTATTTAATAGTATTATGTGATATGAGCTTATGTTCTTTAGACCATTTAGATAAAGAGAGGGTTAAGCCCGTTAAACTACACATACGATTGGCACATTTATCTTAGAATTCTGTTAAGTCCAATCAGCTGTAACACATGAGATCACATGTGCATGCAAGGGATCATTTTATAGACAGCTTAAGGGTATTTAAGACTTTGTTACATTGTATCTCACCTGATGAAACAGTAAATCCGAAAAAAGTGTTGAGACTTTTTATTGTATTGATTTTACTGTTGTTGTTTTTTTTTAATATACCTGTTTATCATTATATATCGTTCTGAGCCGTACTTTCTGAACTGCTAATTCCATTGCATTGATTGGTTTTGGGCTATCCACACCTTACCTGCCTATATCCTTGACTGCACTGGATACACCTTGCTGTGGAGTACAAGTCTGCTTCAGCCTACCTATATAGCACTTGTTCAGTGCTGTTAAAATTGTGAGTATGTTTCTATTTGTTACACAATTTATTTTCACCGGGAAGATATCACACCATTGGGGCGCCCTGTTCTTGCTTTTTGTTTTCTCAGTCTCTGATCTCGTTTATTCAAGATCTTTATGGAAGAGGAAGCTGCCCGGTTTACCAACAACACGCCATAAGTGCTGACATCATGTTGGCATACTTCAAGTGACTTTACTCAAAGACTGCCTTCTGAATAATCACGTTGGTGGTTTATGCACTACATTTTATTGATCATCGCCTTTCTTTACAGGTTTATATTTGACGCTTTTAGATTTTTTGTTTGTTCTTACCACTAGTGACTTAAAATTGCACCCTGGATTAGAGTCCCAAGACACCCTTATGCGCCTTGCACATCCCCCTGCTAGTCGCCACTAGCTGCTGTAGCTTGTTCAGGCCTGGTCCTCTCTAGCCCTTGCAGATGTATGCAAATTTTATATATCAGAGCAACAATGCACTTCTGGGAGCTACAAGCCAATTACATATGTGTGTAGCCACCAATAAGCAGCCAGCTCCCAGTAGTGCATTGCTGCTCCTGACCTTACCTAGGTATGGTTTTCAACAAAGGATACTAAGTGAACAAAGTTAATTTGACAATCGAAGTAAATATACACGTCTTAAACATGTTGCTCTATATGATCCATGAAAGTTTAGTTTTGATGTCCATGTCCTTTTAAGGAAAGTTTATGGATTGACCTTGTAACATGGTGGGACAGGAAGCTGCGCATGTGCAGGGAAGGATGAACATCACCAACTGCTCATCTCCCTCCTATGTGGTGCATGTTCTGCTGATGCCAAACAGCCAGAAAGGGCACTTGTGAAATGGGGGCTGAGGTTTTCCTCTACATGATTTATTTATTTATTTGCAACTAACCATAAGTAATGTCAACATAATGCCCTAGGAAAGCCTCGGAGCCTACATATTTATCATTTAATAGTTATCAAGCCCTACAGACTGGCAAAAGTAGAATCTAGTGACGTAACATACGATCTGCCGGACTCAGTCCAACACAGATCGATGGTTACGTCACTCCAGATGTTCCGAACGCAAGTTCAGCACAATATGACTACTTTTGGAAGTTATCAAAGAACAACCAGGTATGCTCGCCACTATTCCGGCCCAGAGTACCTGGTTTTCAATCCGCCGCCCTGGAGGCGGCGGATCCCATAGGAATCAATGGGAGTCTGAAAGCAGCGAAAGCTCATGTTCGCTGCTGCCCGATATCCCATTGATTCCTATGAAATGACTGCACCTAACACCCTAACATGTACCCCGAGTCTAAACACCCTAATCTGCCCCCCCTACACCGCCGCCACCTACATTATACTTATTAACCCCTAAAACCGCCGCTCCCCGGACCTCACCGCAACTAAATAAATTGTTTAACCCCAAAACCGCAGCTTCCGGACCCCGCCACAACTAAATAAATAGTTTAACCCCTAAACCGCCGCTCCTGGACCCCGCCGCAACTAAATAAGTTGTTTAACCCCTAAACCGCCACTCACGGACCCTGCCGCCACCTACATTATACATATTAACCCCTATCCTGCCCCCCCTACACCTCTGCCACCTACATTAAACTTATTAACCCCTATCCTGCCCCCCCTACACTGCTGCCACCTACATTAAACTTATTAACCCCTATCCTGCCCCCACTACACCTCCGACACTATATTAAAGTTATTAAACCCTAAACCTAAGTCTAACCCTAACCCCCCCTAACCTAAATATAATTTAAATAAATATAAATAAAATTTCTATCATTAACTAAATTATTCCTATTTAAAACGAAATACATACCTATAAAATAAACCCTAAGATAGCTACAATATAACAGTTACATTGTAGCTAGCTTAGGGTTTATTTTTATTTTACAGGCAACTTTGTATTTATTTTAACTAGGTACAATAGTTATTAAACAGTTATTAACTATTTAATAACTCCCTAGCTAAAATAAATACAAAATTACCTGTAAAATAAATCCTAACCTAAGTTACAATTACACCTAACACTATACTATAATTAAATAAATTAAATTAATTAAATACAATTACCTAACGTTAAATAAAATTAACTAAAATTAACTAAAGTACAAAAAACAAACACTAAATTACAGAAAATAAAAAATTACAAGAATTTTAAACTAATTACACCTAATCTAAGCCCCCTAATAAAATAAAAAAGCCCCCCAAAATAATAAAATTCCCTAACCTAAACTAAATTACAAATAGCCCTTAAAAGGGCCTTTTTGCGGGACATTGCCCCAATTAATCAGCTCTTTTACCTGAAAAAAAAAGAAATACAACCCCCCCAACATTAAAACCCACCACCCACACACCCAACCCTACTCTAAAACCCACCGAAAACCCCCTTAAAAAAACCTAACACTACCCCCTTGACGATCACCCTACCTTGAGCCGTCTTCACCCAGCCGGGCAGAAGTCTTCATCCGATCCGGCCAGAAGTCTTCATCGAATCCGGCAGAAGAGGTCATCCAAGCGGCATCTTCTATCTTCTTCCATCCGGCACCATCTTGAAGACATCCGACGTGGAGTATCCATCGATCCCGATGACTAAACGTTGAATGATGATTCCTTTAAATGACTTCATCCAAGATGGCATCCCTTGAATTCCAATTGGCTGATAGGATTCTATCAGCCAATCGGAATTAAGGTAGGAAAAATCAGCCAATAGAATGCGAGGTCAATCCTATTGGCTAATTGGATCAGCCAATCCGATTGAACTTTAATCCGATTGGCTGATTGCATCAGCCAACCGGATTTTTCCTACCTTAATTCCGATTGGCTGATAGAATCCTATCAGCCAATCGGAATTCAAGGGACGCCATCTTGGATGACATCATTTAAAGGAACCGTCATTTTTAGTTTAGTCGTCGGGATCGTTGGATGCTCCGCGTCGGATGTCTTCAAGATGGTGCCGCTCCTCGTCGGATGGAAGAAGATAGAAGATGCCGCTTGGATGAAGACTTCTGCCGCTGTGAGGACCTCTTCTGCCCGGATTCAATGAAGACTTCTGGCCGGATCGGATGAAGACTTCTGCCCGGCTGGGTGAAGACGGCTCAAGGTAGGGTGATCTTCAAGGGGGTAGTGTTAGGTTTTTTTAAGGGGGGGTTGGGTGTGTGGTTGGTGGGTTTTAATGTTGGGGGGGTTGTATTTCTTTTTTTTTTTAGGTAAGAGAGCTGATTACTTTGGGGCAATGCCCCGCAAAAGGCCCTTTTAAGGGCTATTTGTAATTTAGTTTATTTGTAGGTAATTTTATTATTTTGGGGGGCTTTTTAATTTTATTAGGGGGCTTAGATTAGGTGTAATTAGTTTAAAATTCTTGTAATTTTTTTTATTTTCTGTAATTTAGTGTTTGTTTTTTTGTACTTTAGTTAATTTTATTTAATTGTAGGTAATTGTATTTAATTAATTTAATTATAGTATAGTGTTAGGTGTAATTGTAACTTAGGTTAGGATTTATTTTACAAGTAATTTTGTATTTATTTTAGCTAGGTAGCTATTAAATAGTTAATAACTATTTAATAGCTATTGTAAATAATAAATACAAAGTTGCCTGTAAAATAAAAATAAACCCTAAGATAGATACAAATGTAACTATTAGTTATATTGTAGCTATGTTAAGGTTTATTTTATAGGTAAGTATTTAGTTTTAAATAGGAATAATTTAGTTAATAATAATAAATTTATTTAGATGTATTTAAATTATATTTAAGTTAGGGGGGTTTTAGGGTTAGACTTAGGTTTAGGGGTTAATTCATTTAATATAGTGGGGGTGGTGTAGGGGGGCAGATTAGGGCTTAATAAATGTAATGTAGGTGGCGGCGGGCTCTGGGTACGATGGTTTAGGGGTTAAACAATTTACTTAGTTGCGGTTAGGGCCAGGTTCGGCGGTTTAGGGGTTAAACAATTTTTTTAGTTGCGGCGGGGTCCGAGATCGGCAGGATAGGGGTTAATAACTTTATGTAGGTGCAGCGGGGTCCGGGAGCAGCGGTTTAGGGGGCTATCCACACCTTATCTGTCTCTGCCTATATCCTTGACTGCAGTGGATACACCTTGCTGTGGAGTACAAGTCTGCTACAGCCTACCTGTATATCACTCAGTGCTGTTAAAATTGTGAGTATGTTTCTATTTGTTAGACAATTTATTTTCAACGGGAAGATATCACACCATTGGGGCGCCCTGTTCTTGCTTTTTGTTTTCTCAGTCTCTGATCTCGTTTGTTCAAGATCTTTATGGAAGAGGAAGCTGCCCGGTTTACCAACAACACGCCATTAGTGCTTACATCATGTTGGCATACTTCAAGTGACTTTACTCAAAGACTGCCTTCTGAATAATCACGTTGGTGGTTTATGCACTACATTTTATTGATCATCGCCTTTCTTTACAGGTTTATATTTGACGCTTTTAGATTTTTTTTGTTTGTTCTTACCACTAGTGACTTAAAATTGCACCCTGGATTAGAGTCCCAAGACACCCTTATGCGCCTTGCACATCCCCCTGCTAGTCGCCACTAGCTGCTGTAGCTTGTTCAGGCCTGGTCCTCTCTAGCCCTTGCAGATGTATGTGAATTTTATATATCAGAGCAACAATGCACTTCTGGGAGCTACAAGCCAATTACATATGTGTGTAGCCACCAATAAGCAGCCAGCTCCCAGTAGTGCATTGCTGCTCCTGACCTTACCTAGGTATGGTTTTCAACAAAGGATACTAAGTGAACAAAGTTAATTTGACAATCGAAGTAAATATACACGTCTTAAACATGTTGCTCTATATGATCCATGAAAGTTTAGTTTTGATGTCCATGTCCTTTTAAGGAAAGTTTATGGATTGACCTTGTAACATGGTGGGACAGGAAGCTGCGCAAGTGCAGGGAAGGATGAACATCACCAACTGCTCATCTCCCTCCTATGTGGTGCATGTTCTGCTGATGCCAAACAGCCAGAAAGGGCACTTGTGAAATGGGGGCTGAGGTTTTCCTCTACATGATTTATTTATTTATTTGCAACTAACCATAAGTAATGTCAACATAATGCCCTAGGAAAGCCTCGGAGCCTACATATTTATCA
The DNA here is from genome assembly GCF_027579735.1 of Bombina bombina. Classification (NCBI taxonomy): domain Eukaryota; kingdom Metazoa; phylum Chordata; class Amphibia; order Anura; family Bombinatoridae; genus Bombina; species Bombina bombina. The sequence continues at coordinate 194,859,098 of NC_069505.1, read as the reverse complement.
TTTAATGGTGACTGCTTGACAACAGAATCAGGTAGACTAATGACACCTTCTCTGCACCAGCCACTTCCTCTGTACCCTCTGTGCCAGCTAGTCTTCTCTGTGCCAGCCACTTTCTCTGTACCCTCTGTGGCAGCTACTTTCTCTGTACCATCTGTGCCAGCTAGCCTTCTCCCCTGTGCCAGCTAGACTTCTCCTCTGTGCAAGCCACTTCCTCTGTGCCCTCTGTGCCAGCTAGACTTCTCCTCTGTGCCAGCCACTTCCTCTGTACCCTCTGTGCCAGCTAGCCTTCTCCTCTGTGCTAGCTAGCCTTCTCCTCTGTGCCAGCTAGACTTCTCTTCTGTGCCAACCACTTCCTCTGTACCCTCTGTGCAAGCTAACCTTCTCTGTGCCAGCCACTTCCTCTGTGTCAGCCACTTTCTCTGTACTCTTTGTGCCAGCTAGCCTTCTCCTCTATGCCAGCCACTTTCTCTGTACCCTTTGTATCAGATAACCTTCTTCTCTGTGCCAGCCACTTTCTCTGTACTCTTTGTGCCAGCTAGCTTTCTCCTCTATGCCAGCCACTTTCTCTATACCCTCTGTACCAGCTAGCCTTCTTCTCTGTGCCAGCCACATCCTCTGTACCCTCTGTGCCAGCTAGCCTTCTCCTCTGTGCCAGCCACTTCATCTGTACCCTCTGTGCCAGCTAACATTCTCTGTGCCAGCCACTTCCTCTGTACCCTCTGTGCCAGCTAGCCATCTCATCTGTGCCATCGACTTTCTCTGTACCCTCTGTGCCAGCTAACCTTCTCCTCTGTACCAGCCAGTAAACCTTCTCTATGCCAATCGGCATTCTATTTGCAACCACCACCTCTGTGCTATCCATCTGTCCCCTCTATGCCCACTAGCCTCCTCTGTGCCAGCTACCCTGTGCCATGCTCTCTCCTGCACTGTGCTCATCATGTGGAAGATTACTGCGCTGGCATGACACATCCCCAGTATAAACCTCATTTGTTTCTGTAATCTGTTAATTGCTTGTTTGTTTAGGCAGCTTCATGATGCAAACAATGTGATTCTTATAATTATTCTGCAAACCTTGCGTAGAGCTGACGTTAATGAGTTACTCATAATGTGTGTGTACAGCGAGTGTCACTCAGTTATATGAGTGACGCTGTACCCTAATCAAAGACACTGAATAAAATGGAAAATTATACAAACCTGAAATATACTGAGCAGAATAAACCTAGATGAGTATAGATAAGTGTTTGTTGTCAATCCAAAAGGAAAAGAGAACAAAAACACAACAGTACAGTCACAATCAATAATGTGAGGCCCAAAACTCCCAGGGGTATACAGAGAGCTATCACATAGCTATGAACTATTTGTACAATATTTAAATCCTCCTAAATGCTATTATAATGTGTATGTATATATATATATAATCCTGTAGAAAAAAGCGCACTCCAAAGAACTTACTATAATATCCACTTAAATGTGTTAACGTTTTCGAGCTGCTTTTGTTTGCTGCACCCAAGGCTTTACCAGTGAAGTTAGGAGTGCACTTTGTCTATATATATATAAAGATATTATAATGTGGCTGAAGATGCTTCAGTAAACTCTGTACTTTTCCATTTTCCATTAAGGTCTCTAGGTTCTGCCGTATCTCTTTTCAGGAAGCCTTTCTATTCTGCCTTATTGCCTGAGATTCACTAAGGGCGAGATTACAAGTGCGACGCAAACCGTTTTGCGCTAGTGCATTTGAAATTTTGCGAGCCATTTCCATTCCACTGATATTACAATCGCCTTTTTTGCTTCAATCCTTACCGCGATCTAAGAGCTGTGGTAATCTGGGTTCCGAAAATAAAAAGTTGTACAAAACACAACAAAAATATATTACAAAGTAAACTTACACCCATAAACTATTAAACCCTAAATCGCCATCCCCCCACATCGCACACACTAAATAATACTATTAGCCTCTGAACTGCCATCCTCCCCATCGCAAAGTACCTAAATAAACTATTAACCCAAAACCGCCACCCCCCACAACGCAAAGTACCTAAATAAATGATTAACCCCTAAACCACCATCCACCCACAACGTATCTAAAAAAACTATTAACCTCTAAACCACCATTCCCCCACAACACAAAGTAATAAACTAATATCTACACTCCCTAACTTAACCCAAATTAAAATACTCATAAATATACTAAAATAAATCCTAAGTACCTTAAAATAATAATAAAAAAAACCTTACTTGTAAAATTAAACAAAAACCTAATCTTACCTTAAAAACTAACATTACACCAAAAAAAAATGACATTACAAAAAAATAACCAATTACCATAAAAAAATAATCCTATTCTGACACCCCAAAATAAAAACAAAACTAATCTAAAAATAAACTACCAATAACCTTTTGTAGGGCATTGTCCTAAAGCAATCAGCTCTTTTTGTGCAAAAATAAAACACTTAACGCCTTAAGATTACAACCCCCCACACCGCAACCCCTCAAAATAAAAAAACTAACTAAAAAAAGTCCTAAACTACCCACTGCCCCAAAACAGGCATTTGGATAGGCATTGCCATTAAAAGGGCATTCAGCTCTTTTGCCGCCCAATAAAAAATAAAAATATATATATAAAAAAAAAACCTCCAAAGAACTAACTCTAACCCCAAAGTTGGTACCCACCGATGATGATGGGTGGTTCTCCATCTTCATCGTGATCCATCTTTTATCTTCATCCCGGTGGCAGCGGCGACGTTGGTGGTCCACTTCAGACCTTCAACACGGAGTTTCTCTTCATGCTGTCTATTCAGTGTGTGGCTGGAGACCTAGCGCAAAATAATAATTTTTTTCAACTTGTAATACCAGGGGGGAGAGGGACACAGCTGGTGAGAGGGGCAGACTAGTGCATTGTGGGGGGTGGAGGGGCACAGCTGGTGAGAGGGGCAGAGCTAGTGTATTGTGGGGGGAGAGGGGCACAGCTGGTGAGAGGGGCAGAGCTAGTGCATTGTGGGGAAAGAAGGACACAGCTGGTGAGAGGGGTAGAGCTAGTGCATTGTGGGGAAAGAAGGGCACAGCTGGTGAGAGGGGCAGAGCTAGTGCATTGTGGGGAAAGAAGGACACAGCTGGTGAGAGGGGTAGAGCTAGTGTATTGTGGGGGGAGAGGGGCATAGCTGGTGAAAGGGCCAGAGCTAGTGCATTGTGGGGGGAGAGGGGCATAGCTGGTGAGAGGGGCAGAACTAGTGCATTGTGGGGAAAGAAAGACACAGCTGGTGAGAGGGGTAGAGCTAGTGCATTGTGAGGGGGAGAGGGGCATAGCTGGTGAGAGGGGCAGACTAGTGCATTGTGGGGTAAGAGGGACACAGCTGGTGAGAGGGGCAGATTTAGTGCATTGTGGGGGGAGAGGGGCATAGCTGGTGAGAGGGGTAGAGCTAGTGCAGTGTGAGGTGAGGGGGCAAAGCTGGTGAGAGGGGCAGAGCTGGTGTAGGGTGGGGGGAGAGGGACACAGCTGGTGAGAGGAGCTTTGCTGGTGTAGGGTGGGGGGAGAGGGACACAGCTGGTGAGAGGGGCAGAGCTAGTGTATTGTGGGGGGAGAGGGACACAGCTGGTGAGAGGGGTAGAGCTAGTGCATTGTGGAGAAATAGGGGCACAGCTGGTGAGAGGGGTAGAGCTAGTGCATTGTGGGGGGAGAGGGACACAGCTGGAGAGAGGGCAGACTAGTGCATTGTGGGGGGAGAGGGGCATAGCTGGTGAGAGGGCAGAGCTAGTGCATTGTGGGGGGAGAGGGGCATAGCTGATGAGAGGGCAGAGCTAGTGCATTGTGGGGGGAGAGGGGCATAGCTGGTGAGGGGGGCAGAACTAGTGCATTGTGGGGGGAGAGGGGCACAGCTGGTGAGAGGGGCAGACTAGTGCATTGTGGGGGGAGAGGGACATAGCTGGTGAGAGGGGCAGAACTAGTGTATTATGGGGGGAGAGGGGCATAGCTGGTGAGAGGGGCAGACTAGTGCATTGTGGGGGGAGAGGGCCAGACTAGTGCATTGTGGGGGGAGAGGGGCATAGCTGGTGAGAGGGGCAGAGCTAGTGTATTGTGGGGGGAGAGGGACACAGCTGGTGAGAGGGGTAGAGCTAGTGCATTGTGGGGGGAGAGGGACACCGCTGGTGAGAGGGGTAGAGCTATTGCATTGTAGGGGGAGAGGGACACAGCTGGTGAGAGGTGCAGACAAGTGCATTGTGGGGAGAGAGGGACAGTGAGAGGGGCAGAGCTAGTGCATTGTGGGGGGAGAGGGGCACGGATGGTGAGAGGGGCAAAGCTAGTGCATTGTAGGGGAGAGGGGCACATCTGGTAAGAGGGGCAGAGCTAGTGCATTGTGGGGGGAGAGGGGCACAGCTGGTGAGAGGGGCAGAGCTAGTGCATTGTGGGGGGAGAGGGGCATAGCTGGTGAGAGGGGCAGACTAGTGCATTGTGAGGGGAGAGGGACACAGCTGGTGAGAGAGGCAGAACTAGTGCATTGTGGGGGGAAAGGGGTATAGCTGGTGAGAGAGGCAGAACTAGTGCATTGTGGGGGAAAGGGGTATAGCTGGTGAGAGGGCAAAGCTAGTGCATTGTGGAAGAAGAGGGACACAGCTGGTGAGAGAGGCAGAACTAGTGCATTGTGGGGGTAGAGGGACACAGCTGGTGAGAGAGGCAGAACTAGTGCATTGTGGGGGGAAAGGGGTATAGCTGGTAAGAGGGCAGAGCTACTGCATTGTGGGGGGAGAGGGACACAGCTGGTGAGAGGGGCAGACTAGTGCATTGTGGGGTGAGAGGGACACAGCTGGTGAGAGGGGCAGAGCTAGTGCATTGTGGGGGAAGAGGGACACAGCTGGTCAGAGTGGCAGAGCTAGTGCATTGTGGGGGAAGAAGGACACAGCTGGTGAGAGGGGCAGAGCTAGTGCATTGTGGGGGGAAAGGGGTATAGCTGGTAAGAGGGCAGAGCTAGTGCATTGTGGGGGGAGAGGGGCATAGCTGGTGAGAGGGGCAGACTAGTGCATTGTGGGGGGAGAGGGGCACAGCTGGTGAGAGGGGCAGACTAGTGTATTGTGGGGGGAGAGGGGCATAGCTGGTGAGAGGGGCAGACTAGTGCATTTTGGGGGGAGAGGGCCAGACTAGTGCATTGTGGGGGGAGAGGGGCATAGCTGGTGAGAGGGGCAGAGCTAGTGTATTGTGGGGGGAGAGGGACACAGCTGGTGAGAGGGGTAGAGCTAGTGCATTGTGGGGGGAGAGGGACACAGCTGGTGAGAGGGGTAGAGCTATTGCATTGTGGGGGGAGAGGGACACAGCTGGTGAGAGGTGCAGACTAGTGCATTGTGGGGAGAGAGGGACAGTGAGAGGGGCAGAGCTAGTGCATTGTGGGGGGAGAGGGGCACGGATGGTGAGAGGGGCAGAGCTAGTGCATTGTGGGGGAGAGGGGCACATCTGGTAAGAGGGGCAGAGCTAGTGCATTGTGGGGGGAGAGGGGCACAGCTGGTGAGAGGGGCAGAGCTAGTGCATTGTGGGGGGAGAGGGGCATAGCTGATGAGAGGGCAGAGCTAGTGCATTGTGGGGGGAGAGGGGCATAGCTGGTGAGAGGGGCAGACTAGTGCATTGTGGGGGGAGAGGGCCAGACTAGTGCATTGTGGGGGGAGAGGGGCATAGCTGGTGAGAGGGGCAGAGCTAGTGTATTGTGGGGGGAGAGGGACACAGCTGGTGAGAGGGGTTGAGCTAGTGCATTGTGGGGGGAGAGGGACACCGCTGGTGAGAGGGGTAGAGCTATTGCATTGTGGGGGGAGAGGGACACAGCTGGTGAGAGGTGCAGACTAGTGCATTGTGGGGAGAGAGGGACAGTGAGAGGGGCAGAGCTAGTGCATTGTGGGGGGAGAGGGGCACGGATGGTGAGAGGGGCAAAGCTAGTGCATTGTGGGGGAGAGGGGCACATCTGGTAAGAGGGGCAGAGCTAGTGCATTGTGGGGGGAGAGGGGCACAGCTGGTGAGAGGGGCAGAGCTAGTGCATTGTGGGGGGAAAGGGCATAGCTGGTGAGAGGGGCAGACTAGTGCATTGTGAGGGGAGAGGGACACAGCTGGTGAGAGAGGCAGAACTAGTGCATTGTGGGGGGAAAGGGGTATAGCTGGTGAGAGAGGCAGAACTAGTGCATTGTGGGGGAAAGGGGTATAGCTGGTGAGAGGGCAGAGCTAGTGCATTGTGGAAGAAGAGGGACACAGCTGGTGAGAGAGGCAAAACTAGTGCATTGTGGGGGTAGAGGGACACAGCTGGTGAGAGAGGCAGAACTAGTGCATTGTGGGGGGAAAGGGGTATAGCTGGTAAGAGGGCAGAGCTAGTGCATTGTGGGGGAAGAGGGACACAGCTGGTGAGAGGGGCAGAGCTAGTGCATTGTGGGGTGAGAGGGACACAGCTGGTGAGAGTGGCAGAGCTAGTGCATTGTGGGGGAAGAGGGACACAGCTGGTGAGAGTGGCAGAGCTAGTGCATTGTGGGGGAAGAGGGACACAGCTGGTGAGAGGGGCAGAGCTAGTGCATTGTGGGGGGAAAGGGGTATAGCTGGTAAGAGGAAAGAGCTAGTGCATTGTGGGGGAAGAGGGACACAGCTGGTGAGAGGGGCAGAGCTAGTGCATTGTGGGGGGAGAGGGACACAGCTGGTGAGAGTGGCAGAGCTAGTGCATTGTGAGGGAATAGGGACACAGCTGGTGAGAGGGGCAGAGCTAGTGCATTGTGGGGGGAGAGGGGCATAGCTGGTGAGAGGAGCAGAGCTAGTGCATTGTTAGGGGAGAGGGACACAGCTGGTAAAAGGGGCAGAGCTAGTGCATAGTGGGGGGAGAGGAGCATAGCTGGTGAGAGAGGCAGAGCTAGTGCATTGTGGGGGGAGAAGGGCATAGCTGGTGAGAGGAGCAGAGCTAGTGCATTGTTAGGGGAGAGGGACACAGCTGATGAAAGGGGCAGAGGAAGTGTATTGTGGGGGGAGAGGGTCATAGCTGGTGAGAGGAGCAGTGGTTGGGAAAGAGGGGCAGAGAGATCTGGATAAACGTCCGTGAGATATTGATCCACTGATCCACTAATCTATATTGCTTGGGGCTGAGAATTTCTGACTCTGGATCTCACTAAATGGATAAGTTAATCCTTCTCAAACAGAAGCAGATGGTAATAATATCCTGTGAGGTACCAATGAAAGAACACGTTAGTGAAACATGTGAATCACAGTTCTACTGCCGACTTCAGTTTAACGCTGGTGGTGCTAGTGCTAACACAGGGAGTATCTTATGTCGTGTTTTCAAATTCAAGCACATTCTAATCTATTAGAAAACCTCATGGTAACACATTTATTACAAGGTTTCAGGTACATTAGTGGAGCAATAACACCCCTATACCTTACATGAGGGCTTTACAACACTTTTATCCAATGCATCAAACACTTCCAGCAGATTTTGGAGGCTTTTAGGCTTTTCATATTCAAGGTCATGTCCTTTAGAAAAAAATATCAAATTATTTGTACAAAAGTCCCCATGAACTGTAGTAATGCAGTGCTGTATACTGTAGCAATATAGCATAATGCTGTAGTAATATAGTAATGCAGTGCTGTAGAACTGTAACAATATGTAGTGCTGATTGGAACAGCCAATAGAATGCGAGCTCAATCCTATTGGCTGATTGATAGGATTTTTTCACCTTTAATTCCGATTGGCTGATAGAATTCTATCAGCCAAGCAGAAATTAAGGGACGCCATCTTGGATGACGTCATTTAAAGGAACCTTCATTCAGCAAGAAGACGTCGTTGGAAGAGGATGCTCCACGCCGAATGTCTTGAAGATGGAGCCGCTCCGCGTCGGACTCGGAAGGATGAAGATAAAAGATGCCGTCTGGGTGAAGACTTCTGCCCGTCTGAAGGACCACTTCTGCCCGTCTGGAGGACCACTTCTGCTGGCTTAGTTGAGGACATATTGCCGCTTGGATGAAGACTTCTCCCGGTAAGTGGATCTTTGGGGGTTAGTGTTAGGATTTTTTAAGGGTGTATTGGGTGGGTTTTATTTTTATGTTACGGCTTTGGGCCGCAATAGAGCTAAAGGCCCTTTTAAGGGCTATTGGTAGTTTAGTTTAGGCTAGGGTTTTTTATTTTGGGGGGGCTTTTTTATTTTTATAGGGCTATTAGATTAGGTGTAATTAGTTTAAAGATCTTGCAATTTGTTTTTTATTTTGTGTAATTTAGTGTTTTGTTTTTGTAATTTAGCTAATTGTTTTGAATTTAGTTAATTGTATTTAATTTAGGGAATTTATTTAATTGTAGTGTAAGGTTAGGTGTTAGTGTAACTTAGGTTAGGTTTTATTTTACAGGTAAATGTGTATTTATTTTAGCTAGGTAGTTATTAAATAGTTAATAACTATTTAGTAACTATTCTACCTAGTTAAAATCAATACAAACTTGCCTGTAAAATAGAAATAAATCCTAAGCTAGATACAATGTAACTATTAGTTATATTTTAGCTAGTTTAGGATTTATTTTATAGGTAAGTATTTAGTTTTAAATAGGAATTATTTAGTTATTAATTGTAGGTTTTATTTAGATTTATTTTAATTATATTTAAGTTAGGGAGTGTTAGGGTTAGAGTTAGACTTAGATTTAGGGGTTAAAAAATGTAATATTGTGGCGGCGACGTTGGAGGCGGCAGATTAGGGGTTAATAAATGAAGGTAGGTGGCGGCGATGTTAGGAACAGCAGATTAGGGTTTAATAATATTTAAATAGTGTTTGCGAGGAGGGAGTGCGGCGGTTTAGGGGTTAATATGTTTATTCTAGTGGCGGCGATGTCTGGAGCAGCAGATTAGGGGTTAAAAATGTAATTTTATTGTTTGCAATGCGGGAGGGCCTCGGTTTAGGTGTTAATAGGTAGTTTATGGGTGTTACTGTACTTTTTAGCACTTTAGTTATGAGTTTTATGCTACAGCTTTGTAGTGTAAAACTCATAACTACTGACTTTTTAAAATGCGGTAGGAATCTTGACAGGATTGGGTGTACCGCTCACTTTTTGGCCTCCCAGGACAAGCTTGTAATACCGGCGCTATGGAAGTCCCATAGAAAAAAGACTATACACTATTTATGTAAGTTGATTTGCGGTAAGGTCAAAGAAGTGTGCAGTGCCCCTAAATCTGCAAGACTCGTAATACCAGCGGTAGTGAAAAAGCAGCGTTATAACTACACAAAACTCGTAATCTAGCCGATAGTAATGTAATGCTGTAACAATATGTAGTGCTGCAGTACTGTGGTAATATAGTAATGTAACAATATGTAGTGCTGTAGTACTACTGTAGTAATATAGTAATGTAGTGCTGTAGCAATATAGTAATGTAGTTTTGTAGTGCTGTAGTACTGTAGTAATATAGTAATGTAGTGCTGTAGTACTGTAGCAATATATTAATGTAGTGCTGTAGCAATATTGTAATGTAGTGCTGTAGTACTGTAGCAATATAGTAATGTAGTGCTGTAGTACTGTAGCAATATAGTAATGTAGTGCTGTAGTACTGTAGCAATGTAGTAATGTAGTGCTGTAGTACTGTAGCAATATAGTAATGTAGTGCTGTAGCAATATAGTAATGTAGTGCTGTAGAACTGTAGCAATATAGTAATGTAGTGCTGTAGTACTGTAGCAATATATTAATGTAGTGCTGTAGCAATATAGTAATGTAGTGCTGTAGCACTGTAGCAAAATAGTAATGTAGTGCTGTAGTACTGTAGCAATATAGTAATGTAGTACTGTAGCAATATAGTAATGTAGTGCTGTAGCAATATAGTAATGTATTTCTGTAGTGTAGCAATATAGTAATGTATTGCTGTAGTACTGTAGCAATATAGTAATGTAGTGCTGTAGTAATATAGTAATGTAGTGCTGTAGTACTGTAGCAATATAGTAATGTAGTGCTGTAGCAATATAGTAATGTAGTGCTGTAGCAATATAGTAATGCAATGCTGTAGCAATATAGTAATGTAGTGTTGTAGTACTGTAGCAATATAGTAATGTAGTTTTGTAGTGCTGTAGTACTGTAGTAATATAGTAATGTAGTGCTGTAGTACTGTAGCAATATATTAATGTAGTGCTGTAGTAATATAGTAATGTAGTGCTGTAGTACTGTAGCATAGTAGTGTAGTGCTGTAGTAGTGTAGCAATATAGTAATGTAGTGCTGTACAACTGTAGCAATATAGTAATGTAGTGCTGTAGTAATGTAGCAATATAGTAATGTAGTGCTGTAGTACTGTAGCAATATATTAATGTAGTGCTGTAGCAATATAGTAATGTAGTGCTGTAGAACTGTAGCAATATAGTAATGTAGTGCTGTAGTACTGTAGCAATATATTAATGTAGTGCTGTAGCAATATAGTAATGTAGTGCTGTACAACTTTAGCAATATAGTAATGTAGTGCTGTAGTAATGTAGCAATATAGTAATGTAGTGCTGTAGTACTGTAGCAATATATTAATGTAGTGCTGTAGCAATATAGTAATGTAGTGCTGTAGAACTGTAGCAATATAGTAATGTAGTGCTGTAGTACTGTAGCAATATATTAATGTAGTGCTGTAGCAATATAGTAATGTAGTGCTGTAGCACTGTAGCAATATAGTAATGTAGTGCTGTAGTACTGTAGCAATATAGTAATGTAGTACTGTAGCAATATAGTAATGTAGTGCTGTAGCAATATAGTAATGTAGTGCTGTAGCAATATAGTAATGTAGTGCTGTAGTACTGTAGCAATATAGTAATGTAGTGCTGTAGTAATATAGTAATGTAGTGCTGTAGTACTGTAGCAATATAGTAATGTAGTGCTGTAATGATGTAGCAATATAGTAAAGTCTCTTTTTATTGAATTTAGTGGCTTAAAAGCAAAGGGAAAAATCAATTCACAGACCACCTGAGCTGCCTTGTGACAGAATTTCAATAACTTAGAACCCTGGCCAGTGTCACTGCGTATTATTTGTGCAATTTGACCATTTTTTTTATATTATTACTTTAACATAACCCAATAAACATATATTTGCTGTCCCCCACAGTCACAGATCCCAGAGTATCTTATATGGAGGTTTCTGTGCACCTAACAAGCAAATAACTGTAACTGCCCTGTAGTCAGTATATACAGCACTGAGCTGAATGATGGGACACAAATACTTCATGCCTATATGTGCATAGCCAGATATGGTTCTGTATGCGCTGCTCCTTATGTTTTATACAAATAAAAGAGAGTGACACAAAAGACAATACATTTGCCCTTCATCACCTCCCACCTCTGCTGGGTATATCAGGGGCTCCACCTGCTATGTTTACTTTGTCTGTGTTTGTCTTTGTATACAGCTGTGTACAGTACATATTGTCTCTCTTGTGCTTGCTATGGCAGCCGGCCATACCACAGCTTGTGAAATATCACAACGGACAATATAACTGTGTCACATCATGTCAGCTCTGACATTTTACTCACATTCCTAGGGATATAGCACTGCAGTACTGTAGTAATTTAGTACTGTAGCAATATAGTACTGTAGGAATATAGTGCTGTACCGATATTGAAGCAATATAGTACTGCAGTAATATTGTAGTAATGTAGTGCTGTAGCATATTGTAGTAATCTAGAGCTGTAGTAAAATTGTAGTAATCTAGTGCTGTAGTAATATTGTAGTAATCTAGAGCTGTAGTAATATTGTAGTAATATAGTGCTGTAGCATATTGTAGTAATGTAGTGCTGTAGCATATTGTAGTAATGTAGTGATGTAGTAATATTGGAGTAATGTAGTGCTGTAGTAATATTGGAGTAATATACGCCTAGATTGCGAGTTTTGCGGTAACAGGGGTGCGTTGCTAACAAGCCTTTTTTTCCCACCGCTTCCTTAAGACAACGCTGGTATTACAGGTTTTTTTAAACCAGGCATTAGCCTCAAAAAGGTGAGCGTAGAGCAAAATTTAGCTCCACATCTCACCTCAATACCAGCGCTGCTTAAGTTGGCGGTGAGCTGGCTAAACGTGCTTGTGCACGATTTCCCCATAGGAAACAATGGGGCTGAGCTGGCTTAAAAAAAAACCTAACACCTGCAAAAAAGCAGCCTTCAGCTCCTAACGCAGCCCCATTGTTTCCTATGGGGAAATGAATTTTATGTCTGCACCTAACACCCTAACTTGAACCCCGAGTCTAAACACCCCTAATGTTACACTTATTAACCCCTAAACTGACGCCCCCGCTATCGCTGACACCTACATTATATTATTAACCCCTAATCTGCCGCTCTGGACACCACCACCACCTACATTATCCCTATGAACCCCTAATCTACTGCCCCCAACATCGCCGACACCTACATTATATTTATTAACCCCTAATCTGCCCCCCCCAACGTCGCCGTAACTATTATAAATTTATTAACCCCTAAACCTAAGTCTAACCCTAACACCCCTCTAACTTAAATATAATTTAAATTAAACAAAATAAATTTACCATCATGAAATAAATTAATCCTATTTAAAACTAAATACTTACCGATAAAATAAACCCTAAGCTAGCTACAATATAACTAATAGTTACATTGTAGCTAGCTTAGGATTTATATTTATTTTACAGGCAACTTTGAATTTATTTTAACTAGGTACAATAGTTATTAAATAGTTATTAACTATTTTATAACTTCTTCGTTAAAATTAATACAAATATACCTGTAAAATAAATCCTAACCTAAATTATAATTACACCTAACACTACACTATAATTAAACTAATTACCTAAACTACCTGCCATTAATTACAATTAAATTAAATAAACTAAATTAAAAACCCCACTAAATTACAGAAAAAAAAAGAATTACAAGAATTTTAAACTAATTACACCTAATCTAATCCCCCTAATAAAATAAAAAAGCCCCCCAAAATAATGAAATTCCCTACCCTACACTAAATTACAAATAGCCCTTAAAAGGGCCTTTTGCGGAGCATTGCCCCAAAGTAATCAGCTCTTTCACCTGTAAAAAAAATACAATACCCCCCCAACCATTAAAACCCACCACCCACACACCCAACCCTACTCTAAAACCCACCTAATCCCACCTTAAAAAAAAACTAACACTACCCCCCTGAAGATCTCCCTACCTTGAGCCTTCTTCACCCAGCCGGACACAAGTGGACCTCCAGAGGGGCAGAAGTCTTCATCCGATCCGGGCAGAAGAGGTCCTCCAAGTGGCAGAAGTCTTCATCCAGGCGGCATCTTCTATCTTCATCCATCCGGACCGGAGCGGGTCCAACTTCAATCCAGCCGACGTGGAGCCATCCTCTTCAAACGAAGTCCAAGTGAAGAATGAAGTTTCCTTTAAATGACGTCATCCAAGATGGCGTCCCTTGAATTCCAATTGGCTGATAGGATTCTATCAGCCAATCGGAATTAAGGTAGGAAAAATCCTATTGGCTGATCCAATCAGCCAATAGGATTGAAGTTCAATCCTATTGGCTGATTGGATCAGCCAATAGGATTGAGCTTGCATTCTATTGGCTGTTCCAATCAGCCAATAGAATGCGAGCTCAATCCTATTGGCTGATCCAATCAGCCAATAGGATTTTTCATAGAATCCTATCAGCCAATTGGAATTCAAGGGACGCCATCTTGGATGACATCATTAAAAGAACCTTCATTCTTCACTTGGACTTCGTTTGAAGAGGATGGCTCCGCGTCGGCTGGATTGAAGATGGACCCGCTCCGCTCCGGATGGATGAAGATAGAAGATGCCGCCTGGATGAAGACTTCTGCCGCTTGGAGGACCTCTTCTGCCCGGATCGGATGAAGACTTCTGCCCCTCTGGAGGTCCACTTGTGCCCGGCTGGGTGAAGAAGGCTCAAGGTAGGGAGATCTTCAGGGGGGTAGTGTTAGGTTTATTTAAGGGGGGATTGGGTGGGTTTTAGCATAGGGTTGGGTGTGTGGGTGGTGGGTTTTAATGTTGGGGGATTGTATTTTTTTTACAGGTGAAAGAGCTGATTACTTTGGGGCAATGCCCCGCAAAAGGCCCTTTTAAGGGCTATTTGTAATTTAGTGTAGGGTAGGGAATTTTATTATTTTGGGGGACTTTTTTTATTTTATTAGGGGGATTAGAGTAGGTGTAATTAGCTTAAAAAAATTGTTATTCTTTTTTATTTTCTGTAATTTAGTGTTTGTTGTTTTTCGTACTTTATTTTATTAATATATATTAATTGTAATTAATTGTAGGTAGTTTAGGAAATTTATTTAATGATAGTGTAGTGTTAGGTGTAATTGTAACTTAGGTTAGGATTTATTTTACAGGTATATTTGTCTTTATTTTAACTAGGTAGTTATTAAATAGTTAATAACTATTTAATAACTATTGTACCTAGTTAAAATAAATAAAAAAGTTGCATGTAAAATAAAAATAAACCCTAAGCTAGATACAATGTAGTTTAGTTTTAAATATGAATAATTTATTTAATTGAAATTATTTTATTTAGATTATTTTAAATTATATTTAAGTTAGGGGGGGTGTTAGGGTTAGGTTTAGACTTAGGTTTAGGGGTTAATAACTTTAATATAGTAGCGGCGACGTTGGGTGTGGCAGATAAGGGGTTAATAAATGTAGGTAGGTGTCAGCGATGTTAGGGACGGCAGATTCGGGGTTAATAAAAAGGAAATTTATGCTTACCTGATAAATTGATTTCTTCTACGATACGACGAGTCCACGGATTTCATCCTTACTTGTGGGATATTAACCTCCTGCTAACAGGAAGTGGCAAAGAGCACCACAGCAGAGCTGTATATATAGCTCCTCCCTTCCCTCCACCCCCAGTCATTCGACCGAAGGTTTAGGAAGAGAAAGGAAAAGCTAAAGGTGCAGCGGTGACTGAAGTAGTAAAAAATAAAATATCTGTCTGAAAAATGACAGGGAGGGTTGTGGACTCGTCGTATTGTAGAAAAAAATCAATTTATCAGGTAAGCATAAATTTCCTTTTCTTCTACAAGATACGACGAGTCCACGGATTTCATCCTTACTTGTGGAATACAATACCAAAGCTACAGGACACGGATGAAACGGGAGGGACAAGGCAGAGACCTAAACAGAAGGCACTACTGCTTGAAGAACCTTTCTCCCAAAAACAGCCTCAGAAGAAGCAAAAGTATCAAATTTGGAAAATTTGGAAAAAGTATGAAGAGATGACCAAGTTGCAGCCTTGCAAATCTGTTCAACAGAAGCATTGTTTTTAAAGGCCCATGTGGAAGCCACAGCCCTAGTAGAATGAGCCGTAATTCTTTCAGGAGGCTGCTGTCCAGCAGTGTCATATGACAGGAGGATGATACCCCTCAGCCAAAAAGAAAGAGAGGTAGCCGTAGCTTTCTGACCCCTTCGCTTTCCAGAATAAACAATGAATAATGAAGATGATTGACGGAAATCCTTAGTCGCCTGCAAGTAAAACTTCAAGGCATGGACCACGTCCAGGTTATGTAACAGACACTCCTTCTTAGAAGAAGGGTTAGGACACAAGGAAGGAACAATAATTTCCTGATTAATATTCTTATTTGAAACAACCTTAGGAAGAAATCCAGGTTTGGTACGCAAAACCACCTTATCAGAATGAAATATAAGATAAGGCGAATCACATTGTAACGCTGAAAGCTCAGAAACTCTACGAGCAGAAGAAATAGCAACCAAAAACTTTCCAAGATAACAATTTAATATCTATGGAATGCATGGGTTCAAACGGAACCCCTTGAAGAACTCTAAGAACTAAATTCAAACTCCAGGGAGGAGTAATTGGTTAAAGCCTGACAAAAAGACTGAACATCTGCCAAACGTTTATGAAGCAAAATTGACAAAGCAGAAATCTGTCCCTTTAAGGAACTTGCTGAAAACCCTTTCTCCAATCCTTCTTGGAGAAAAGACAGAATCCTGGGAATCCTAACTTCACTCCATGAGTAGCCCTTGGATTCACACCAATAAATATATTTACGCCATATCATATGATAGATTTTTCTAGTGCCTGTATCAAAGTATAGATGACCGAATCTGAGAATCCCTGCTTAGTTAAAATCAAGCGTTCAATCTCCAAGCAGTCAGCTGCAGAGAATTTAGATTTGGATGTTGGAAAGGTCCTTGAATGAGAAGGTCCTGTTCCAAAGGAAGCTTCCACGGTGGCCAATAAATAATAATAATAATAGCCAATAAAGCATCAGAGGATTCAGTATGCACATTAATACTTGACCTACTGCGTTTACCCTGTAATACTGGTAATTTAGATAATACCTCTGTAAGGGTAGTTGACATAACTGCAGCCATATCCTGCAGAGTGAAAGAATTAGACGCACATGAGGTACTTGGCGTCGCTTGTGTGGGCGTTAAAGGTTGTGACACTTGGGGAGAATTGGATGGCATATCCTGATTCTCTTCAGACTGAGAATCATCCTTAAAGGAACAGTCTAGTCAAAATTAAACTTTCATGATTCAGATAGGGCATGCAATTTTAAACAACTTTCCAATTGACTTCTATTATCTAATTTGCTCAATACCTTAGATATCCTTTGTTGAAGAAATAGCAATGCACATGTATGAGCCAATCACACAAGGCCTCTATGTGCAGCAACCAATCAGCAGCTTCTGAGCATATCTAGATATGCTTTTCAGCAAGTGATATCAAGAGAATAAAGCAAATTAGATAATAGAAGTAAATTAGAAAGTTGTTTAAAATGACATGCTCTTTCTAAATCATGAAAGAAAAAATTTGGGTTTCATGTCCCTTTAAGCACACTTTCATTACCTAAAATATGCTTCTTACATTGTAAGGCCCTTTCAGTACAAGAGGTACACAAAGTAAGGGGGGGTTCCACAATGGCTTCTAAACACATAGAGCAATTAGTTTCCTCAATGTCAGACATGTTGAACAGACTAGTAATAAGCACAATAGTCGTAGAACATTTTATTTATTGATTTCAACAATTTTTTTAAAAATGTGTACTTTGCAATACCTGTTGTATTTGTTTTGGTCAAGTTTGTTCTGCTGATTATTATCATACTGCTTTAGACAAATAATATATTACTCTTTCACTTTTAGTTTGTATCTTAGTATATATATGTTGCAGAGCGGGACTGCTGTTGACGATGTTCTCAACTCAGTTCACTTTAGCTTAATTACCTCAACTGCTCCGCCCCCACATAGAAGTCCACTCCAGGACTCTCTGAGGTGGACTATTTCCACCACACTTTTGGGCACTCTTCTTTGTGCCCCCTTACCTCCTCCCTTCTCCTCCCAATACTTCTCCCTTCACCCTCCCCCTCGCTCACGACATAGTCTAAACACCTCATAGGGCTCTTTACCCCCACTCTTGTCATCTACTATGTCCACCATTAGGCTACTGACACATAATGTTAGAGGCCTTAATTCTCCCCATAAACGCAGTCTGTTACTTAGGTCACTAAAACACCATAACCCAGATGTGGTATTATTGCAGGAGACCCACTGGCTGGACAAGGAGCCTCTCAGGCTCACTTCCAAGTCTTATACTCATATTGAAACTGCCTCTTATGTTAAAAAAGCCAGAGGAGTAGCAATACTGTTACACAAGCGTCTGGCCTTCGAACTTGTACAAGTCATCAGAGACCCTCAGGCAAGATATGTTATACTCATCTGTAAACTAAATCATGTCACTTACACCATAGTGTCTATATATCTCCCGAACTCCAATCAGCCAAGATACCTTAAACACATCCTTCATATCCTCTCCCAGGTCCAGCAGGGAAGGGTCCTCATAGCTGGGGACTTTAACATGGTCTGGGATCACACAATAGACAGGAGAACCAGGTCTCAAAATTTAACACCCTCCCGAGCCAAACAACTATCATTTAGTTTCCGACAAATAATGTCTGCCTCGGGCCTTTATGATATTTGGAGAGCTCTACACCCACGGGACCACGACTATACCCACTTCTCGCACCCCCACAAACTATACTCAAGGATACAGGGAGTGCAGAATTATTAGGCAAGTTGTATTTTTGAGGATTAATTTTATTATTGAACAACAACCATGTTCTCAATGAACCCAAAAAAAATCATTAATATCAAAGCTGAATAGTTTTGGAAGTAGTTTTTAGTTTGTTTTTAGTTATAGCTATTTTAGGGGGATATCTGTGTGTGCAGGTGACTATTACTGTGCATAATTATTAGGCAACTTAACAAAAAACAAATATATACCCATTTCAATTATTTATTTTTACCAGTGAAACCAATATAACATCTCAACATTCACAAATATACATTTCTGACATTCAAAAACAAAACAAAAACAAATCAGTGACCAATATAGCCACCTTTCTTTGCAAGGACACTCAAAAGCCTGCCATCCATGGATTCTGTCAGTGTTTTGATCTGTAAACCATCAACATTGCGTGCAGCAGCAACCACAGCCTCCCAGACACTGTTCAGAGAGGTGTACTGTTTTCCCTCCTTGTAAATCTCACATTTGATGATGGACGACAGGTTCTCAATGGGGTTCAGATCAGGTGAACAAGGAGGCCATGTCATTAGATTTTCTTCTTTTATACCCTTTCTTGCCAGCCACGCTGTGGAGTACTTGGACGCGTGTGATGGAGCATTGTCCTGCATGAAAATCATGTTTTTCTTGAAGGATGCAGACTTCTTCCTGTACCACTGCTTGAAGAAGGTGTCTTCCAGAAACTGGAAGTAGGACTGGGAGTTGAGCTTGACTCCATCCTCAACCCGAAAAGGCCCCACAAGCTCATCTTTGATGATACCAGCCCAAACCAGTACTCCACCTCCACCTTGCTGGCGTCTGAGTCGGACTGGAGCTCTCTGCCCTTTACCAATCCAGCCACGGGCCCATCCATCTGGCCCATCAAGACTCACTCTCATTTCATCAGTCCATAAAACCTTAGAAAAATCAGTCTTGAGATATTTCTTGGCCCAGTCTTGACGTTTCAGCTAGTGTGTCTTGTTCAGTGGTGGTCGTCTTTCAGCCTTTCTTACCTTGGCCATGTCTCTGAGTATTGCACACCTTGTGCTTTTGGGCACTCCAGTGATGTTGCAGCTCTGAAATATGGCCAAACTGGTGGCAAGTGGCATCTTGGCAGCTGCACACTTGACTTTTCTCAGTTCATGGGCAGTTATTTTGCGCCTTGGTTTTTCCACACGCTTCTTGCGACCCTGTTGACTATTTTGAATGAAACGCTTGATTGTTCGATGATCACGCTTCAGAAGCTTTGCAATTTTAAGAGTGCTGCATCCCTCTGCAAGATATCTCACTATTTTTTACTTTTCTGAGCCTGTCAAGTCCTTCTTTTGACCCATTTTGCCAAAGGAAAGGAAGTTGCCTAATAATTATGCACACCTGATATAGGGTGTTGATGTCATTAGACCACACCCCTTCTCATTACAGAGATGCACATCACCTAATATGCTTAATTGGTAGTAGGCTTTCGAGCCTATACAGCTTGGAGTAAGACAACATGCATAAAGAGAATGATGTGGTCAAAATACTCATTTGCCTAATAATTCTGCACTCCCTGTAGATTACATTTTCTCCACGGCTGATACCCTTGACTTGGTTAGGAGGGCCAAAATATCCCTCTGTGCCTGGTCAGACCATGACCTAGTCCAGTCTGACATAACTTCTACTAACACAACTCATATTAGACCCAAATGGAGGTTACCTCAACAGATTCTGGAGGATTTACCCTTTAGAGAGGAACTTCGCAGAGATATTACTCACTTCACTCAAACTAACGACAATCTTTCTGTTAGAGACGACACTTTATGGGGTGCAGCCAAAGCTACAATTATAGGTCTCCTTATTACTAAACAATCACACCTTAGAAAGCAGGCAGGCCTCACCCTCTCACAAGCTCATATCAAGTTGAGGCAACTAGAAGCACGCAATAGAAGTGCTGTCACAGCAAACACCACATCCCAAATTATTGCACTTAAAGATCACATTTCCCAGATTGAGCTAAGCAGAACCCAGCTTAACCTTACCAAGCTCAAGCACTTATTCTACTATAAAAGCAATAAGGCCGATACTCTGCTAGCGAACAAAATTAGAAATAGGTTTGGGGCATCCCGAATTCACTCCATAAGGTCCTCAGGTTCCCTTCTTCAGATTCCGTCCCAGATAGGCGAGGCTTTCGCTGATTACTACGCCAAGCTTTATAATATAGCCACAGCTGAGTCACCCAGGTCCACTCCTCAGGAGGTCTTGGAGACTTATCTTGAGACTTTGTCGCTCCCCATGCTAGCCCCGGAACAACAAGACATCTTAAGCTCCCCTTTTTCCCTCCAAGAAATATTAAGATTTATCAAGAACGCAAAGTCCTTCAAGTCCCCTGGCCCGGATGGCTACCCGGTTCATTTTTATAAGGTCTATGCACAAGAACGTGCCCCTTTACTATTAAAGTTTTATAATTTAGCTAGAATAGAAGGCCGCTTTCAGAGAGAATTCTTAGAAGCCAATATTGTTACCATCCTAAAACCTGATAAGGACCCATCCCTTTGCACGAGCTATAGGCCTATTTCCCTGATAAACACGGACATTAAGTTCTATTCCAAGATACTAGCTAATCGTCTCGCCAATCTGTTGCCTTCCCTGATTGACCTGGATCAGGTAGGATTCATCCCTCTCCGAGAGGGCCCAGACAACACGAGGTGACTCCTCAATATTCTCACTCTTGCCTCACGACTCCGAAGGCCACTCGCCGTCATTTCTCTTGACGCTGAGAAGGCATTCAACCGGGTAAGATGGCAATATCTTTGGGCGGTCCTTGAGAGATTTCACTTTCCCACTGACTTCATAACGGCCATTCAGGCCCTCTACTCCACTCCTACTGCATCTGTGAGTGGTCTGGGCTTCCACTCCCCTCTCTTCTCCATTACAAACGGCACCAGACAGGGGTGTCCCCTCTCGCCGCTGTTGTTTGCCCTCTCGATCGAACCCCTTGCGGAACAGATAAGATCTGAACCGCAAATCAAGGGTGTCACCCTGTCGGGTACCTTACACAAGATTGCACTATTTGCCGATGACGTCACCCTCTTCTCGTCGCATCCTGAGCATAGTATTCCCAGACTCCTAGATATACTTACCACTTTCGGCGCTCATTCTTACTACAAACTGAATTTATCAAAAACTCAAGTGTATACACAAGGATTTACGAGTGCGCAATTAGCTCTCCTCACTAAGAGTTATAATTTTACCAGGACAGAACAATCTGTCCTACACGTAGGTGTCCGACTCTCGAGCAGTCTTCCTCAAATAATTAAATATAATTATCTCCCTCTCTTAACTTCACTTCGCTTCTTGCGAAAAGACTGGAATCTCCAGCATGTGTCCTGACTAGGTAGGATCACGGCGTTGAAAATGTCGTTCCTCCCCAAGCTGACGTACTTATTCCGCTGCCTACCCATTAAAATACCGAGACATTTACTCCTCCAATTCCAGAGCGGGTTTACCAAGTTTATCTAGATGGGTAAACCACCTAGAGTCGCACACAGAGTGCTTCAACTCCCTAAATCCTCTAGTGGTATAGCTTTCCCGTCGGTGATCCGGTACTATGAAGGTGCAATGCTCACCCATGTTTCCCAATAGGGAGTAAAGACTTCGGATGCTAAATAGAAAACCATTGAACAGGCCTCACTACCTTTTCAAGTTACTTTGCGGGACCTAATCTGGACCCCGCCGCATTGCCGAAGAGAACTGGCCTTGGTCAACCCTGTTGTATGTGAGTGTCTCGACTTCTGGGATAGAATCCGGCACCATCCGCATATAGCCCCTCATCCTTCCCCAGTCTCCTCCATAGCAGGCCTCCTTTCAGGCCTACAAGACTCTCATCCCAATAAATGGGCCCAATTAGGAATTAATCTTATATCGGATCTCTGGTCTTCATCTCCTCGAAACTCCTTTAAACAACTATCCCAAATTAGCGGAGATATGCAGGTGCCTTCTTACTTATCTTTTGAATATCACAGGATTAAGAGTTTCCTAAGCAGCTGGGGTTTTAAGCCCAATTTAGCTAGACCATTAACCCTCTGGGAGTCCATCTGAGCCAGGGGAAATAGGTTGTGTAGGCCCTTCTCTACTCATTACGTGCTGCTAGATGGCACACAATGCCCGGAAACACCTGCCCATTTTAAACTTGTCTGTCACTGGTACTATGTACCCACTAGGTTAGCGAAAATCTTCCTGAGTGCGTCCCCTAAATGCTGGCGAAACTGTGGCCATAGGGGCAATGCTCACCATATTTGGTGGGAGTGCCCTGTGATCCAACCTCTATGGCAAAAAGGCTTTTCGGTCCTACAGAGTATCGGCATTAGGCTCCCCAGGCTGTTTACTTCAGCTCTTCTCTACCTAAATCTACATCCCCTACCTAAACACCATGCGTATATCTGTATTTACCTGTTTATGACTATCAAATACTCCATAGCATGCTCATGGAAAAAGGAACTACCTCCCAGCTGGCCTGTAGTTTGTAATAATATGGCTTATATATATACCATGGAAAAGGATATCTTTTACAAACTAAATAAATCTGATCTGTTTGAACTGGTCTGGGCTGATTGGAAAGAGCTTCACAACACAGACTGGAAACCCAACGCAGCTGCCCAGGACGCTTAGCTATTTGACTGTACCCTCCCCACGTCTATTATCCATATAACAGGACTGTGACTAGGCTTCAACCAACCCCCCTTCTTTTTCTCCCCTCAGAACCCCCTTCCTCAACCCCCATCACCTACTACCCCTTCCCCACATTTTGATATTTAGTGGATATGTTACCTTCTTCCTACTTACAAGCATATTATCCATGTTTTAAGGTTTGGTAAGACAAGGTCAAACCCAGCATTTTTCATTAAGTGGAACTGTTTCTTTAATTTTGACGCTGTTGATTGTCTGTTATATTTCTGAGATCTGTCTCAACGAGTTGGAGCTGCGTCTCCTCAAAATGTGTACATTCATTTCTCTGTTTCTCAATAAAAATATTTAAATTTAAAAAAAAAAATGTGTACTGCACCTTTAAGAAATAAAAAAGCGCACAATTTTTCCTAAACTGCCTAAAACGTTATATAACGCTTCACAATTAAATATACAGATTCAATTGGGCCAAAAATTATTGCACCCTATAAGCAAAGGGTGAACTTAACCTGTAAAAGACATTTTATAGCAAAAACATAAATTATGTAAGAACTTACCTGATAAATTCATTTCTTTCATATTAGCAAGAGTCCATGAGCTAGTGACGTATGGGATATACATTCCTACCAGGAGGGGCAAAGTTTCCCAAACCTCAAAATGCCTAAAAATACACCCCTCACCACACCCAAAAATCAGTTTAACGAATAGCCAAGAAGTGGGGTGATAAGAAAAAAGTGTGAAAGCATAAAAAACAAGGAATTGGAATAATTGTGCTTTATACAAAAAAATCATAACCACCACAAAAAAGGGTGGGCCTCATGGACTCTTGCTAATATGAAATAAATGAATTTATCAGGTAAGTTCTTACATAAATTATGTTTTCTTTCATGTAATTAGCAAGAGTCCATGAGCTAGTGACGTATGGGATAATGACTACCCAAGATGTGGATCTTCCACGCAAGAGTCACTAGAGAGGGAGGGATAAAATAAAGACAGCCAATTGCGCTGAAAAATAATCCACACCCAAAATAAAGTTTAAATCTTATAATGAAGAAAACTGAAATTATAAGCAGAAGAATCAAACTGAAACAGCTGCCTGAAGTATTTTTCTACCAAAAACTGCTTCAGAAGAAGAATACACATCAAAATGGTAGAATTTAGTAAAAGTATGCAAAGAAGACCAAGTTGCTGCTTTGCAAATCTGATCAATGGAAGCTTCATTCCTAAACGCCCAGGAAGTAGAAACTGACCTAGTAGAATGAGCTGTAATCCTTTGAGGCGGAGATTTACCCGACTCGACATAAGCATGATGAATTAAAGATTTCAACCAAGATGCCAAAAAAATGGCAGAGGCCTTCTGACCTTTCCTAGAACCGGAAAAGATAACAAATAGACTAGAAGTCTTTCGGAAATTCTTAGTAGCTTCAACATAATATTTCAAAGCTCTAACTACATCCAAAGAATGCAATGATCTCTCCTTAGAATTCTTAGGATTAGGACATAATGAAGGAACCACAATTTCTCTACTAATGTTGTTAGAATTCACAACCTTAGATAAAAATTTAAAAGAAGTTCGCAACACCGCCTTATCCTGATGGAAAATCAGAAATGGAGATTCACAAGAAAGAGCAGATAATTCAGAAACTCTTCTAGCAGAAGAGATGGCCAAAAGAAAACAAAACTTTCCAAGAAAGTAATTTAATGTCCAGTGAATGCATAGGTTCAAACGGAAGAGCTTGAAGAGCCCCCAGAACCAAATTCAAACTCCAAGGAGGAGAAATTAACTTAATAACAGGTTTTATACGAACCAAAGCTTGTACAAAACAATGAATATCAGGAAGAATAGTAATCTTTCTGTGAAAAAGAACAGAAAGAGCAGAGATTTGTCCTTTCAAGGAACTTGCAGACAAACCTTTATCCAAACCATCCTGAAGAAACTGAAAAATTCTCGGAATTCTAAAAGAATGCCAGGAAAAATGATGAGAAAGACACCAAGAAATGTAAGTCTTCCAGACTCGATAATATATCTTCCTAGATACAGATCTACGAGCCTGTAACATAGTATTAATCACAGAGTCAGAGAAACCTCTTTGACTAAGAATCAAGCGTTCAATCTCCATACCTTTGAATTTAAGGATTTGAGATCCTGATGGTAAAAAAGGACCTTGTGACAGAAGGACTGGTCTTAACGGAAGAGTCCACGGTTGGCAAGAAGCCATGCGGACAAGATCCGTATACCAAAACCTGTGAGACCATGCTGGAGCCACCAGCAGAAAAAACGAGCATTTCTTCAGAATCTTGGAGATTACTCTTGGAAGAAGAACTAGAGGCGGAAAGATATAGGCAGGATGATACTTCCAAGGAAGTGACAATGCATCCACTGCTTCCGCCTCAGGATCCCTGGATCTGGACAGATACCTGGGAAGTTTCTTGTTTAGATGAGAAGCCATCAGATCTATTTCTGGAAGTCCCCACATTTGAACAATCTGAAGAAACACCTCTGGGTGAAGAGACCATTCGCCCGGATGTAACGTTTGGCGACTGAGATAATCCGCTTTCCAATTGTCAATACCTGGGATATGAACCGCAGAGATTAGACAGGAGCTGGATTCCGCCCATACCAGTATTCGAGATACTTCTTTCATAGCCAGAGGACTGTGAGTCCCTCCTTGATGATTGACATATGCCACAGTTGTGACATTGTCTGTCTGAAAACAAATGAACGATTCTCTCTTTAGAAGAGGCCATGACTGAAGAGCTTCTGAAAATTGCACGGAGTTCCAAAATATTGATTGGTAATCTCACCTCCTGAGATTTCCCAAACCCCTTGTGCTGTCAGAAACCCCCATACAGCTCCCCAATCTGTCAGACTTGCACCTGTTGAGATCACAGTCCAGGTTGGAAGAAAAAAAGAAGCCCCCTGAACTAAACGATGGTGGTTTGTACAACGTCAGAGGGTGTCGAACAATCAGTTTTAAAGATATTAAATGAGATATCTTTGTATAATCCCGGCACCACTGGTTCAGCATACAGAGCTGAAGAGGTTGCATGTGAAAATGAGCAAAGGGGAACACGTCCAATGCAGCAGTCATAAGAACCTAGAATTTCAATGCATAAGGCTACCGAAGGGAATGATTGAGACTGAAGGTTTCGATAAGCTGAAACCAATTTCAGACGTCTCCTGACCAACAGAGACAGAGTCATGGACACTGAATCTATCCGGAAATCTAAAAAAGGTTACTCTTGTCTGAGGAATCAACAAACTGATTGGTTAATTGATCCTCCAACCATGTTCTTGAAGAAACAACACTCATAAAAAGCTGGAAAGGATCTTTCCATTGAAAATGAGCAAAGGGAATTGAATCCAATGCTGTTAAAACTTCTATGCATATATAGCAACTGAAGGAAATAATAGAGACTAAAGGTACCGACAGACGGAACCCAATACAAATTGTCCCTTGTCTGATAGAGACAAAGATAGTGACATAAACCATCTGGAAACCTAAAAAAAAAGGTGACCCTTGCGTGAGGAATTAAGAGCTTTTGAAAAAAGATCCTCTAACTATGTCCTGAAGAGCAAGTGAAACATATGAGAATCCGCATCCTCAGGAAATAATCTGAATGAAAACAGAAAAATGAAGAATACGCATTTATTGTATCTAAAGAAAACAAATAATGCTATCAATGACCACAAAAAGGCAAAATAGTTTGAATAAAACTCCAAAACCCAGTTCCTAGAAAAGGAACTGGAATAAAAACCGCAGAAGATTCCAGGTCTGAGCAGCGCTTGAACCCCATGGGTACCCAGCCATGCCTCAACAGTATCCAAAATATATATGACAGAAACACACTGAAAGAAAGTGTTAGCCTTACTGGAATAAAATCAAAGAAATTTGGACAAAATAGAACCAAATAAATTTCAAAGAAGTCTTAACCTGCCCCTTACCAGCCAAGCTGGAATACGGCATGTGCATCGCAACATTAGGGAGCTAATTTGGAACCCCATCTTAAAGTAAACAGAAAAAATGAAGCAATTGCAATATCACAGGACCAAGAAAAGTACCTGAAACTAAATAATTTTCCAAAAATAAGATACAACTATATAAAGGAAAATAAATACTATTTTGCTATAAAAACAATAGCATAATTAGTAGGAGTAGAGATAGCACCAATAAATTGGAGAACCCTCCAAATTGAATTTAACTGCTGACAAAGAATATAGTTTAAAAATAAAAGACAATTCTCAGCCTATTCCATTCCCTAGTATGGGGAATTGGAAAGAAAACCTCTGAAATCACAGAAGAAAAAATAAATAGGCAAAAATAATGTCAGCTAGTCTTAAAGAACTAGTTACCTTAATATCCAAAATAATCAGCACCTCTTCAACAAAGAACAAATGTACTTTAATAATAAAAAAATTATATAAAAAAGTAGATTTGTTAGTGTCAATATCTGATGAAGAGAATTTCTGAAAGAGAAAAAAACATCATCAGAGAAGGATAAATCAGTATGTTGTTGGTCATTTGAAACTTCAATAATTAAAAAAGAAGTGAAAAAGACCTAAAAATCGTATTAGAAGGCACGAAGTCAGACATAGCCTTAATCAGAAAAAACAGAATTTATGTTTACCTGATAAATTTCTTTCTCCAACGGTGTGTCCGGTCCACGGCGTCATCCTTACTTGTGGGATATTCTCCTCCCCAACAGGAAATGGCAAAGAGCCCAGCAAAGCTGGTCACATGATCCCTCCTAGGCTCCGCCTACCCCAGTCATTCGACCGACGTTAAGGAGGAATATTTGCATAGGAGAAACCATATGGTACCGTGGTGACTGTAGTTAAAGAAAATAAATTATCAGACCTGATTAAAAAAACCAGGGCGGGCCGTGGACCGGACACACCGTTGGAGAAAGAAATTTATCAGGTAAACATAAATTCTGTTTTCTCCAACATAGGTGTGTCCGGTCCACGGCGTCATCCTTACTTGTGGGAACCAATACCAAAGCTTTAGGACACGGATGAAGGGAGGGAGCAAATCAGGTCACCTAAATGGAAGGCACCACGGCTTGCAAAACCCTTCTCCCAAAAATAGCCTCAGAAGAAGCAAAAGTATCAAACTTGTAAAATTTGGAAAAAGTGTGCAGTGAAGACCAAGTCGCTGCCCTACATATCTGATCAACAGAAGCCTCGTTCTTGAAGGCCCATGTGGAAGCCACAGCCCTAGTGGAGTGAGCTGTGATTCTTTCAGGAGGCTGCCGTCCGGCAGTCTCATAAGCCAATCGGATAATGCTTTTAATCCAGAAGGAGAGAGAGGTAGAAGTTGCTTTTTGACCTCTCCGTTTACCAGAATAAACAACAAACAAAGACAAAGTTTGTCTGAAATCCTTAGTAGCTGCTAAGTAAAATTTGAGAGCACGAACTACATTCAAGTTGTGCAACAAACGTTCCTTCTTTGAAACTGGATTAGGACACAAAGAAAGGTACAACTATCTCCTGGTTAATGTCTTTGTTAGAAACAACTTTTGGAAGAAAACCAGGTTTAGTACGGAAAACCACCTTATCTGCATGGAACTCCAGATAAGGAGAAGAACACTGCAGAGCAGATAATTCTGAAACTCTTCTAGCAGAAGAAATAGCAACCAAAAACAAACTTTCCAAGATAATAACTTAATATCAACGGAATGTAAGGGTTCAAACGGAACCCCCTGAAGAACTGAAAGAACTAGGTTGAGACTCCAAGTAGGAGTCAAAAATTTTGTAAACAGGCTTGATTCTAACCAGAGCCTGAACAAAGGCTAGAACATCTGGCACAGCTGCCAGCTTTTTGTGAAGTAACACGGACAAGGCAGAAATCTGTCCCATCAAGGAACTTGCAGATAATCCTTTTTCCAATCCTTCTCGAAGGAAGGATAGACTCTTAGGAATCTTAACCTTGTCCCAAAGGAATCCTGCAGATTCACACCAACAGATATACCAAATTATGTGGTAATTTTTCTGGTTACAGGCTTTCAGGCCTGAACAAGAGTATTAATAACAGAATCTGAGAACCCTCGCTTTGATAAGATCAAGCGTTCAATCTCCAAGCAGTCAGCTGGAGTGGGTCGAACGGACCTAGAACAAGAAGGTCTCGTCTCAAAGGTAGCTTCCATGGTGGAGCCGATGACGTATTCACCAGATCTGCATACCAAGTCCTGCGTGGCCACGCAGGAGCTATCAAAATCACCGACGCCCTCTCCTGATTGATCCTGGCTACCAGCCTGGGGATGAGAGGAAACGGCGGGAACACATAAGCTAGTTTGAAGGTCCAAGGTGCTACTAGTGCATCCACTAGAGCCGCCTTGGGATCCCTGGATCTGTACCCGTAGTAAGGAACTCTAAAGTTCTGACGAGAGGTCATCAGATCCATGTCTGGAATGCCCCACGGTTGAGTGACTTGGGCAAAGATTTCCGGATGGAGTTCCCACTCCCCCGGATGCAATGTCTGACGACTCAGAAAATCCGCTTCCCAATTTTCCACTCCTGGGATGTGGATAGCAGACAGGTGGCAGGAGTGAGACTCCGCCCATAGAATGATTTTGGTCACTTCTTCCATCGCTAGGGAACTCCTTGTTCCCCCCTGATGGTTGATGTATGAACTTGGCCCTCGCTAGCTGAGGCCAAGCTTTGAGAGCATTGAATATCGCTCTCAGTTCCAGAATATTTATCGGTAGAAGAGAGTCTACCCGAGACCAAAGACCCTGAGCTTTCAGGGATCCCCAGACCGCGCCCCAGCCCATCAGACTGGCGTCGGTCGTGACAATGACCCACTCTGGTCTGCAGAAGGTCATCCCTTGTGACAGGTTGTCCAGGGACAGCCACCAACGGAATGAGTCTCTGGTCCTCTGATTTACTTGTATCTTCGGAGACAAGTCTGAATAGTCCCCATTCCACTGACTGAGCATGAACAGTTGTAATGGTCTTAGATGAATGCGCACAAAAGGAACTATGTCCAGTGCCGCTACCATCAAACCTATCACTTCCATGCCCTGCGCTATGGAAGGAAGAGGAACGGAATGAAGTATCCGACAAGAGTCT
Source organism: Bombina bombina (assembly GCF_027579735.1). Taxonomy (NCBI): domain Eukaryota; kingdom Metazoa; phylum Chordata; class Amphibia; order Anura; family Bombinatoridae; genus Bombina; species Bombina bombina. Next base: position 194,829,369 of record NC_069505.1, on the reverse strand, counting down.
AGCAGTTTTGTTTTTCTGGCTTCTGTCAGAAAAATCCTCATTTCTAAGGAGTCTATTATAGTTCCCAAGAAGGGAACCCTCGTTGACGGAGATAGAGAACTCTTTTCCACGTTCACTTTCCATCCGTGAGATCTGAGAAAGGCCAGGACAATGTCCGTGTGAGCCTATACTTGAGGAAGGGACGACGCTCGAATCAGAATGTCGTCCAAGTAAGGTACTACAGCAATGCCCCTTGGTCTTAGCACCGCCAGAAGGGACCCTAGTACCTATGAGAAAAACCTAGGAGCAGTGGCTAATCCGAAAGAAAACGCCACGAACTGGAAATGCTTGTCCAGGAATGCAAACCTTAGGAACCGATAATGTTCCTTGTGGATAGGAATATGTAGATACGCATCCTTGAAATCCACCTTGGTCATGAATTGACCTTCCTGGATGGAAGGAAGAAGTGTTCGAATGGTTTCCATCTTGAACGATGGAACCTTGAGAAACTTGTTCAAGATCTTGAGATCGAAGATTGGTCTGAACGTTCCCTCTTTTTTGGGAACTATGAACAGATTGGAGTAGAACCCCATCCCTTGTTCTCCTAATGGAACTGGATGAATCACTCCCATTTTTAGCAGGTCTTTTACCCAATGTAAGAATGCCTGTCTTCTTATGTGGTCTGAAGACAACTGAGACCTGTGGAACCTCCCCCTAGGAGGAAGCCCCTTGAACTCCAGAGAATAACCTTGGGAGACTATTTCTAACGCCCAAGGATCCAGAACATCTCTTGCCCCAGCCTGAGCGAAGAGAGAGAGTCTGCCCCCCACCAGATCCGGTCCCGGATCGGGGGCCCGCATTTCATGCTGTCTTGGTAGCAGTGGCAGGTTTCCTGGCCTGCTTTCCTATGTTCCAGCCTTGCATAGGTCTCCAGGCTGGATTGGCTTGAGAAGTATTACCTTCCTGCTTAAACTTAGGTTTATTTTTGGTCTTGAAAAGACCTATCCCGAGGAAGGGCGTGGCCCTTGCCCCCAGTGATATCAGAGATAATCTCTTTCAAGTCAGGGCCAAAGAGTGTTTTCCCCTTGAAAGGAATGTCAAGCAATTTGTTCTTGGAAGACGCATCCGCTGTCCAAGATTTTAACCGAAGCGCTCTGCGCCACAATAGCAAAACCCAGAATTTTTTCGCCGCTAACCTAGCCAATTGCAAGGTGGCGTCTAGGGTGAAAGAATTAGCCAATTTAAGAGCACGAATTCTGTCCATAATCTCCTCATAAACAGAAGAATTACTAATAATCGCCTTTCCTAGCTCATCAAACTAGAAACACGCGGCTGCAGTGACAGGGACAATGCATGCAATTGGATGTAGAAGGGAACCTTGCTGAACAAACATCTTTAGCAGACCTTCTAATTTTGTATCCATAGGATCTTGGAAAGCACAACTATCTTCTATGGGTATAGTGGCGCGCTTGTGTAGAGTAGAAACCGCCCCCTCGACCTTGGGGACTGTCTGCCATCAGTCCTTTCTGGGGTCGACTATAGGAAAACAATTTTATAAATATGGGGGAAGGTACTAAAGGTATACCGGGCCTGTCCCATTCTTTACTAACAATGTACGCCACCCGCTTGGATATAGGAAAAGCTTCGGGGGGCCCCGGGGCCTCTAAGAACTTTTCTATTTTACATAGTGGTTCTGGCATGACCAGATAATCACAATCATCCAAATTGGATAACACCTCCTTAAGCAGAGCGCGGAGATGTTCCAACTTAAATTTAAAATTAATCACATCAGGTTCAGCTTGTTGAGAAATGTTTCCTGAATCTGAAATTTCTCCCTCAGACAAAACCTCCCTGGCCCCCTCAGACTGGTGTAGGGGCCCTTCAGAAACCATATCATCAGCGTTCTCATGCTCTACAGAATTTTCTAAAACAGAGCAGTCGCGCTTTCGCTGATAAGTGGGCATATTGGCTAAAATGTTTTTGATAGAATTATCCATTACAGCCGTTAAATGTTGCATAGTAAGGAGTATTGGCGCACTAGATGTACTAGGGGCCTCCTGTATGGGCAAGACTGGTGTAGACGAAGTAGGGGATGATGCAGTACCATGCTTACTCCCCTCACTTGAGGAATCATCTTGGGCATCATTTTTACTAAATTTTTTATGACATAAAATACATATAGTTAAATGAGAAGGAACCTTGATTTCCCCACATTCAGAACACAATCTATCTGGTAGTTCAGACATGTTAAACAGGCATAAACTTGATAACAAAGCACAAAAAACGTTTTAAAATAAAACCGTTACTGTCACTTTAAATTTTAAACTAAACACACTTTATTACTGCAATTGCGAAAAAGTATGAAGGAATTGTTCAAAATTCACCAAAATTTCACCACAGTGTCTTAAAGCCTTAAAAGTATTGCACACCAAATTTGGAAGCTTTAACCCTTAAAATAACGGAACCGGAGCCGTTTTTATATTTAACCCCTTTACAGTCCCTGGAATCTGCTTTGCTGAGACCCAACCAAGCCCAAAGGGGAATACGATACCAAATGATGCCTTCAGAAAGACTTTTCTATGTATCAGAGCTCCACACACATGCAGCTGCATGCCATGCTGTCCTCAAAAAACAAGTGCGCCATTACCGGCGCGAAAATGAGGCTCTGACTATGATTAGGGAAAGCCCCTAAAGAATAAGGTGTCAAAAACAGTGCCTGCCGATATAATCATATCAAAATACCCAGAATAAATGATTCCTCAAGGCTAAATATGTGTTAATAATGAATCGATTTAGCCCAGAAAAAGTCTACAGTCTTAATAAGCCCTTGTGAAGCCCTTATTTACTATCTTAATAAAAATGGCTTACCGGATCCCATAGGGAAAATGACAGCTTCCAGCATTACATCGTCTTGTTAGAATGTGTCATACCTCAAGCAGCAAGAGACTGCACACTGTTCCCCCAACTGAAGTTAATTGCTCTCAACAGTCCTGTGTGGAACAGCCATGGATTTTAGTTACGGTTGCTAAAATCATTTTCCTCATACAAACAGAATTCTTCATCTCTTTTCTGTTTCTGAGTAAATAGTACATACCAGCACTATTTGAAAATAACAAACTCTTGATTGAATAATGAAAAACTACAGTTAAACACTAAAAAACTCTAAGCCATCTCCGTGGAGATGTTGCCTGTACAACGGCAAAGAGAATGACTGGGGTAGGCGGAGCCTAGGAGGGATCATGTGACCAGCTTTGCTGGGCTCTTTGCCATTTCCTGTTGGGGAGGAGAATATCCCACAAGTAAGGATGACGCCGTGGACCGGACACACCTATGTTGGAGAAAATATTTCTTATAAATCTTCTAAACATTTCTTGCACTTAAGAATGGAAATGTATAAAGCATAAATACTAATGGAATCTGCATGTAAAAGTATATCATAATAACTTATTACAAACCATAGCTAGAGATAAACATTTATAACATTTAAAATAAATGAACTTAGCTTTGGTAGAACTGAAACTCAGTTAAGCATTTTTCCAGAAGTGGCTTCTGACTCAGGGACAAACGGAGACATCTTGCAATATGTAATAGAAAAAACAACATATAAAACAAAATTGATCAAATTCCTTAAATGACAGTTTCAGGAATGGGAAAAAAATGCCAGTGAACAAGCTTCTAGCAACCAGAAGCAATAAATAATGAGACTTAAATAATGTGGAGACAATAGTGACACCCATATTTTTTAGCACCAAAAAAGACGCCCACATTATTTGGCGCCAAAAATGACGCCACATCCGGAACGCCGACACGTTTGGCGCAAAAAAACGTCAAAAAAATTACGCAACTTCCGGCGACACGTATGACGCCGGAAACAGAAAAAAAAATTTTGCGCCAAAAAAGTCCGCGCCAAGAATGACGCAATAAAATGAAGCATTTTCAGCCCCCGTGAGCCTAATAGCCCACAGGGAAAAAGTCAAATTTTAAGGTAAGAAAAAAATTGATTAATTCATATGCATTATCCCAAATATGAAACTGACTGTCTGAAATAAGGAATGTTGAACATCCTGAGTCAAGGCAAATAAATGTTTGAACACATATATTTAGAACTTTATATAAAAGGGCCCAACCATAGCTTAGAGTGTCACAGAAAATAAGACTTACTTACCCCAGGACACTCATCTACAAGTAGTAGAAAGCCAAACCAGTACTGAAACGAGAATCAGTAGAGGTAATGGTATATATAAGAGTATATCGTCGATCTGAAAAGGGAGGTAAGAGATGAATCTCTACGACCGATAACAGAGAACCTATGAAATAGACCCCGTAGAAGGAGATCATTGAATTCAAATAGGCAATACTCTCCTCACATCCCTCTGACATTCACTGCACGCTGAGAGGAAAACCGGGCTCCAACCTGCTGCGGAGCGCATATCAACGTAGAATCTAGCACAAACTTACTTCACCACCTCCATAGGAGGCAAAGTTTGTAAAACTGATTTGTGGGTGTGGTGAGGGGTGTATTTATAGGCATTTTGAGGTTTGGGAAACTTTGCCCCTCCTGGTAGGAATGTATATCCCATACGTCACTAGCTCATGGCCTCTTGCTAATTACATGAAAGAAAAATATATTATAATATAATATATATATATATATACTATAATATATAATATAAGTACTGCAAAATGACTCGACAACGATCCGGTGAACAGAACACAAGTTTAGGCCCCACCGGAGCTAATGCCTGCTGCCTTCTCAGTCAGAGTAAACTGCGCGTCTGAGTGCGCGTAATAGGCCCCCGCCCATCATGGACGTCGTCCTAAGAGTCTGATTAACCGCATGGGAAGCGGTTTGAAAACAAGCCATGTGGTCCCCATATAAACTTTAAATAAAACTCGCAGCCCTACTAACTTTCTCATGTTAACAACATCTAAACTGTCCAGCTGTCTCTCCCAGTGTCAAGCCCCATACAGTGTTAATATTGCTTCCATATGTCCCAGCAATATGAATAAACATAGGATTTTCAGTAACACCCTCAGTCCCCAGGTCTACTGCTTACCCCTTCCCTTGCAGGGAAAAAATGTCAGCCAGTTCTTATATAACAAGTCTCCTCAGAATAAAAAGACTGAACATACCTCAATGCTGCTTGTAGCATGACACCGTTCTCCACACTGAAGATTTCTCTTGCACTACCTTCAGAAGCTCTTCTTGAAAACTTCTTGATTGAAGAATATAAAACTAACACCTCACTTTACCTCTTCCTATTACTTACACAGGCAAAGAGAATGACTGGGGGTGGAGGGAAGGGAGGAGCTATATATACAGCTCTGCTGTGGTGCTCTTTGCCACTTCCTGTTAGCAGGAGGTTAATATCCCACAAGTAAGGATGAAATCCGTGGACTCAACGTATCTTGTAGAAGAAATTTAACTAGTGTTTGCGAGGCGGGAGTGTGGCGGTTTAGGGGTTAATATATTTATTAAAGTGGCGGCGATTTCCGATCGGTAGATTAGGGGTTAATATATTTATTAAAGTGTTTCCGATGGGGGGGGGGCTCGGTTTAGGGGTTAATAGGTAGTTTATGGGTGTTAGTGTACTTTTTAGCACTTTAGTTAAGAGTTTTATGTTCCGGCGTTAGCCCATAAAACTCTTACCTACTGACTATTAAATGCGGTAGGAGTCTTGACAGGAGAGGGTCTAACGCTCACTTCTTCCAAGACTCGGAATACCAGCATTAGGCAAATCCCATTAAAAAGATAGGATACGTAATTGACATAAGGGGCTTTGCGGTATGGTCGAGTCGCAGAAGAAAAGTGAGCGGTACACCTGTACCTGCCAGACTCATAATACCAGCAGGCGTTAAAAAGCAGTGTTGGGACCTCTCAACGCTGCTTTTTAAGGCTAACGCAAGACTCGTAATCTAGCCGATAGTGCTGTAGCATAGTTTAGTAATGTAGTGCTGTAGCATAGTGTAGTAATGTAGTGCTGTAGAATATTGTAGTAATGTAGTGCTGTAGTACTGTAGTAATATTGTAGTAATATAGTGCTGTAGCATAGTGTAGTAATCTAGTGCTGTAGCATAGTGTAGTAATCTAGTGCTGTAGCATATTGTAGTAATCTAGTGCTGTAGCATATTGTAGTAATCTAGTGCTGTAGTACTGTAGCATATTGTAGTAATGTAGTGCTGTAGTACTGTAGCAATATTATAGTAATCTAGTGCTGTAGCATATTGTAGTAATGTAGTGCTGTAGTACTGTAGCATATTGTAGTAATGTAGTGCTGTAGTACTGTAGTGATATTGTAGTAATCTAGTGCTGTAGCATATTGTAGTAATGTAGTGCTGTAGTGATTTAGCATATTGTAGTAATGTAGTGCTGTAGTACTGTAGCATATTGTAGTAATGTAGTGCTGTAGCAATATTGTAGTAATACAGTACTGTAGTAATGAGCTCGTTTCCATTGAGCCGTTAAAAATGGAGCTCCATTTTAGTACCAGGTTTCCATTGAAATAGTTTGTGCATTGCGTGCAGTCGCTCTTTTTGTGTAGGTGTAAGTTAGCGTTGTGTTTACGTTTTTACCCAATGCCGGATTTCTAAAACATTAATAGGCTACTATGGTAACCCGACCTTACACTACACTCGATCGCATATACCACGCTGCATACAAGTGCGATGCATATATTTTACCCGTCGCTCACTGTTAAAATAAAAGCAAACACCTAACGCATGCACAATATCTACCTCTCAACCACCACCCCCACCACAATTATTAATAAATGTATTACCCCTAATCCGCCTACCCCCATATCACAACGTATCTATTAAAGTTATTAACATCTAAACCGCCATTCCTCCACATCGCAGCTAACAATAAAATGTTCTAACCTCTAAAAGAACATTCCCCCACAATGCAATCTACCTATTTAAACTATTAACCCCTAATCTGCTATCCCCCCACAACGCAATCTACCTATTTAAACAATTAACCTCTAATCCGCCATCCCCCCACAACGCAATCTACCTATTTAAACAATTAATGCCTAATCCGCCACCCCCCCACAATGCAAAAAAATAATCTAATCACTAAGCCCCCTAACCTAACACCCCCTAAATTAACCCCCATTACATAACTTAAATAAATACTAAATTACAATTAAAATAAAAATTCCTAACATTAATTTAAAAATAAAACCTAAGATTAAATTACAATAATTAAAAAATAAAAAAGTCTAAAATTACAGAAAAAATTAAACCAAATTATCAAAAATATTTTTTTAAAATCTAATCTAATACCCCTATAAAAATAAAAAAGCCCCCACAAAAAAACACCCCCTAATCTAATACTAAACTACCAATAGCCCTTAAAAGGGCCTTTTGTAGGGCCTTGCCCTAAAAAGATCAGCTCTTTTACTTAAAAATACAAATTAACCCCTAACAGTAAACCCCCAAAATAAAAAAAACTTGAATGCAAGGAACCCGTTTTATATTGGGGTACCTTGCATTTCTATTGGCTGAAAATTCAAATCAGCCAATAGTTGTAGTAGTACAGTACTGTTTTAATGTAGTGCTGTAGTACTGTAGCAATATTGTAGCAATTTAGTATTGTAGTACTGCAGCAATATTGTAGTAATGTAGTGCTGTAGTACTGTAGCAATATTGTAGTAATATAGTAATGTAGTAATGTAGTGCCATAGTACTGTAGCAAAATAGTACTGTAGTAATGTAGGGTTGTAGTACTGTATTAATCTAGTGCTATAGTACTGTAGCAATATAGTAATATAGTGCTGTAGCAATATTGTAGTAATACAATGTTGTAGTATTGTAGCAATATTGTATTAATGTAGCACTGTGGTAATATAGTAATGTAGTGCTGTAGACCTGTAGCAATATAGTACTATAGTAATGTAGTGTTGTACTGCTGTAGCAATGTTGTAGCAATTTAGTGTTGTAGTACTGCAGCAATATTGTAGTAATGTAGTGCTGTAGTACTGTAGCAATATTGTAGTAATATAGTAATTTAGTAATGTAGTGCCATAGTACTGTAGCAAAATAGTACTGTAGTAATGTAGGGTTGTAGTACTGTATTAATCTAGTGCTATAGTACTGTAGCAATATAGTAATATAGTGCTGTAGCAATATTGTAGTAATACAATGTTGTAGTATTGTAGCAATATTGTATTAATGTAGCACTGTGGCAATATAGTAATGTAGTGCTGCAGACCTGTAGCAATATAGTAATATGGCAAAATAGTACTGTAGTAATAAAGTAATATAAGTAATGTAGTGCTGTAGTACTGTAGCAATATAGTAATGTAGTAATAGGTCAACTGTACTGTAGTACTGTAGCAATATTGTAGTAATGTAATGCTGTAGCAATAAAGTACTGTAGCAATGTAGTACTGTACTACTGTAGCAATATTGTAGTAATGTATTGCTGTAGCAAAATAGTACTATAGTAATGTAGTGCTGTAGTACTGTAGCATTATAGTACTGTAGAAATGTAGTGCTGTATTACAGTAGTAATGTAGTACTGTAGTAATGTAGTGCTGTACTACTGTAGCGATCAGCACTACCCTATATATATCAGGGAATATTAAAGTGTCAAGTCTCCTAACATTTATGATTGCCTCTACTGTGTCCTGAGTTACTATTATATGGGTTACACTGACGGCAAACTGTCAATCTTAATTTATTATGCTTTTATGGGTACCACAAGCAGCTGGTTATTTGAAAAGCCACCAATACTATAATCTTGTTTGATTTTTCCACTTAATAACCTAGAGTTATATGTAATGAAGGGGTATCTGTCCAGGTTACCCATTTGATCCCTGTTTAAAGCCATTTATATGATACTATATTTGACTGAACGTATATATCCTGCTTTAATTACCTGAGGATTAAGTTTGATATAAAATAACAGAGAATCTTAATGGTATTTTACCAAACCCTTGCTATCGGACTGTATGTCACCTAGTGGGTTACTTCAACCATCTGTACCACTTAAGGTACCATCAGTCATTTACAAATACCTAAGCTGTTAGTGTATTAACTTTATTAACACTCTACCCCCAATTCAAGATCAGCGTTCCCTAAATAATATCCACACCGGGCACTATTATCCCCTACCTAGGGGAACACAATTACAATAGTATCCCTTATTCCAAACCTTTATAAGTGTGCATCAACATTTTTGGTAGTTGTATACACTATTATGACCCTATACTGCTGTAGATAATACAGCGCTATAATTAGCAGTGCCAGGACTGTTCATAACTGTGTTTTTTTAATATAACATAGTGCAATATTGCTAAAACAGTTATGTCAGCAATCAGAATGAAGCTTACCATGAATGTCAACGCGTTTCGGCCCTACTAGTGGGCCTTTATCAAGACTATTAGATAGTAGGGCCAAAACGCATTGACATTCATGGTAAGCTACATTCTGATTGCAGACATAACTGTTTTAGCAATATTGCACTATGTTATATTTGTTTTCTACAGGCTCAAATACCAAAACATTTTAAGGGAGGAAAACCTTGGAAATACCGGATCTTCTCTACAGTACTTTCTACAATACTCAAACTTTCACCTAGATGATTACTGTTCTGTCTATTATATGCTTATTATGTTCATGTTGATGACATCTGGTGGTTTCATGTTGCAATTACAGCTTGGTTCCTCTCAAGAATAAAACAGGAAGTGTTAATAAAGTTTGTTAATAAAAAGTTTTACTTTCAGTTTCTCAGCAGCCATCTTAGCTTCAAGAAGCATGGAAATCAGCTCTTCATACTTGCCTCTAAATATACATATGCCTGTAAGTTATTTATTGTTTGCTAAAAGTTCATTGTATATTTGAATTGCATTGCCATTTGCTGTAAGGTTTAAATGTAAGCTCTCTGTGTTAGAAACATGTATTATTGTATGTATTGCAAACACCATGTGTAAGTACATATTGTAATTTCAACTTTTCTTATTGTATTGCAGTTTTACAAAATAACTATTCAGAAGTAAAATCAGTTTGGAATAAACACAAAGCTATTTCTGTCTGGTTTGTTAATTAGCTGTCTAGCTATCAGTTAGTGAGGACAGTACAGTAAAAAGGCATGCTATATCAAGGCAAGATACAAGGGCTGCATTTTATAGTAAAAAGGCATGCTATATCAAGGCAAGATACAGAGCTGCATTTTAAAGTAAAAAAGCATGCTATATCATGAGAAGAAATAACAAGCAAGATACAAAGGCTGCATTTTAAAGTAAAAAGCAGTAAATAACAAGCAAACATACAAGACCTACAATTTAAAGAGAAAGGCAGTAAAAATAATTTGCACAAGAACTGCATTTAAAATATTGCACTACTTTAACCTGATCACTATGAACCAAGATAAGAGTGTTGATATGACGCAGCAAACTTTTGAGACCAGATCCTATGCCTCTGGCTCTAAATATTCCATGCGCTCCTGCAGATCATCAGCCAGTTCTGCAGGACTCAGAGCCCATGCTAAAGCGCAAGCAGCCCAGGCACAAATTTCTTATGCTAAAAAAGAAGCAGACATGATAAAGCAGAAAGCATCACTAGAAGCAAAGGCAGCTAGGCACAAATCAGATATGGAAGCAGAGGCAGCTAGGCACAAAGCAGATATGGAAGCAGAGGCAGCTAGGCGCAATGCAGACATAGAAGCAGAGGCAGCTAAGCACAACACAGATATGAAAGCAGAGGCAGCAAGGCGCAAAGCAGATATAGAAGCAGAGACAGCAAGGTGTGAAGCTGAAACAGCGCAACTCAAGGTGCTAAAGATTCAAAGGGCAGCAGTTGCAGCATCTGCAGAAGCAGCAGTTTATGAAGCAGCAGCTGAACTAGAAGAGGAAACACTCCAAGATTTTTCAGAAATAACTACCCATGATTAAGTACAAAGGACTCGTGAGTATGTACAGAACCATGCTCTGGACCAAGATAAAACAGAGTATGCTCCTATCCAACCTATGTCCAGCATAATTCCACAGTTTCCTGACTCAACATATTTACAGTCCACTCCAAGTATTCCTGACTTTCCAGACTGACACTGCAAATGTCTCAACACCAAGAGTGCGCTTTCAAGAAAGCAGAGGCTATGCTGATCTACAACATCCATCACATTATATGGACTCTCACATATCCCCTCTCAGAAATAGCACATTAGGAACTTCAGAGACTACTGACCTAGCAAAGCACCTGATTCGTCGAGAGTTAGTGAGTACAGGGCTACTAACGTTTGATGATCGACCAGAGAACTACTGGGCAGGGAAGACATCTTTCCAATGTGTCACCAGAGATCTTAATCTTACAGCCAGAGAAGAGCTAGATCTTTTGACTAAGTGGCTTGGACCAGAGTCATCTCAACAGGCTAAGAGAATCAGGTCAGTGCATTTTCATAACCCAATTGATGGAGTTAAAATGGTATGGCAGAGATTAGAAGAATGTTATGACAGCCCTGAAGCTATTGAGAATGCTAGAAAACTTCCCCAAAATCTCAAACAAAGACAACATAAAGTTAAGAGAACTTGGTGACATGTTGTTGGAGGTGAATGCAGCTAAGACAGGAGGCTTTTTGCCAGGACTGGCATACCTAGACACAGCTCGTGGCATCAAAACAATTATTGAAAAACTGCCATATAGCCTGCAAGAAAAGTGGATTTTTCAAGGTTCCATTTCAAAGAAGACCATCATGTCTCCTTTCCACTATTCAGTTTCTTCACCATATTTATTGTCAACCAAGCAAAGACCAGAAATGATCCAAGCTTCATATTCTCAACATGCAGCAACCAAGTTCCAGTAAATACAGAGAAGTCAGGAACAAGGTACAGCAACAGACCAATAGTGTCAGTAAGAAAGACAGAAATGTCAGCTACTAATGCAACTCCACAAGTGAACAGCCCTGCAAGGAAATCCATGGAACCAGACAGTCCATGTCCAATTCATAATAAAACCCACTGTCAAAGTGTCGTGGGTTCAGAAGCAAGAACATTGATGAACGTAAAGCTTACCTGAAGGAGAATTCTATCTGCTTTAGATGTTGTGCATCAACCAGACACATTGCCAAAGAATGCAAAAATAACATAAGATGCAGAGAATGCAACAGTGACCAGCATACTTAAGCTTTGCATCCAGGTCCAGCTCCCTGGGCAGTAGAGACTCCTTTACCAAAGGGAGAGCAAGGCGGGGAGCAAGAGGAAGCTACTCCACCCACTATTGTATACAAGTGTACAGAGGTATGCGGGAAAGGGACAAGGCCCAGATCATGTTCCAAGATTTGTTTAGTGACTGTATATCCCTCTAACAAACCTTACTGTTCTGTAAAGATGTATGCAGTGTTAGATGATCAAAGTAACCATTCTTTAGCCAAATCAGAGTTTTTTTATGTGTTTAACATTAGTGGTGAAACATTTTCCTACACTCTAAGAACATGCTCAGGCATTACAGAGAAAACAGGACGTAGGGTATCCAACTTTACTGTTCAGTCTATTGATGGGAAAACACACATAAAACTCCCCACACTCATTGAATGTGACATGATACCTGATGACAGGTCAGAAATTCCAACACCTGAGATTACACAGCATTTCCCTCATCTGAAATCCTTAACAGACAAGATCCCAGCACTTGTCCCTAACGCACAAATACTTCTCTTGTTAGGAAGAGACATTCTGAAGGTGCACAAAGTACGTGAGCAGATTAATGGGCCTCATAATAGTCCTTATGCACAACATTTAGATTTAGGTTGGGTCATAGTTGGGGAAGTATGCTTAGGAGGAGCTCATAGACCAGCAGATGTGAACTCTCTGCCTAGTGGGCGCACTTCTCTGTTCAGCCCATGCACTAGCTATATACAGGTAAAAGAGACGTTTAATGCTTGTAAACAACAGTCATACACCCCCTCATTGTGTTATTTAGGAACTGCAACTCACAATGTGGGCAGTTTAGATGATAATGTGTTTGTTACTACTGCAAACGATAACAAACCTGCTATGTCTATTCAAGATGGTATGTTCCTTGATGTAGTTGAAAAAGAGATGTTTATTGATGAAGCAAATTACTGGGTAGCACCCCTACCATATCGCTCACCTCGTCTTAGACTACCAAACAACTTAGAGCAAGCCCAGAAAAGACTACTTGCTCTACAGCGTTCCTTTGTGAAAAAAACTGAAATGAAAGAACATTTTGTTAACTTTATGCAAAAGATCTTTGACCATGACCAAGCAGAACCTGCCCCACCATTGGAACCAGGTGAGGAGTGTTGGTACCTACCAATCTTTGGTGTCTATCACCCTCAGAAGCCAGGACAGATCAGAGTAGTTTTTGATTCAAGTGCTCAGTTTGAAGGCATCTCACTGAATGACACACTTCTCAGTGGGCCTGATTTAAATAATACACTACTGGGTGTCCTTTTACGTTTCTGCAAAGAGCAAGTTGCAATTACCACTGATGTACAACAAATGTTTTACTGTTTCATGGTTAGAGAAGATCACCGTAACTATTTGAGATTTCTTTGGTTTCGTGACAATGACCTTAACAAAGAAATTACAGAGTTCAGAATGAAGGTACATGTCTTTGGGAACAGCCCTTCTCCAGCCATAGCCATTTATGGTCTAAGACAAATAGCAAAGCAAGGAAAGAGTGAGTATGGCGAAGATGTAGAACAGTTTATCTTGAGGAATTTCTATGTAGATGATGGACTCACATCCGTGTCTACTGAAACTGAAGCAATCAGTCTCGCAGGATCGAATCTCAAGCTACACAAAGTGGCATCCAACAGAAGTCCGGTAATGGAAGCATTTCCCGCAGATGACAGAGCTAAAGATCTAAAGGACCTTGTTCTAGGTGTCGATCCTCTACCCCTCCAAAGGAGCTTAGGAGTAAGTTGGAACTTACAGACCGACAGTTTCACCTTTCAAGTGTCTAAAGAGGTAAAACCTTTCACACGGAGAGGTATCCTGGCTACAGTAAACAGTTTTTATGACCCACTTGGGTTTGCATCTCCAATCACTATGCAAGGTAAATCTTTAGTCAGAGAACTCTCAACAGACCAATGTGACTGGGATTCCCCACTCTTACCAGATAGAGAAGCTCAATGGAGAGCATGGACAGAAGACCTGATCCATCTTGAACATCTCAGTATTCCCAGACCCTATGTGCCGGTGTCACTATCGTCCACAGTGAGAAAGGAGGTATGTGTTTTTTCTGATGCTTCTACTGTAGCGATAGCAGCTGTGGCATATCTCAGAGTCATAGACAGTAGTGGTCAATGTCATGTAGGCTTTATTATGGGCAAATCTAAACTAGCTCCAAGACCAGCCCATACAGTGCCACGTCTAGAATTATGTGCAGCTGTTTTGTCAGTTGAGCTAGCTGAACTTATTACTGAAGAGATGGACATTGAACTTTATGCAGTTAAATATTACACTGATAGCAAAATTGTGTTAGGTTATATTCACAATACTTGTAGGAGATTTCATGTATATGTCTCAAACAGAATAATTTGTATTAGAAAATCTACTAATCCAGATCAGTGGCATTATATTAACACCAGTCAGAATCCAGCAGATCATGGTACTAGACCAATTCAGTCAGCTCACCTAAAACATACCAACTGGTTCTCAGGCCAAGATTTCTTACATCAGGCAGATACAAGTGATCAATCTGAAGCTAAAGCATTTGACCTCATTGAACCAGATTCTGACAGTGAGATCAGAACTGAAGTGACAGCTTTAATAACTGAAGTGTATGAATGCCAGCTAGAATCACATAGATTTCTCAGATTCTCAAAGTGGAAGTCCCTTGTGAGAGGTATAGCAACACTAATTCACATTGCCAAATCATTTTCCAGCAGCACTCAAAAGGAGTCATGTACAGGCTGGCATTGCTACAAAGGGTTATGCCATTCATTAGATTTCTTGCAAGCTGAAACAGTGACTGAAATGTATCCAAACATGGAAATATAGAAAATGGAAGGAGAAACAAAACGTTCAAGAAGGAGATCTTGTATTGTTGAAAGACTCTAAAGTAAAGCGCAATGGATGGACAATGAGTCTTATTATAATAGCCATTACTAGTGGTGATGGTAGAGGTCAAAATCATTAAACAAGAGGCTGCTAAAGTATACCTCAGACCTGTGTCAGATTTGATTTTTCTTTTTCAAAGTGAAAAGTTATCTGGTTGAATTTAATAATAATTTATAGATCATGTAATAGTGGTATATGTTTATACCAGACGGGGAGTGTTCTGTCTATTATATGCTTATTATGTTCATGTTGATGACATCTGGTGGTTTCATGTTGCAATTACAGCTTGGTTCCTCTCAAGAATAAAACAGGAAGTGTTAATAAAGTTTGTTAATAAAAAGTTTTACTTTCAGTTACTCAGCAGCCATCTTAGGTTTAAATGTAAGCTCTCTGTGTTAGAAACATGTATTATTGTATGTATTGCAAACACCACGTGTAAGTACATATTGTAATTTCAACGTTTCTTATTGTATTGCAGTTTTACAAAATAACTATTCAGAAGTAAAATCAGTTTGGAATAAACACAAAGCTATTTCTGTCTGGTTTGTTAACTAGCTGTCTAGCTATCAGTTAGTGAGGACAGTACAATTACAATTTAAAAGGAATATCTCCACAAGCCCATCACTGGGGCATATTTTACACCACTGGAATTTATTTAATTATAAATAAGAAAGAGGGCGCCACATAGCGTAATACGGTCTGGAAATCAGCAAAGGAAATATGGTCGAAAAGGCTTACCGGAAGAAAATGCACTGTACTGTGACCGGTGCTAACAGGCAGACTAACACTCACAGTGGTTAGTACACTGGTGGATCTGTGGTCTGTGGCGTCTGGATCAGACAGGTGAGCTCCTGTATCACTCTAGGCTGGATAAATCGCCTTCTGGTGGAATGTAATAGTGCAACCAGGCAAAGTGTGTACAGTCCGTGAGCCCTACCAAAGTAGGGATATAAAGCAAGACAACTTCCGCAGAGTAAAACAAATTTTAATCCAAATGATTACTGCTACGCGTTTCTCGACCGTTAACTGGTCGTTTCATCAGGCATAAAACAATGGATACAATCAATACAAATTTAAAACCTTAAATACAGGTGTGTCTAAAAAACGGAAGTTGTCATAAACTTAAAAATAGACCAATGGTAACATGGTATACACTGTGTTAATTGTAAGCACTGATAGAAATGTACACCTGTGTACCAGCCCATTGATACAATACAATTGTATGTTGCTAAAATAACAGTAATAGAAATGTCAAAGAACTTGATACCCCATTGACAAATATAGCCTATCTCTATCCAAATTAATATTCTAATATATTTGAAAAAAAGGTGTTGTATGAAAGGACAAAAAAAAAAAAATATATATATAATAAGAACTGCGCAAATAATAAAGTGAAAAGTCATATAAATTTGTAGTGTTGAATGTAAGTTACTTAAGCGATATATAAATGCGAAAGTACATGAATTTAAATTTATAAGTCGGGACTTCACGGAACCCGGACAAACACACTAAGCGCAATGGTATTTAATTAAACTATGAAAGCTTAGATTGCTAATGGTAAGACTGATGTATAACTTATTTGTTTAAAAATAAGTTCGTTAATGAAATTATATAAGCAGGCTTTATAGAGAATTTGGTTTAAAATTTGGTAATAATAGAACAAGCATTTGTTAAAATTTGCATTTGCAAATTTGATGCATAAATTTTGTAACCAAAGATAATAATAAAAGTAATTATTATTAATATTATTATATGTGCCTAAGGTGACATAGGATTATAGATGTAAAATTCTAATATAATTTTTCGGAACGAATCTCTATGGATCTAGTAAATTTGTTTTATTTTTTGTATTTTTAATCTCAACGTTTCTTATTTCTCAACGTTTCAATTTCAACGTTTCTTATTGTATTGCAGTTTTACAAAATAACTATTCAGAAGTAAAATCAGTTTGGAATAAACACAAAGCTATTTCTGTCTGGTTTGTTAACTAGCTGTCTAGCTATCAGTTAGTGAGGACAGTACAATTACAATTTAAAAGGAATATCTCCACAAGCCCATCACTGGGGCATATTTTACACCACTGGAATTTATTTAATACCCAACATATTTTTTTTATTTTTATCTATATTTTTCACTCATTTTTATTTTATATATTTTTTTACCTACCACGCAATCACATTTTGAATTTTTATGGACATTTTTGGTGATCACTTTTTTGATTTTTCTATATATATTTTTTTATATTTTTTATATATTTTTTCACACATTCACGGAAATTTTTCTTTTGTGAGGCACTCACTATTTTTCAAGGGAAACTTATCAGCTCCCAACTTTGGATCAAATTGCTTATCAGTACTGGACTACCAATAGACATCATATTTTCCAGCATATTGTTTTAAGGAGGATATTACCTCTGCATTTGTCCTTGCAGTAGGTTTAATAACACTTTTTTATGGAATAGGTTTAAATAATCTATTTTTAATCTATACTTGTTTTTAAACTGTTTTAATAAATTCATACATCTAACTGATATACACATACTTGATATTATTTCTGTCTTTGCCTTCAAGATAGGCGCTCCTTGTTGGTGATGTCGCAAACCTAAAATTTTGCGTTCGCGAACGGCAAACGCGAACTTCCGCATATGTTCGCGAACGGGTGAACCGCCATTGACTTCAATGGGCAGGCGAATTTTAAAACCCACAGGGACTCTTTCTGGCCACAATAGTGATGGAAAAGTTGTTTCAAGGGGACTAACACCTGGACTGTGGCATGCCGGAGGGGGATCCATGGCAAAACTCCCATGGAAAATTACATAGTTGATGCAGAGTCTGGTTTTAATCCATAAAGGGCATAAATCACCTAACATTCCTCAATTGTTTGGAATAACGTGCTTTAAAACATCAGGTATGATGTATTGATCAGGTAGTGTAAGGGTTATGCGCGCTTCACAGTGACAGACCAAACTCCCCGTTTAACGCACCGCAAACAACCGCAAACAGTCCATTTGCACAACCGGAAAGCTCTGCATGGGAGTGCCCCTGTTTTTGGTCAGATTTTTAAAAGGACCGGGCACTTTAGCATGAAGATTTACATTCACTTTAACCTTCCAAAGATACATCCAGGTATGGTATCATCATCTTATTATACTCATTGGTAAAACTTAAGGGGACAGACAAGTCGAGATTGAACTTTCGTGGTTCGGATGGGGCACGCAAATTTGAGCAACTTTTTAGTTTGCTCCTGTTGTCGATTTTTCTTCGTTCTTTTGGGACCCAGCTAAGGGCAGACTCTGCTGACACTGACCCGACACTGTCGCTTGTCCTCATCCACCCAGTTTGCCCAAGACACCCTGACTGATCCTTCCATGGCGAGTTATAAGGAGAGAGCAGGGACTGACCCTGGGGGTTTGGAGGGTGAGAGAATAGAATTGGAGAGGTGGTTGTTGTACCGGGTTACTGACTGTAAGGGTCCCCACCCTGTGACTTAACCTGATCGGGGCTCATACCTTCATGCATTCTTAGTAGCAGTAGTAGTTTTCTTAGCTTGCTTAGACTTATTCCAGTTAGCACTGGGTCTCCAAACTTAACCAGAAGTATTCTGTTTTGGATCAGAGGAAACTTCACTAATTTGTTCCTTATTTTGGCAAAAGGAACAAAAACGATTAAAGGCCTTTGATTTTACAATAGATTTTTTTTTATCCTGAGGTAAAAAGGTCCCTTAACCCCCGGTAACAGTAGAAATAATGGAATCAAACAATTTCTTACCCTGAAAGGAAAGAGATACTGTCATGGATACCAGGCTACCAAGGTTAAACCCCCACCCCCTATTACCTATCCCCTTGCGATATCTCACCGGATTTGGACTTTTCAGAGCATTGGCAATCTCCCAGACGTCTGGTTTTATTTTGTTTTTTTTTATCTGTATCTCCTAACGAAAGAGCTGATCTCTGACCACCTAACCCCTTTCCAGCTAGCCGGGCACCTGGAACTACCGACCAGCTGAGCCTTCCTGAATACCTGCTGAACTTTACCCCAGGCCGCTCCAGCGGCCCTTCACTCCAGAGCTCCGTTCTTTTGGGGATTGGTGCCCCCTGGGGCGGGCAAGAGGTGGGGGTGATTACCAGAGTGGAGCTCCTTTGGGAACTTGGAGTTTTGGACCCCCATACAATACCTCCTTTCCATGGCTTTCCCGGTGTACGTTTGATCACCCATAGCTCCGGCCCCCAGAAATGGATCATGTTGCTTTTCAGATTGTGGCATCTGGGGACTGAGAGCTTTCCAACAACACCCTGGAAGTGCCGCACTCCCCTGGGATCCCCCGGAATAACTTCCTCCATATCCCTGGGACTCTATGGGACTATAACTGCTATGGGGGGTGTCAGCCTGTCTGGAGGGGTCGGAATGGCAGGAGATCTGGGTGTCTGATAATGCCCCTTATCAAGATGAGTTGGTGTATAAAAGTAGTATGTTTCCACAATAAAGTTGTTATTTGTTTCACCCGAATACTGGTTCTGTCTGTTTATTTGGGTGGGCTCCGCTATAATCACTTTGCTCTGCTACATAGCAGCATGTTCCAGGTATAGGAAGGACCTTTCTGGTGGAGCCGGTGTCCGTCACTGATACAAATCTAGATTTAGACACCATATCAGCAGACCAGGATTTAAGCCATAAAGCTCTCCTGGGAAGAACTGCCAAATACATACTTTTGACAATAATTTTGAATATATAAAAAACAGCATCACAAATAAAACTTAAAAGATTGTCACAGGGGCAGAGCTAGCCTGAGAAACGAACAGACGTAACCTGACAGAGCTCCTGTATATTTTTATTTAATTTAAAGCTTAAAAGTCGTTTTCTTTCTACTTTTGTGCAAATCTTTAAGACACCTTAGCTGTGGGGATGTGAGAGGACCTATCCCACCATTAAATCAGAGGTTCACACTCCGTAATCCCTGCTGAAGGTCTTGGTGAAAGTGGAGCTGGGACTAAACGGTTTGTGGAGCCGGTCCCAGAGATACCGCAGACCTAGCTGCTTAGGGTGACTAGAGGAGTCTATGCTGAGAGGAGCTGCACTGAGAGCTGAAGCGGCATTATAAAAATTTACATGCTAAACCTCTGCAGCTAACTGAGAGAAGAAAAGGTGTGAAGGGCGCCATTGCAGGGTGACGTCACCGGGAGGTAACGACAAAGACGGCGCCTCTTAATTCTGAAAGGAGAAGTGATCCGGTTCAGAGACTAGGGGACAAAAGGACTCCCAACACGCTGAAACTACAACAGGTCAGTCAACCCAGCTTCATTCGAGAAGAGACCTGGCTGGTTCCATCTGTATAGACAACTCACAGCACACTCTGTTCCGGAGGGTCGGGGCTCCACTCCGGAACAGCTTACACACGACACAGCTGAGCATAGGACTGGCTTAATGCCAAAAAAGTACACCGGCTAAAAGTGACAACAAAGAGGTTTTCGGATAGCTTTAAAGTTAACCCTACCTAACCCATTATAGCCCTGCAGAGGTCAAACTGCCTTATTGCTCTGGAGCATTTCTGAACCTCCACTACACGCATTAACCCCCTAGTGCTCTGGGCTCAAACTAGACTTACTAAACATTTCTACAGCATAAGGGCAAGCTTCTCTTGTGACCTCTGGAGCCTTACTGTACAGGTGAAAGCTAATCCATATATATATTGCAAGATCCCTAATTTGCTATACACAGAGATTTGTAATCTACAACTTAGATCATCATTGGATGGACATTTTACTTATTAGCCCTTAATGTTTGGAGCTCAAGTTTAAACACCTGGATGTCTGTGTTGAATAAATAATTGTGAGGGCTTATCTACATATATACCAATTATCCGGCTGGGTTGATACAGGAACCAAAGTGTCTCTCCTCCTCTTTCCCGCTCCCATTACTAGAGCGGGTCATATCCCTCTCCCTTTTCCTGGCTAGGCCCAGTGGTGGCAATATCCCTGAGGAGAGACACATTTCTAAGATTAATAAAAATCAAAGTACATTCCTGGTTGAAACAGGGACAATCAACACCATATAATCCCTCACGGATTGCCATTTCACATACTCCCTATCCAATAGCCCCCATGGCTTAAATACCTTACAGCCATATCCACCTGACAGGAAACTGGGGGTCCTTATTGGCCACTGACTTGGGGAATCACTACTTAGGCAGCCTGAACAGCCCAGAAGGTACTGCATAACGGTTCTCACATTATATTGCCCTGCTAAGGATCATATATATATAGTTGCAGTACCCTCTGAGCAACTGCAGGGGATGGTTGCGGGACAATTGTGAAGTGACTTGTTGAGAACACTTAGTCTGACCTAAAGATCTGCAAATTTCCACGCTAATCACGCTATACCTGTAAGCCAAGGCTAAGCTAGCTCACTACCTAACCCACACCACTGACTTTTAATCTTCAAGAGAAAACTTGTGGGCTATACTGATTGATACTTGGGTGTGAGTAGGGGACCTAGATGATCTTCCTCCCTAACTTGAGGCCACTGTCACAAGGTACTTACACCTTGCAGATACTAGAGAGACATTAGATCTAACTGCTGAGGTTCTTCTATGTTTTGCGGCCCTTAAGCTTGTATAATCTTTATTTCAAGACTTTTTAACTAACTACATCATGGCAGGTTAACTGGCCGGCACCCTCTCCCTGCCGGCGTGATCTTACTGTGACTACCACCAAAGTATTTCCACTAAATCTCACGGGTTTATTAACCGAAGTTGGGGAGTCTAGCATTTTGCCCAGACTGTCAAAATGTCACAGCAAGAGAAGAGAAAGCAGAAATCAAGCCAACTTTCAAAGCATACGGTTAGAGATCACTTTCCACCTATGAAGGATTCTCATCCTGGTTTCTCAGATGATGAGAGATCGATTTCTCCTACACCGTCTGAGGAAAGGCCTACTTCGAGATATTCCCCTCCAGCACGCTCACAAAGCGATATACTTACAGTAGATTCTATGAAACACCTGCTGGATAGGCAAAGCCAGTCCTTTGATAAGAGATTTGATAAACTGGAAAAGTCTTTTGATGACCTCAGAAATGACATTAATGATGTCAACGAACGTACGGATATCATTGAAAGAAAACAAGAGGACTTATTGGTGGACCACACCAACTGGGTAAGCTACACACAAAACCTGTCTGATCAGGTGTCCTCCTTGGAAGCAAAGCTGGCAGATCTCGAGGACCGCTCTCGGCGGAACAATGTGAGGATTAGGGGCATCCCTGAATCTGTTGGCCCCCAGGATCTGGAAAAATATGCTCAGGCCCTGTTCCAATCAGTTTTAGGGTCTCCGGGAGGAGAGGATGCTAGAATTGACCGCATTCATAGAACGGCTAGACCTAGGAACCTCCCCATGGACAAACCTCGAGACACAATTGCTCGCTTGCATTATTACACCTATAAAGATAAGATCCTACGAGCATCAGTGAGACAACCTCACCTTTCAGATCAACTTAAAGATGTCTCGCTTTATCCAGATCTGTCGGCACATACGCTCCAGCAAAGAAGATCCTCTCAGGAGATCACCAAAGTATTGAGACTCCATCAGATCCGATACCGCTGGGGGTTTCCCACGAGGTTAATAGTCACTAAAGATGGATCCCGACACACTGCTCTCTCCCCTAGACAAGCACAAGATTTGCTGAGAGGCTGGAACCTGCCAGCTGGGGATGAAGAACCTCCAAATAGACCTTCGCCCAGGTACCCCGCTGAGGGCAGGAGCCCCAGATAGGGAACCTGTCAGGCAAGACCCTGCTCGCTGACATTTTCTCTCCAGTTTGACACTTTCCTAGACCACTCATTGTGGGCACGTAAGAGCCCACTCTTTGCCGAATCCCCCATCAGCTGAAGGATGGTAATGTATAATGTATAATAAAGACACTTGTTATGCTATATATTACGGACTCAAGTTGATGATTCAGTTTTTTTTACCTCTTTTCGTCAGGTACGTTCTGCTAATATTATGTTTTGTCACTATAACCTTGGCCTTTTTATTTATTATGCTCTGATTATTGTTCCCTAATTTACTTTAATTCATGATAGCTCAACCCAACCTGAATTTAGTTAGTATAATTTAAACATCAAGAATTCTCCCCATTACTCACTTACTTACTTAACTAAAATATCATACCCAGTTAACTAGATGCTATGTCTTTCTCCTGATGCTTAACATTTGTACTAAGGTCTACATGGTAGTTGTAAATAATCGGGACACAATGGAGGTGGGGGGCCTTCAGCCTCTTCCGCTGTTCCATCAGCTTTTTCCTGATCCATGGCTGTACCGTTTTTTGACATTTTATCATGGCACTCAGTGGTTATATTTTAATTGTGCTGGGACCCAAGTTAGTTCTGCAATAGTATCAATCACTTTAAAGGGTGAGGTGCAGGGGTAGTTGGGGTTTATTATCAATTTCTAGAGTGTACATGCTTTACTTTCCGCAAAGGGGTTGAGGTGTGATATTCCTTGTGCTGGGAAACCATTCTACCCAAGAATGAGCTGTTCAGTGCTCTTGTTAAGTTTCATAATATCTACACGCCCACACTCCTATCCATGGTAAATGTATGGACACCAGTGCCCTCTATATTTTTTTACCAGTCTATCAATAATGATGTTCATTCCCTTAGAAGTTGAGGGCTATAGATCTTCTAATAGATCGCTACCATTAGCTTACTATATTATATACCCCAACCGTGTATATGACAGTAATTATTGCCTTTACTTTGGGTTCTTTGGATAGTGGCCCATAGCTTCAATGTGGTATTCCACATGTACTGTACCTCCTTATTACTTCCACTTTACTTCATGTAGGCTGGACTACAATGCCCCCCATGCCTAACAGACACAAGATGTCTTGCTTAGCCAGATTTACTGATACTGCTTTGTTTTCTCTATGGCGGAAATTTGTTGTTAAAAGTTTGTATATTTTATTAATATATTGTTTAAGGTTGATCACAGTTTTCTATCTGTTTTATTGTTCATTTTTCTAGCATGCCGGCAGCAGAGGGGATCGCTGCCTTTACTCTCCTCCGTATTCTCCACCCCCCCCCCCCACTCAATTTTGTGCGGTTAGGGATAACCTGTTATCCTCTGCACCATACTTTTTTGGCAGAGTTGCGTAGTCTCTGCCCAGTCTGAAGAGCTGTCCCAGTGTTTTATCTCCCCCTTCCTTTCCCTTTTTTTTTTTTTGTTGTTGTTTCTTTTCTTTTCTCTTCTTCTTTTAACTTCTCTTCCCCCCCTTCCCTCTCTCTCCTTCCCCCCATTCATATACAGACATGAAAATAGGCACACTCAACGTAAGGGGTCTTAACTCCCTCACTAAGCGGAGTTTCCTCTCTACACATCAGTTGGGGGGTGTTTTTTCTCCAAGAAACCCATTGGATAGAGGCTAGAGCAGCCATGTTTAAGCCTAGGGATTATCCTGTTTGTATATCTTCAACCTTTCATAAAAAGGCTAGGGGAGTATCAATACTAGTAAGCAGACATCTTTCCTATGACCCCATCAATGTAGATGTTGACCCAGTAGGGTGTTATGTTATTATCATCGCCCACATAAATAATGTTCTGTGAACCCTTGTAGCATTGTATTCACCCAATGTTAATCAAACTAGTTTTCTCTGGAAGCTCCTAAACAGGGTAGATAGGCTCAGGCAGGGCCATGTGTTTATTGGGGGTGATTGTAACCTGGTCTGGGACCCTAGCAGAGAGAGAAAATCGAAAAACAAAAATCCCTCTGCGCAAGGGGAGGAACATTATTCAAAACATTTCAGAAATCTAATATCCCAATACACTCTGCAAGATGTTTGGAGAGCTCTGCATCCCAATGATACTGACTACACCTTTTATTCGGCTTCTTCCCAGTCCTTTTCGAGATTAGTCTATTTTTTTGCTATTCCTGGTCTTTAGAAGAAATTAACAGAGCGTCAATTACGCCTTGCGTCTGGTCGGATCATGACGTGGTTATATTGGAGGTCGCTTTTACACACTCGGGAGGCACCAGATGTTCCTGGAGATTGCCCGATTATCTACTCTCTGATCCCCAGATCCCCGTCTGGGAGAGGGAAATAGAGCATTTCCTGCATATAAATGACGGGGAGGGTACCTCTCCCCTGACTTTGTGGGCATCACTTAAAGCCTATATGAGAGGGTTGTTTATCCAACAGGCTGGTCAAAACAAAAGAGCTGGGGGGGCCTCACTGGCCCAACTATATAGTGACTATGCTAATTTAAGAGACCAGCTGAAGAAGGGACGACCAAGTGCTCTAGTCTGCAGACTACAAATAGTTAAAAAGCAAATAGAACAACTTGAACTACAAAAAGTACAGCGAAGCCTCTCTCTTCTTAAACAGAAATATTACCATAAAGGTGATAAGGCTGATAGACTGCTGGCACATAAGCTCAGGCAGAGATCCCTCTTAAATAAGATACCATATATAAGGAAGGGTGAGCACAGAGTTTACGCTCCGAATGACATAGGTGAGGCCTTTGTTGAATATTATAGTCAACTATATTAGATCTCAGATTGGGACCATTCCCATTATGCCCCTAAGTCGAGAATTGCAGAGTTTCTAGTAAATTTAAAATTGCCCCATGTCCCTGAAAAACATATAGACTCCCTATCCACGACTATCAACATGACAGAAGTTTGCTCTACTGTTAAGGGCCTTAAACTCCACAAATCTCCGGGGCCAGATGGATATGGCGCCCTCTTTTATAAGAAGTTTCTAACTGTTCTTGCCCCCCTCCTGACTAGAGTTTTTAATGCGGCTGCAGAATCGAGAGGTTCTCCTAGAGAGTTTCTGGAGGCTTCTATTGTCACGGTCCCTAAGCCGGGAAAAGATCTTACCCTTTGTGAAAGCTATCGGCCAATCTCCCTCATAAACGGGGACATGAAGATATATGCGAAGATATTGGCGACAAGGCTTAATCGAGTCCTCCCTTCTTTGATTCACCCGGATCAGGTGGGATTCACTCTTCGGCGCCAAGGCACAGATAACACTAGGAGACTCCTGAATATTTTTTCTGAAGTAGCATCACTCGAGATCCCATTGGTAACCCTATCTTTAGATGCTGCAAAGGCATTTGATAGGGTCCGATAGGATTACATGAAAGAGGTGCTCCGGGCTTTTCATTTCCCCAACAAATTTATTTCTGCAGTCATGTCATTATACACAAATCCAACCATGAAGGTGCGTGGATTGGAGTTTGTTTCCAGACCTTTTAGTATAAAAAAATGGCACCAGGCAGGGTTGCCCCCTGTCGCCATTACTTTTTACCTTGGTTATCGAACCTTTGGCATGTCTGCTTAGGACCTCGCCGACTATTCAAAGTCTAATACTTTATGACACCCCCCATTCATTGGCGCTTTTTGCTGATGATCTCACAGTGTTTCTCTCGGAGCCGGAAGATTCCCTCCCGGAGCTGTTTAAGCTCTTGGCGGAGTTTTCAGCCGTGTCCTACTACAAACTGAAGTATACCAAAACAGAGGCGTATGCTTTAGGGCTTGAGGCCCATAGACTGGAGCTCTTGAGGGAACGATATCCCTTTAAATGGTCCACAGACAGTTTGAGACACTTGGGTATAGAGTTGTCCCATGACCTCAAAATCATCATAAAGAAAAACTATGAGCCTCTCCTTCAAGAGTTTAGAAAGACTACAGCAAACTGGAACAGATTCGAGGTGTCTTGGACAGGCCGAGATGTGGCCTTAAAGATGATGTTGCTTCCTAAGCTGACATATTTCTTTCGTTGTCTACCAGTAGCAGTTCCCACCTACTTACTTAACCACTAACAGTCAGTTTTTACCAGGTTCATCTGGAGAGGCCATCCCCCCAGAATCTCCCTATCATAATTACAGAAGCCGAAAGAGTGCAGAGGTCTTTCAGTACCAAATGTAACTCACTACTACAAGGGGGCCATGTTATCTCACATTACGGCCTGGGGAGTGAGATCTAATACCTCACAGTGGTATCAGATTGAGCAGGCATCGCTACCTGCAGGGATTGATCTGGCCGACCTGATTTGGATTCCTGATCACGCAGATGTCCTCAAAGGAATTTACAGCACTACTATAAAAACATGTCTGAAAAGCTGGAGGGAACTTTGCTCACATAAATCAATAGCTCCCCACCCTTCACCTATCCACTCAATGAAGGACATACTACAATGTCTACCTGATTCGAGACCTAGACGCTGGGAAAACCTGGAAATTAAGCAGATCTCTGACCTTTATAGAGGAGATCTTCTCATGTTACCTCCAGAAAATTTCCCAGTGGATGACTTCCCTAGGGACTTGCAATTTGAGTATTTGAGAGTGACCTCTTTACTTCTCTCCTGGGGATTTCCCAAATCGGGACCACAGACTCTCACATTGTGGGAGAGGCGCTGGATGGCGGGTAGATCTATTAAGGGCTCACTGTCCTTCCATTATAAGCTTCTTCTGGATTCCCCCCAATTTGTCAAAACAGGGGCCGTGAAGGACTGGGAGAGGGACCTGGGGGTGGTGCATCGGGATGCAGTTTGGCAACGAGCCCTCTGAGATGTAAAACTGGCAGCCCGCTGCTCAAACCTTTTCGAACTGTACATAAAATTAATTTTACGATGGCATTGGGTCCCAACTAGGTCGCATAGGGTGTTCCCCCTTAGAAGTGCGGATTGTTGGAGGGGATGTGGGCAGAGAGGTACTCATCTCCATGTCTGGTGGGGTTGCCCCAAATTGAGTGCCTTTTGGATTTCAGTTGCGGACTTGCTTCGCCACCTACAGTTGATACAACATTTAACCGGGGATGTTGCGCTCTTCCATCTGGGGCTCCACACACTCCAAAAACCCTCTAGAATCTTATGTGTCATTATTTTACTAACGGCAAAATTAGTCATAGCCAGACATTGGGCTAGGGACTCTCCTTTAACCTTGACTCCAGTTCTAGAAACACTAGACTACCTGCAAAGGATGGAAGAATACTCCTTGAGAGCTGAAGCACGTTCTGATTTTTACTATGCAGTCTGGTGCCCATGGGATGAGTTTCAGAGAACTAACCCACAATCTGACGGTAGACACTCTAATACCCGTAGCGCACACACAACCCCTTGGTGAAAGGGTAGACAAGACAACAGCCCCCTACTTTAGTCCCCCTTACCTACTCACTTTTCTACTCATCCTTCTCCCCCCTTACCTACCTCTCTTTTCCATTCTTTACCCTCCCCCCTCCTTTTTTTTTTTTTCCCCCCTCTCCCTCCTACTTCCACAATTGATAATTCTTGAAGATGCTCTTCGGACCCTACAACTGGTGAATTTCCTATGTGTTTACATTATAAGCCAAAATATATTTTCTTATTTTTTTCTTCCACGAGTTCTTAATTTCTGAACAATATACTATTGCGCATTTAGAAGCGTATATTTTGTTTACCTATGTATATCTGATAAATCTACTTGTACACATTGAAACATAAACCTGTTTTTCATGTATATGCTTTATCCTCTTTTTATGATAATTGTTATGTTGTTCGCTCACTGGTTTATATACTGTGCCTTAAAATCTCCCATAGAGATCTTGATCCTATAGCTGGATCTGTTATACATAGAGGCTAATGCGAAATAGTACAAACAAAATGAGGTGTTAAAGATTGTCCACACATATCAGCCTGTTATGTTTAGTATTGTGTTTAATATCTCACTACTCTGTTAGTCCTTTATGAAACTGTAACGCATTATTGGTTGCCTGATATGTATTTTTTGTGAAATTGTTTATTGCCTCAATAAAAAAAAAAAAGAAAAGAAAAAAAAGATTGTCACAAACTGGATCCTCAAAAAAAAAATGTTCAGAAAGACTGGATAACCAATAAGTTGACACAGCATCCACATCAGTTATAGAAATGACTGGCCTCAGTAAGAAACCTGCTTGTAAAAAAAGCTATTCTGTGAAAAGACTCTAACTTCCTGTCTATAGGATCTTTAAGCACTTTAGCCAAAGTGGAAATAGCCCAATCAACCTTAGGAATTTTTTTCCATCACTAAACATTAGGAGCTGGCAAAGGATATCATTTCTTAAACCTTGCAGAAGGGTTAAATGAATTTACAGGCTTAGACCATTTCTTAGAAATCATGTCAGAGACATCAGGAATAGGAAAATCTTCAGGAAGTTTACTAATCTTAAAAACTGAATTTAAACAATTACGCGGTTTGTCATCAGAAGCTTTAGGACTTTCAACCCCTAAAGTAATCAAGACTTTATTTAAAAGAGAATTTATAAGTTCA
Source organism: Bombina bombina (assembly GCF_027579735.1). Lineage (NCBI taxonomy): Eukaryota > Metazoa > Chordata > Amphibia > Anura > Bombinatoridae > Bombina > Bombina bombina. The sequence continues at coordinate 194,800,080 of NC_069505.1, read as the reverse complement.
ACTTTAAACAAACAAGAGGAAATATCAGGCTCAACATTAGATGAAGATTCCTCATCAGCAGAAGAAACTATTTTCTTTTCTCTATTTTCTCTATTTTTCTGTTAGCTTAGTGGTGTTATTTGTTCTGATTCTTTAGGCATGTAATTATTCTCAATTTTGGTATTTTGTACTGAATTCAACAACTAGTTTTTTATTCATTAACTTACATAAGCACTTTCTGATGGTTATACATGTTGTCACATACTAGCTAACACTAGTGTCTTTGTATATGGCTCCTCCTTTTCTGGAGTCCAGAAACTGCTCTTTATTTCCTTTGTTTTAAATGACCAAGTTGAGTTTATTGGAAATCACTGTTGTATGTTCTTTATATGTGAAATAATCCAGATGGATGTTCATTAAGATGTAAACGTGTTATTGTTTTAAATCTTTAATGTATCAGTACAAAGCTTTAATAAAAACCTTTAAAAAAAAAAAGCAGAAGAAACTTCACCCTCTGAAGACATAACAGTATCCCTGAGCCCAGGGCAGATAGTACTGGTAGAAGGAGAAACCTGTACTGACCTTAAACGCTTGTTTGCAGGCGGGAGAGCAGCCATAGTTCAGATACTGCTACTGTAACTTACTTTCTCAATTAAGGTGAAAGTTCCTCAGCATTCTCCTGTAATGAAGAAACAGAAGGAGCATTATTACCCACAGAAACAGCATTAGATTGGTCTGATTGCAACAAGAAATTTAAATATGAGTCACATAAATGAGCTGAGGAAGGTACTTCAGCATTCAGCACACCTATTGGTAGAAAGGTGATCAGGGTAGAAATAGGAACATAATAAAACCTATCGCCTCCTAAATATCTTAAAGGGACAGGAAAACCCAAAATGTTCTTTCATGATTCGGATAGAATATTAAAATTTAAAACAACTTTTTCACTTCTATCATCAAATTTGCTTCATTATCTTTGCTGAAGGAACAGCACTGCACTACTGGCAGCTAGCTGAACACATCTAGTTAGCCAATCACAAGAGGCAAATCTGTGCAGGCACCAATAAGCAACTAGCTCCCACTAGTGTAGGATACAAGCGTATTTTTTTAACAAGGGATACCAACAGAGCCAAGCACATTTGAAAATAGAAGTGAATTTAAAAATGGCTTAAAATTGCATGCTCTATTTGAATCATGCTAGTTTACTTTTGACTTTCCTTTAAGTAATAAGGCGCGCAAAATCGAACTATCAAAAAAAAAGAGACGGAAGGAAAATAACATCCAGCTTAAAGGAACACGCACGTAATTAATTGACTTCTATAAGAAAATAAACACATGCCAAAAAAAAAGTGTGCGCATAACCGGTGAGCGTGGGCTAACCCGACGAGTGACAGCGAAAAAACTAAATTTATGCTTACCTGATAAATTTCTTTCTTTTGCGATGTACCGAGTCCACAGATTCATCCTAACTTGTGGGATATTGTCCTTCCTGACAGGAAGTAGCAAAGAGAGCACCACAGCAGAGCTGTCTATATAGCTCCCCCCTTAACTCCACCCCCAGTCATTCGACCGAAGGCCAAGGAAGAAAAGGAGAAACTATAAGGTGCAGAGGTGACTGAAGTTTTCATAAAAAAATACTATCTGTCTTGAATAGACAGGGCGGGCCGTGGACTCGGTACATTGCAAAAGAAAGACATTTATCAGGTAAGCATAAATTTTGTTTTCTTTTGCATGATGTACCGAGTCAACGGATTCATCCTAACTTGTGGGATACCAATACCAAAGCTTTAGGACACGGATGAAGGGAGGGACAAGACAGGAACCTAAATGGAAGGCACCACTGCTTGCAAAACCTTTCTCCCAAAAATAGCCTCCGAAGAAGCAAAAGTATCAAATTTGTATAATTTTGAAAAGGTATGAAGCGAAGACCAAGTCGCAGCCTTACAAATCTGTTCAACAGAAGCATCATTTTTAAAAGCCCATGTGGAAGCTACTGCTCTAGTAGAATGAGCTGTAATCCTTTCAGGAGGTTGCTGTCCAGCAGTCTCATAAGCCAAACGGATGATGCTTTTCAGCCAAAAGGAAAGAGAAGTCGCCGTAGCCTTTTGACCCCTACGCTTTCCAGAATATACAACAAACATAGAAGATGTTTGACGAAAATCTTTGGTTGCCTGCAAATAAAATTTCAAAGCACGAACCACATCCAAGTTGTGCAACAGACGTTCCTTCTTACAAGAAGGATTAGGACACAGAGAAGGAACAACAATTTCTTGATTGATATTCCTGTTAGTAACAACCTTAGGTAGGAACCCAGGCTTGGTACGCAAAACCACCTTATCAGCATGGAACACAAGATAAGGTGAGTCACATTGTAATGCAGATAGTTCAGAAACTCTTCGAGCTGAAGAGACAGCAACTAGGAACAAAACTTTCCAAGATAAAAGCTTAATATCTATGGAATGCATGGGTTCAAACGGAACCCCCTGAAGAACTCTAAGAACTAAATTTAGACTCCATGGCGGAGCAACAGGTTTAAACACAGGCTTAATTCTAACTAAAGCCTGACAAAAAGCCTGAACGTCTGGAACATCTGACAGACGCTTGTGCAACAAAATAGACAGAGCAAATATCTGTCCCTTTAGGGAACTAGCTGATAATCCTTTCTCCAATCCCTCTTGGAGAAAAGACAAAATCCTAGGAATCCTGATTTTACTCCAGGAGAAGCCTTTGGATTCGCACCAAAAAAGATATTTACGCCATATCTTATGATAAATTTTCCTGGTAACAGGCTTTCAAGCCTGAATCAAGGTATTTATGACAGACTCAGAGAAACCCCGCTTTGATAGAATCAAGCGTTCAATCTCCAAGCAGTCAGTTGCAGAGAAATTAGATTTGGATGCTTGAATGGACCTTGAATCAGAAGGTCCTGTCTCAATGGCAGAGACCATGGTGGAAGGGATGACATGTCCACCAGGTCTGCATACCAAGTCCTGCGTGGCCACGCAGGCGCTATCAAAATCACCAATGCTCTCTCCTGTTTGACTCTGGCAATCAGACATTGAAGGAGAGGGAAAGGTGGAAACACATAAGCCAGGTTGAACGACCAGGGTACTGCTAGAGCATCTATCAGTACAGCCTGAGGATCCCTTGACCTGGAGCCATAATGAGGAAGTTTGGCGTTCTGACGAGACGCCATCAGATCCAACTCTGGTGTGCCCCATAGCCGAACCAGCTGAGCAAACACCTCCGGATAGAGTTCCCACTCCCCCGGATGAAAAGTCTGACGGCTTAGAAAATCTGCCTCCCAGTTCTCTACACCTGGGATATAGATCACTGACAGATGGCAAGAGTGAGCCTCTGCCCATTGGATTATCCTTGAGACCATTGCTAAGGAACTCTTTGTTCCGCCCTGATGATTGATATAAGCCACAGTCGTGATGTTGTCCGACTGAAACCTGATGAATCTGGCCGAAGCCAGCTGAGGCCATGCCTGGAGAGCATTGAATATCGCTCTTAATTCCAGAATATTTATCGGTAGGAGAGCCTCCTCCCGAGTCCACAAACCATGAGCTTTCAGGGAATTCCAGACTGCACACCAGCCCAGAAGACTGGTGACTGTCGTCACTATAGCCCATTTTGGCCTGCGCAAACACATTCCCTGGGACAGATGATCCTGTGACAACCACCAAAGAAGAGAGTCTCTGGTCTTTTGATCCAGATTTATTTGAGGAAATAAATCCGCATAATCCCCATTCCACTGATTGAGCACGCATAGTTGCAGTGGTCTGAGATGCAAGCGAGCAAACGGAACTATGTCCATTGCCGCTACCATTAGTCCGATTACCTCCATACACTGAGCCACTGATGGCCGAGGAATGGAATGAAGAGCTCGGCAGGTGGACAAAATCTTTGATTTCCTGACCTCCGTCAGAAATATTTTCATGTCCACCAAGTCCATCAGAGTCCCTAGCAATGAAACTCTTGTGAGGGGGGAAAGAGAACTCTTTTTTACATTCACTTTCCACCCGTGAGACCTTAGAAAGGCCAACACTAAGTCCGTGTGAGACTTGGCTAGTTGGAAGGACGACACTTGAATTAGAATGTCGTCTAGATAAGGCGCCACTGCTATGCCCCATGGCCTTAGAACCGCCAGAAGGGACCCTAGCACCTTCATGAAGATTTGTGGTGCCGTGGCCAACCCGAAAAGAAGAGCCACAAACTGATAATGCTTGTCCAGAAAGGCGAACCTGAGGAACTGGTGATGATCTTTGTGGATAGGAATGTGTAGATACGCATCCTTTAAGTCCACGGTGGTCATATATTGACCCTCCTGGATCAATGGTAAGATAGTCCGAATGGTCTCCATCTTGAAAGATGGAACTCTTAGGAATTGGTTTAGGATCTTGAGATCCAGAATTGGTCTGAAGGTTCCCTCCTTTTTGGGAACTATAAACAGATTGGAGTAGAACCCCTGCCTCCTGTTCTGCTGGTGGAACTGGGCAGATCACTACCATGGTAAAAAGGTTTTCTACACAGCGTAAGAACGTCTCTCTTTTTGTCGGGTTTACAGACAATTGAGAAAGATGGAACCTCCCCCATGGAGGGGAATCCTTGAAATCTAGAAGGTATCCCTGGGTTATTCTACTGCCCAGGAATCCTGAACGTGTCTTGCCCAGGCCTGAGCAAAGAGAGAGAGTCTGCCCCCTACTAGATCCGATCCCGGATCGTGGGGCTACCCCTTCATGCTGACTTAGTGGCAGCAGAAGGCTTTTTGGCCTGTTTACCCTTGTTCCAAGCCTGATTAGGTCTCCAGGTTGGCTTGGATTGAGCAAAGTTCCCCTCTTGCTTTGCAGCAGGGGAAGAGGTAGAGGCACCACTCTTGAAGTTTCTAAAGGAAAGGAAATTATTTTGTTTGGTCCTTGTCTTATTTGACTTATCCTGAGGGAGGGTATGACCCTTCCCTCCAGTAATGTCTGAAATGATCTCTTTCAATGCAGGCCCGAATAGGGTCTTACCTTTGAAAGGGATGGACAAAAGCTTAGATTTAGATGACACATCAGCTGAAAAGGACTTAAGCCATAACACTCTACGCGCTAAAATGGCAAAACCTGAATTCTTAGCCGCTAATTTAGCAAGATGAAAAGCGGCGTTTGTAATAAAAGAATTAGCCAACTTAAGAGCCTTAATTCTGTCCAAAATATCATCTAGTGGGGTCTCCATCTGAAGAGCCTCTTCTAGAGCCTCAAACCAAAAGGCAGCTGAAGTGGTTACAGGAACAATGCACGCTATAGGGTGAAGAAGAAAACCTTGATGAACAAAAATTTTCTTTAGGAGACCCTCTAATTTTTTTATCCATAGGATCAATGAAAGCACAACTGTCTTCAATAGGTATAGTTGTACGCTTAGCCAGGGTAGAAATAGCTCCCTCCACCTTAGGGACCGTCTGCCATGAGTCCTTTATGGTGTCAGAAATGGGAAACATTTTCTTAAAAACAGGAGGGGGAGAGAACGGAATACCTGGTTTATCCCACTCCTTAGTAACAATGTCCGAAATCCTCTTAGGGACCGGAAACACATCAGTGTAAACAGGAACCTCTAAATATTTGTCCATTTTACACAATTTCTCTGGAACTACAATAGGGTCACAATCATCCAGAGTAGCTAAAACCTCCCTGAGCAATAAGCGGAGATGCTCTAGCTTAAATTTAAATGCCGTCATATCTGAATTTGTCTGAAGTAACTTCTTTCCTGAATCAGAAATCTCTCCCTCGGACAGCAAATCCCTCATCCCTACTTCAGAACATTGTGAGGGAATATCGGAAACGGCTACTAAAGTGTCAGAAGGTTCAACATTTGTTCTTAACCCAGAGCTACTGCGCTTCCCTTGCAAACCAGGCAGCTTAGATAAAACCTCTGTGAGGGTAGTATTCATAACTGAAGCCATATCTTGCAAGGTGAAATAATTAGACTCACTAGAAGTACTTGGCGTTGCATGTGCGGACGTTACTGGTTGTGACACTTGGGGAGAACTAGATGGCAAAACCTGATTTCCTTCTGTCTGAGAATCCTCTAATGCCAAACTTTTATAAGTCAAAATATACTGTTTGCAATTTATAGACATATCAGTACAAGTGGGACACATTCTAAGAGGGGGTTCCACAATGGCTTCTAAACAAATTGAGCAATGAGTTTCCTCAGTGTCAGACATGTTTAACAGACTAGTAATAAAGCAAGCAAGCTTGGAAAACACTTTATTTAATGAAAAAAACACAATTTGCAAAAACGGTACTGTGCCTTGAAGAGAAAAAAAGGCATACACAAACTGCAAAAAAGGTTAAAATTGCTTCAATTTTTCTGAAATTGTAACAGTGTACCCACTAAGCTTTAGAAGGATTGCACCACAAGTTAATAAGCAATAAACCCTCAAATGAAAAAACCGGATTGAAATATAAGCACCTTGCCACAGCTCTGCTGTGGCCCTACCTGCCCGTAGGAATGATAATATGGGGTTAAAGCTTCGAATAGGCCCTTAGAAGATCATCAGAACCTCAGGAGAAGTTGTTTGCTGCTTGTCTGTATAACAAAATGCGCAACTGAGGCGAGAAAATAGGCACCGCCCACCTCACTCGATGTTACTGGGGCCTACTCAAATCTAACAAACCTAGTTTGAAAACCATGTGGGTTATAACAAACCCAAAATAAGCCAAATGACCCCTCAAGCAAACGTCCCATCCCTTATAGCTGGAGGTTGCAGCCTTGGTTGGTGTGCATAAAAAGGGAGAACGGGGGGAGTGATGATTAGGCTGACGGGAGGGACAGATTGCCCCAGGTGCACATAGGGTGCCCCTTCCCCATGTATGTAGGCCAGACAATTTCGGAAACCCCCTAGTATTATCTCCTTGAGCAGAGGAGAACTCTTCTGCAGATGGGGCCCCTGACCTCCAGTAATAAGGGTAGTTCTCAATTGCTGCCATCCCTTAGTTCTGTCGGTTAATTTAATTATTTGATATATTTAATAAAAATGGCCTGTGACGGCCTTATTTTCTCTAACAAAGTGTCTGTGTGAGTTATTCAAAGGGGTCCATGGTGGTTAAGGGTTCCCTTCTTCTGCTGGTAATGAACCGTCAGGCCTTTAATCCCTCAAGGTTGTTAAAGGGACATTGTACACTAGATATTTATTTGCATTAATGTTTTGTATATGATCCATTTATATAGCTCATCTGGGAGTGTTTTTGTAACAATTTATAGTTTTGCTTATTTTTTAACATTGGGATGATTTTCAAACTCCACATTGTCAGATGTATACGTGAGATTACAGACTCCAGCTTGCTCCTGTTTGTGGTATCTGTCTTTTTATATGCAGGCAAGGGGAAGGGTCTGCTATTCCTGTTTTCCCAGCCTCTTTTCAGTGGGTGTCCCAGCCTAACTTCATCAACAGTGCTGAAGTATCTGTGCATATTCTTCTTTAGAGTAGTGTCTATGTACATGCAAAAATATTCTCTTTTTATTTTGAATGAAAGCATTTATAATGCAAAGAGTAATGAGTTTAGGCATTATCCAAAGCAAACCTGTGATACCGTCTCTACAATTAGAGCTTAAAAAACCTTGGTACGTAAGAGGTTAAAAAATAAACAAGACAATAATGACTAAAGCCCCAACCACAGATCATGAGACGCATCTAATTAATAAGGTTACAAATAATTAATTAATGAGAGTCAAAAGTTGGAAGGTGCTAAATCAATTCTGCCTGAAGGTACCTGCTAAATACAGGATCTTGGAATTCATTTGCAAACAAAATTCACCTTATACATAGTTACACTGACAAACACACATACATACACAAAGACGCACATGCATATACAGAGATGCGCACACGCACATACCTACACAGAGACACGCACACGCACATACATACATACACAGAGACGCACATACATATACAGAGATGCACACACGCACGCACATAGACACACAAAGGGGTCAAGTCAAGTGGGATTGCATGGGAACTAAGTTCCCCCTGGAAAGAGAACAGAAATGCTTCAGTAAACACAGCTGTTGCTGGTGGGAGGAGTTGGAGCACAGTCTGGTTGGAGGGATAGTGAGATCCTCTTGTAATGGACGGTAACACTTCCTATAATACACTAAATGCAAGCCTCTCAGCAGTCCTGCTTTGTGATCACCATGCACTGTGTGGAACACATTGTGCATACATTTCTGTGTGCCTTGCTTGGGGTTATTTGGCTACCCACAGAAAAAATATGACTATTGCATCTTAAGTGGGTGAGACTCTGTGATAGAGGAGGAGTCTCAGGCCCAAAGGCAACCATTCAACCCTTCATTGGATTTAATTTGCTCAGGTGCTCTCATTATAGTACATTGGAAGTGTGTATAAAGCCAGAGAGGCTCATTCTTAGATGCATAGTTAAAGCAGGAATGTTACAGCCCAGAAAACCATCACATTGCAGTGTTAGGACCAGTCAACATTAGGACACCTTGTAAGTTGGTGACTGGCTTAAGCAAAATATGCTAAAAACAATTGACTGAGGTTAAATAATATTGTGTATACAAAGTATGGCTAACTGATGTATAAAGATATAGATTACACCATACATACATAACTTCTAATGTATTTGTACACAAAATAATAAGATTTTGTATCTTAGAGAAAAGGCCAATCTTGATAAAGCGTTGATGAGAAAAAGCTATCAAATGTTGTATACTGTTTGATAGTATACAACATTTGACAATAGGGCCTCTGTTCTTAGGATGGATACTCCACTACCGCATGTGGGGCTTCCTACGCATTGCTCAGGATACTTCATTTAACTATGCACTTAAGCCTTTATTGTACTTCTTTTTTTTATATTTATTTTTCTTTGCATTTTCGGGTGTTCTTTATTCACTTTAAATCATGTGTCTTATGTTAGATAGCCTTGTCTAGTGGTGTGTTTTATTCTTTGTGGAACTAATTATGTTTCCTGTACTTTTCTGTATTCTCTATATAGAACAGTCTTGACAAAGGTCCCTGCGAGGACCGAAACGTTGACTGAATTAATGGACTGAATTAAAGGGACAGTCTACACCAGAATTGTTATTGTTTTAAAAGATAGATAATCCCTTTTTTACCCATTCCCCAGTTTTGCATAACCAACACAGTTATATTTATATATTTTTTACCTCTGTGATTATCTTGTATCTGAGCCTCTGCAAACTGCCCCTTTTTCAGTTCTTTTGACAGACTTGCAGTGATAGCTCCCAGGTAACTTCACGTGCATGAGCACAGTGTTATCTATATGAAATTCATGAACTTGAACTAACACCCTCTAGTGGTGAAAAACCTGTTAAAATGCATTCTTAAGAGGCGGCCTTCAAGGTCTAAGAAATTAGCATATGAACCTCCTAGGTTAAGCTTTCAACTAAGAATACCAAGAGAACAAAGCAAAATTGGTGATAAAAGTAAATTGGAAAATTGTTTAAAATTACATGCCCTATCTGAATCATGAAAGTTTATTTTGGACTAGACTGTCCCTTTAATGAATTGTTAATAAAAATTTGGATAATGAAAGTTTATATATATATATATATATATATATATATAAATATATATATATATATATATATATATATATATATAGACACGCACATGCACAAATACACATACAGTATATACATGAACAAACACAGACACACACACACATATATTTATATATATATATATATATATATATATATATACACAAAGAGACACACAAATACAGAGATACATACACACATGCACAAATACACATATATGCACAGATGCATACACAAACATATACACATATATACACAGATGCACAGACATACATATATATATATATATACAGAGACACACACAGACACACAAATACAGATATATCCACACATATCAGATGCAGAAACACATACATACAAATACAGAGATGCACACACGCACAAATACACATATATACACACATATCAGATGCAAACACATACATATACAGAGATGCACACAAAAAGACACATGTATAAATACACACATATCAGATGCAAACACATACATACATATACAGAGATGCACACAAAAAGACACGCATAAATACACATATATACACACATATCAGATGCACAAACATACATACATATACAGAGACACACATATATACTTACACAGATAAACAAAAAGATTTTGGGGCCGCTGTAGCATATCATGTCTGCCAGACATTGCTGAATGCCGACAGCAGATGCTGTTTGGATTTAACATTGCACAAGCAGTTCTGGTGAATTGCGGCCAATCGCTAGCAGGGGGTGTCAATCAACCCGATCCTATAGGATCGGGCGGATTAATGTCCACAGCCTCAGAGGCAGCGCTGCCTTATAACTGCTGTTTCCGGCGAGCCTGAAGGCCCGTGCGGAAACAGGGGGATCAGGGGGCATTCAGCCCTTGATAAATCGGCCCCATTGCATTTGTATTCGGATGAATCTGTATTTGTTCCGAATATTGGTCATTCGGCACAGAACCAAATGAACGAATAGCAGCCTGCACAAATTAAAATAACAAAAAAATTAACATATTAGTGAATATTCGTCCATATTATTCTTTTAATCATAAAAAATGCCCCTATCGCAAAAACCCACTACACTAAACCATCACAACCCCCATCACAAAAAACGCTACACTACAAAATAACTCCTGCTACACTACTTAAAGGGACACTGAACACAATTTTTTTTCTTTCGTGATTCAGATAGAGCATGCAATTTTAAGCAACTTTCTAATTTACTCCTATGATCAAACTTTCTCCATTCTCTTGGTATCTTTATTTGAAAAGCAAGAATGTAAGTTTAGATGCCGGCCTATCACAAAAACCCACTACACTAAACCATCACAACCCCATCACAAAAAACGCTACACTACAAAATAACTCCTGCTACACTACTTAAAGGGACACTGAACACATTTTTTTTTCTTTCGTGATTCAGATAGAGCATGCAATTTTAAGCAACTTTCTAATTTACTCCTATGATCAAACTTTCTCCATTCTCTTGGTATCTTTATTTGAAAAGCAAGAATGTAAGTTTAGATGCCGGCCCATTTTTAGTGAATATCCTGGGGTGTTCTTGTTTATTGGTGGGTGAATTTATCCACCAATTAGCAAGTGCTGCCCAGGGCCTGCACCAAAAATTGTATGGCTCCTTAGCTTAGATGCCTTCTTTTTCAAATAAAGATAGAAAGAAAATGAAGAAAAAATTGATAATAGTAAATTAGAAAGTTGCTTAAAATTGCATGCTCTATCTGAATCACAAAAGAAAAGCCTGGGGGAGCCAAGAAATGGCCGCATAATTGTGGAGCTCCAGTAAAAAAAGTAAGCAGCAAGCGGAAGTGCTTCGATGCCGAAGCAAGACAGACGGAGCTGCACAGTGTAACGGGTAAAAGCTAATGTCGGATGACCACGTGGTGCGGCTGAGATCGCTGACTTCCCGACTGAAGGTAGAAAGTGGATAACAGCTTGGGAGGTTAATCAAAAGGAGATGAGGGGCATGTGAGCGGTGGAGACTGGGAACAGGAGGAATTTAAAAGATAAGACAAGTGATCACAAAGACAAGAGGGCAATAGCGTACTGCAAAATTGCAAGCATGAGGGTGACACCATTATAAGTCCCCAGTTTCAATCTACCCTTTATCAGTAGCAAGGGTGATGGCTCTTGAAGTCTAATAAAACTGTGATACATAGAGCCTGTATTGCAGAGAGAGTTACATATTGTTCAGAGCTAATTAAGCATAATAAGCATTTTCGTTGAGGTAAAGGCAAATCTTTAGATACACAGACCACATGATGCAATAGATTGCGGCCTGTTTTTGCTTCATTCTCACAAGTCAAATTAGACTATAGATGGACACACCTTGAGAAAAGATAAAACCCTCTATACCACAGACACAGAGCCCTATAAACAGCATAAAGGGGCAGCGACCTGATAAAGAAAGCTAAAAGCAAATAACTACAAAGAAGGGAGACTATAATAATAGCAGAGAACTATCACTATGGCAACTAAAAGAAATGCAAAAGCTAAGCCATTAGGCAAACAAACCACTGCTCCCATTTTCTTCAAAGCTAGCAGAGGTGAAAAATCTCCAGAGCAACATTCACCCAGATCAGATGGGGAACAGGGCTCTACGGCAGGGTACCTAACGGATTTGGGTAGTCAGACCCCATTAACGAAAGCAGACCTTGATAATTTGGTGTTGAAGCAGGACATCTCAACTAACTTTGAGAAACTTCTTGAAAAAATGGAAACGCTGCAAAATACCGTTACTAGTAGTCTGACTGAACTTAAACAAGAGATGGGGGAACTGGGAACCAGAGTGAACTCTCTTGAAGAAAACGGAGACGCCTTAGCAGATGGTTTAAATGAAATTGCGAGTCAGACAAATGCCCAACAACATGATATAGAAGATATCTATGACAAACTGGAAGATTTGGAGAATCGGAGTTGCCGATGTAATATACGGTTGAAAGGAGTGCCAGAATCAGTGACCCCCTAAATAATTGGATACATATTTGCTCAATTTGTTCCAAGGTATAACGGGCAATGACAGAGTATATAAATTTCAAATGGAAAGAGCTCATAGGGCTCATAGGGAGACGACCCGCCACGTGACATTATCATCAGGATGCTTAGATATCAGGAAAAAGAAGATATTCTGACAGCAGCAAGAAGAAACCCTACATTTAAATATCAGCGAAATGTTGTTCAGTTCTTCCAAGACTTATGCTTAAGGACCCTGCAGAGAAGGGTTGCCCTTAGGCCCCTTACATCGCAACTAAGGAAGGCCCAAATACCATATAAACAACTGTAGCCTTAGACACTAGAGGGCGCTAAAATAATCAGTGAATCTAACATGAATCTAACATAAATGAATGGATGAAAGACCAGCTGCACCTCTCAATACCAATAAAATGGATAAAAAGAATAAAAATATACGTGTGATAGACACACAAGAGGGCGCTATGACAACTAAGTAATACAAAACAAAAAATAGTTAATAATGTAGACAATGACAAGCAATGTATACGAATGGTTATGAACGGATCATGGACTCTCACCATACAGACGATGCAACAATTAATATTCTGTCCCAAAAGAATGTGTAATGTCCATATATATAATGTCCAAATGATGTAAGCAACACCAGTTGCTGCCGATGGTGCTGTACTGTCCTCCTGTGAATGCCCTCTTAGTTCCTAAGTGACCGGAGGCAGATCTATAGGGTTTGGATTGGAAACAGAAGCGACAAATGTGTGTATCCAGTGTGATATAAACCCCCCTGTACAAGTATACTATGCCCAGGGTACTCACACTTTGACTTAGCACACCAATGTGCTGGTAGGCGCAGACTGAGGAAACTACAGCTAACTAAAAATGCTAGCCTTCAATGTTGATTAGACTGTATGAAGAAGTACTTATACTGCCTTGTAGGTTATTATAATGCAATACGTCGTTAATACTGTGAAAATTATTGTTTATCTATTATGTTATTTTTTGTTAATAAATGTTTTTTACCAGGGGGTGCCATTTAAGGATAGAAAAGGTGGTAGTAATGTAAAGGAGGAGGGAGGAGAAATTAGACAAGTGAGGTATGATACGGTACAAGGATTTTTCTACGCACTAGATATTTTCATCAAAAACAAAATTTATGCTTACCTGATAAATTTCTTTCTTTTGCGATGTACCGAGTCCACGGATTCATCCTAACTTGTGGGATATTGTCCTTCCTGACAGGAAGTAGCAAAGAGAGCATCACAGCAGAGTTGTCTATATAGCTCCCCCCTTAACTCCACCCCCCCCCAGTCATTCGACTGAAGGCCAAGGAAGAAAAGGAGAAACTATAAGGTGCAGAGTTGACTGAAGTTTACATAAAAAAATACTATCTGTCTTGAATAGACAGGGCGGGCCGTGGACATGGTACATCGCAAAAGAAAGAAATTTATCAGGTAAGCATAAATTTTGTTTTCTTTTGCATGATGTACCGAGTCCACAGATTCATCCTAACTTGTGGGATACCAATACCAAAGCTTTAGGACACAGATGAAAGGAGGGACAAGACAGGAACCTAAACGGAAGGCACCACTGCTTGCAAAACCTTTCTCCCAAAAATAGCCTCCGAAGAAGAAGAAGCAAAAGAATCAAATTTGTAAAATTTTGAAAAGGTATGAAGCGAAGACCAAGTCGCAGCCTTACAAATCTGTTCAACAGAAGCATCATTTTTAAAAGCCCATGTGGAAGTTACCGCTCTAGTAGAGTGAGCTGTAATCCTTTCAGGAGGATGCTGTCCAGCAGTCTCATAAGCCAAACGGGTGATGCTTTTCAGCCAAAAGGAAAGAGAAGTCGCCGTAGCCTTTTGACCCCTACGCTTTCCAGAATAGACAACAAACAAAGAAGATGTTTGACGAAAATCTTTGGTTGCCTGCAAATAAAATTTCAAAGCACGAACCACGTCCAAGTTGTGCAACAAACGTTCCTTCTTACAAGAAGGATAAGGACACAGAGAAGGAACAACAATTTCTTGATTGATATTCCTATTAGTAACAACCTTAGGTAGGAACCCAGGCTAGGTATGCAAAACGACCTTATCAGCGTGGAACACCAGATAAGGTGAGTCACATTGTAAAGCAGATAGTTCAGAAACTCTTCGAGCTGAAGAGATAGCAACTAGGAACAAAACTTTCCAAGATAAAAGCTTAATATCTATGGAATGCATGGGTTCAAACGGAACCCCCTGAAGAACTCTAAGAACTAAATTTAGACTCCATGGCGGAGTAATAGGTTTAAACACAGGCTTAATTCTAACTAAAGCCTGACAAAAAGCCAGAACGTCTGGAACATCTGACAGACGCTTGTGCAACAAAATAGACAGAGCAGATATCTGTCCCTTTAGGGAACTAGCTGATAATCCTTTCTCCAAACCCTCTTGGAGAAAAGACAAAATCCTAGGAATCCTGATTTTACTCCAGGAGAAGCCTTTGGATTCACAACAAAAAAGATATTTATGCCATATCTTATGATAAATTTTCCTGGTAACAGGCTTTCGAGCCTGAATCAAGGTATTTATGACTGACTCAGAGAAACCCCGCTTTTATAGAATCAAGCGTTCAATCTCCAAGCAGTCAGTTGCAGAGAAATTAGATTTGGATGCTTGAATGGACCTTGAATCAGAAGGTCCTGTCTCAATGGCAGAGATCATAGTGGAAGGGATGACATGTCCACCAGGTCTGCATACCAAGTCCTGCGTGGCCACGCAGGCACTATCAAAATAACTGATGCTCTCTTCTGTTTGATTGTGGCAAACAGACGTGGAAGGAGAGGGAAAGGTGGAAACACATAAGCCAGGTTGAACGACCAGGGTACTGCTAGAGCTCAAGCAAACGTCCCATAAACATAAACGTTACTCCCAGAACACACAAATGTTTGTACCAATTTTACATAAACAAACTGAGTGCCCACATTTTTTTTTAGCCCTTAATGCAAGCTAGTAAAACCTCTTTCATACTAGGATTACTGCTTACCCTTTTCCTAATGGGGATACTGTCAGCCTTTCGGAGTTAACACAGTCTCTGCAGAAAAAATGACTGAACATACCTCATTGCTATATAGCAAGAACCGTTCCTCACACTTCCTGTACTCCTCAGCTCATGTGAGAACAGCAGTGGACCTTAGTTACAAATGCTAAGATCATCATTCTCCAGGCAGAAATCTTCATCTATGTCCTGCCTGAGAGCAAATAGTACAACACCGGTACCATTTAAAAATAACAAACTCTTGATTGAAGATGAAAATAAAAACTAACAGTTTAACTCCTCTTCTCTTTAGTCTTCCTGCTTAGAGCCAGCAAAGAGAATGACTGGGGGGTGGAGTTAAGGGGGGAGCTATATAGACAGCTCTGCTGTGGTGCTCTCTTTGGTACTTCCTGTCAGGAAGGACAAAATCCCACAAGTTAGGATGAATCCGTGGACTCGGTACATCATGCAAAAGAAATGGGGGTTGAAGGACAAAGAGGGGGGAAGAGAAAGAATAACAATGGCACATAACTGTATACTCCTTTCACACAACACGAGGGGGCTCAATACGGATATTAAAAGAAAGACTGACATGTCACAATATCTGAAAATAAAAGCCAAAATAATATTTTTGCAAGAGAGACACTTTGTGAAATCAAATATCCCAAAATTCTGGTCGCATCACTTCCCACTACATTATCACGCTACAGCGGATACCAAAAAAAGGGGGGTTTCAATTTTGATACATAGACACTTGATTTTGTGATGGATAAGGTGATTAGAGATAAGGAAGGACGATACGTCGTAGTTCAGGGTACGCTTCAGGGTACAAAGGTCACGCTTTGTAATATATACGCCCCCAACGAGTCACAGAACTTGTTCTTCTCTGGGATTTCTACAATGCTCACACAATGGTCACAGACTAGATTAATTGTGGCTGGGGATTTTAATGTTAATATGTCCTCTTTTAGTGGGTCAGATACTTTGAAGGTAACAACACAGACATAACAGTATTGTCAAATCAATCCAGCGCTCGCTGGAGGAGCAGGGACTGGTGGACTCATGGGAGGCTTTGGGTAATTCAGAGCACGATCACAACTACTACTCACCCGCTCATAAGACCTACACGACGCTTGACTATATATATGTTAGTCAGATTCTAGTACCGAATTTAGTGACAACACACACTCAGGCATGTGTCTGGTCTGACCATTCACTTATTTTATTGGAACTTGCGGGGCTTGTGCATTTCTCCAGACAAAGATCATGGACATATAACCCGACCTTACTGAAAGACCCTGAGATTTACGGTAGAATTCAAAAGGCATTGACTGAATATTGGGAGGTAAACGTAGGGTCAGTTGAAAATCCATTAATGACATGGGCCGCACACAAGTCTGTGTTGCAGGGACTGCTGATAAAGGAAAAGGCACTGAGGAACAAAAAAGTGACGGCACTGGCTAACACACTATAGGGGGAGGTGGAACAATTAGAGAAGGAACACCAACGCCCACTGTCTGAGAGTGTATATAAGAACCTGGTTTTAAAGAGAAGGGAATTAGCTACGTTACTAAATGATGCTTCAGTTAGAGCCGCTATGAGGCTAAAAGCCCATTATTTCATGTTTGCAAACAAGCCGGACAGATATTTGGCACATAAGCTAAGGGAAAGAAATACGTTCTTCTCTATTCCTAAGCTGATCACACCAAGGGGGGAACTCACCTCGAACCCGCAGGAAATAGCGGATAGTTTTGCCCAGTATTATGAACAACTATATGATGGAAATAAAGTAGGAAATATAGACACCCAAATCTCTGAGTTTCTAGATAAGGCTAGTTTGAAAACTATAGCGGCAGATGATTTAGAGAGCCTCAACTCTAAAATAACAAACGTGGAAGTACTGGGAGTAATTAAAGACTTAAAAGTAGGCAAGGCGACAGGACCCGACGGTTTGACAGGCGAATATTACAAATTGTTTAAGAAAGAATTGACCCCTCACCTAACCAATTTTTGTAATGGGATTATGGAGGGCTGGAACATACCTAGCCAGGTGGGGTTTGTTCAGGATAGGGAAGCGCCGGACAATGTTAGAAGAACGCTTACTTTATTAGACTATTTGAGTGTAAAAGGAACTCTAGCTCTACTCCTCTCGCTAGACGCGGAAAAAGCGTTCGACAGGGTGGACTGGAAGTTTATGTTTAAGGTATTATCGGTCATGGGTTTTCGGGGAGCCTTTATACAGGCGTTAAGTAGTATTTATTCAAGGCCAACAGCAGTGGTGGGGGCAGCGGGATATTTGTCAAGGCAAATAGATATTTGGAACGGGACGCGGCAGGGATGTCCGTTGTCGCCGCTGATATTCGTGATATGTATTGAACTGCTAGCTACGAGTATTAGGAATATAAGAGAAATTTCAGGAGTGCAAGTAGGATCTTCCTAGTAAAAATCTATGTTGTTCGCTGACGATGTCTTATTGACAATTACCAAGCCAATGAGTTCATTGCCACATCTTTACAAAGTGTTAGGGGATTATTCAAAGGTCTCGGGATATAAGATAAATTCCGATAAGTGTGAAGCACTTGCGGTCAATCTGCCTCCACACACTAAGAAAACGATCAAACTAAATTTTGCATTCTCCTGGGCAAAAAGCTATATCACATATCTAGGAGTTAAGTTAGGGGACAAAGTAGCGAATCTATATAAATTAAATTATACCCCAGTTTATAATGCTATTAGAAATGATTTGAGGAAGTGGAGAAAAAAAACTTAAATAGAAAAAAGGGCAGGAATCCAGTGCTGTGGTTTAAAAGTCCATACACTTTATTGATCCAAAAATTTAAAATCACCAATGTGACATAAACAGCATAACATGGAAGATAATAAAAGAACAAGAACAATCAGTCCATGCTTTAACTGGCTTACGCGTTTCGTCCGTAGCCTTACTCTTAGCCTGATTAAAATCCTAGCACAGCTGTGCTTTAAATAGAGACTAACGTAACGTGATAGGTTAAAATAAATGGGGCAGTACTGATTGGGCATAAATGACAAATTCTTTTATGACATCATTAAATATATATATCTATTTATGCCACTGAACTGATTATTTAACCCCAATTCGGATATTTGCTTGATAACAGTATTGTATTAATCAACCTTGTGTTAATAAAATTTCATACACATGCTAAGCATACAAAACAATATTAAGTCTTGCACTCGCTGTTATACGGTGGTTATACATATAGACTGATTTGAACCAAATGAGTGAAACTATATACACAAATCCTATTGCAATGCTTAAAATCCCTAACAACTTACTAATTAAGATACAGAATCTGCATGGTATACAACCTAACTCATTGTCTAGAGTTGGACAGTTGGAGATATATCTTTGGTCAATTTAACTTAAGGATCACTTCCTATATCGGTATCCAGCAGAATTAAGTTAAGCACAGACCTATAGTTACTGTATTGATTAGGTATCTTTTCAAAAAACTGCACTCATTTAAAGGTAAAGCTAAAACTGATGTATTGATAAGTGCATAGGTAAAGTGTACCAAATAAGCTGAATGTTACCGAATCATGTAAAAAGGGTACTTAAGCTGGTGTATATGTATAAAGATGTATAGTGGAGAGGAGTGTATTATCATAGTTAAATATAATATTCCACACTGATGTAAAAATATCATATATCTAGGGAAAAGACTTTCACTCCCAATAATTTATTAAGTCATATTGGGAATTTAGTCCACCTGGAAACCTCGTTTCCAGGTGAAAAATCCAAAACATTTCTCTTTTATAGAGGAGATTCTCTCTGTCTCCCCCTCTCTTAGGGATGAGTACCTGTTCTATGGCTTTCGACCTAAAGAAGGACAGGTCTTTTTTATGTTTGATTGAAAAGTGTGTCACAATAGGTGTAGTTGCTTTACCAATGGAAATAGTGCTAAAATGCTCCCTAATACGCGACCTGATATCTCTAGTGGTGAGCCCTATGTATTGCACCCTGCACTGGGTGCATTCTATCATATATATCACGTATGTAGAGGAGCAATTTAGACAACGTTCTATTTCAAAAGTGTTTCCATTAGAGTTTGAGGTAAAGGTAGAGGATATGTCCACGTGGTCACAGGGTTTGCATTTCCTGTGGCCACATCTAAACATACCTCTATGTGTCAGCCATGAACTCATGGCGGTTCGGTCACTTTTGAGTTGGGAGGGAGAAACCATGTTCCCTATTGTACTGGCTCTTCTGTAAGAGCATCTCAGGCCATTGTCTACACTATTTACCAATTTATCATCAGCTCGCAACATACCAAAATGCTTGCGGACAATTCCACATATTTGCTTATATTGCGAGCTGTAATTGGTAACAAAGGTAACACCTTTGTGAGGGACAGATTCTATCTTACTTTTGTTCTTCCCCCCCATGCGGAGTAAAATCTTCCTATCCATACACTCCACTTCTTTTAGTGCTTTGTCTATGTCAGTCTTTTTGTAGCCGCGTTGTTTAAAGCGGACTATCATGACTTTTGATTGATCGCGTACGGGACATGGGGTGGGTGACAGCTCTTGCCATGAAGCAAGGTGTTACCAGAGATAGGTTTCCTATAACTAGTTGTTTCAATTGTGCCATCTGTTTGGCTTTTATTAGTGATGTCCAAATAATTTATTTCATGATCATTGATATCAAAGGTGAAAGTCAGGTTTAGTTCATTTACATTGATCCAATCAAAAAATGCTGAATTTTGTCAATGCCTCCTTTCCACACCACAAGCAAATCGTCTATGAAACGTCAATAGACGATGATGTCCTCTAAAAAGGGGTTACTCTGTGCATAGACGTGGGACAGCTCCCACCATCCAAGATATAAATTAGCGTAGGATGGGGCGAACTTGGCCCCCATAGCTGTCCCACGTCTCTGCAAGAAAAACTCCCCCTCAAACTCAAAGTAATTGTGGGTTGGCAAAAATAATGTTACTTGAATGACAAAATCTTGGAACTGTGCGGTGTATGTGGTGTAGTTGTTCAAAAAATACCGTATGGCCTTAACCCCTTCATTGTGGGGAATGGTTGAGTACAACGACACCACATCCACCGTAACTCACATGTACTCAGGTTTCCATGACAATTTCTCAAGGACATTTAGCACGTGTGTGGTATCCTTTAGATAATTGGGCAAATTTTGGACTAATGGTTAGAGAACAGCATCCAACCATTGGGACAAGTTCTCAGATAGTGAGCCTATACCGCTCACAATCAGTCGACCCTTTACCTCCTCCAAAGATTTATGCACCTTTGGCAGGTGGTGAAAGATTGGGGTAACAGGGTGGAAAGGAGGCATTGACAAAATTCAGCATTTTGTTGATTGGATCAATGTAAATGAACTAAACCTGACTTTCACCTTTGATATCAATGATCATGAAATAAATTATTTGGACATCACTATTAAAAGCCAAACATATGGCACAAATGAAACAACCAGTTATAGGAAACCTATCTCTGGTAACACCTTGCTTCATGGCAAGAGCTGTCACCCACCCCATGTCCCGTACGTGATTGCTAAAGGACAACTCATCCGTCTAAAAATAAATTGTTCGGATGATGGTACCTTTAGGGATCAATCAAAAGTCATGATAGACCACTTTAAACAACGCGGCTACAAAAAGACTGACATAGACAAAGCACTAAAAGAAGTGGAGTGTATGGATAGGAAGACTTTACTCCGCATGGGGGGGAAGAACAAAAGTAAGATAGAATCTGTCCCTCACAAAGGTGTTACCTTTATTACCAATTACAGCTTGCAATATAAGCAAATATGTGGAATTGTCCGCAAGCATTTTGGTATGTTGCGAGCTGATGATAAATTGGTAAATAGTGTAGACAATGGCCTGAGATGCTCTTACAGAAGAGCCAGTACAATAGGGAACATGGTTTCTCCCTCCCAACTCAAAAGTGACCGAACCGCCATGAGTTCATGGCTGACACATAGAGGTATGTTTAGATGTGGCCACAGGAAATGCAAACCCTGTGACCACGTGGACATATCCTCTACCTTTACCTCAAACTCTAATGGAAAAACTTTTGAAATAGAACGTTGTCTAAATTGCTCCTCTACATACGTGATATATATGATAGAATGCACCCAGTGCAGGGTGCAATACATAGGGCTCACCACTAGAGATATCAGGTCGCGTATTAGGGAGCATTTTAGCACTATTTCCATTGGTAAAGCAACTACACCTATTGTGACACACTTTTCAATCAAACATCAAAAAGACCTGTCCTTCTTTAGGTGGAAAGCCATAGAACAGGTACTCAACCATAAGAGAGGGGGAGACAGAGAGAATCTCCTCTATAAAAGAGAAATGTTTTGGATTTTTCACCTGGAAACGAGGTTTCCAGGTGGACTAAATTCCCAATATGACTTAATAAATTATTGGGAGTGAAAGTCTTTTCCATAGATATATGATATTTTTACATCAGTGTGGAATATTATATTTAACTATGATAATACACTCCTCTCCACTATACATCTTTATACATATACACCAGCTTAAGTACCCTTTTTACATGATTCGGTAACATTCAGCTTATTTGGTACGCTTTACCTATGCACTTATCAATACATCAGTTTTAGCTTTACCTTTAAATGAGTGCAGTTTTTTGAAAAGATACCTAATCAATACAGTAACTATAGGTCTGTGCTTAACTTAATTCTGCTGGATACCGATATAGGAAGTGATCCTTAAGTTAAATTGACCAAAGATATATCTCCAACTGTCCAACTCTAGACAATGAGTTAGGTTGTATACCATGCAGATTCTGTATCTTAATTAGTAAGTTGTTAGGGATTTTAAGCATTGCAATAGGATTTGTGTATATAGTTTCACTCATTTGGTTCAAATCAGTCTATGGGGGGTAGTTATCAAGCCGTTAACCTCAAATACGCTGGAATTCCGCAGTGTATTTGTGGCGAAGCTGATTCGCCTTAGTTATCAAAGGCTCGAGACCGGCAAAAGTAGAATTTTGTGACGTAAGCTTCGATCCGCCGGACTCAGTCCGACACAGATCGATTCTTACGTCACTCCAGATGTTCCGCACACAAGTGCGGCACATTCTCACTACTTTTGCTAGTTATCAAATGACTAGCAGGTACGCTCGGCACTTTTACGGCCCAGCGTACCTGGTTTTCAATCCGCCAGCCTGGAGGCGGCAGTTCCCATAGGAATCAATGGGAGTCTAACCTTAGCGAGTAGTACCAGTAGTACAAGTAGTACAAGTTCGCTGCTGACAGACATCCCATTGATTTCTATGGGAGCTGTCTGCACCTAACACCCTAACATGTACCCCGAGTCTAAACACCACTAATCTGTCCCCCCCCTACACCGCCGCAACTAAATAAAATTATTACCCCCTAAACCGCCGCTCCCGGAGCCCACCGCAAGCTACTCTATACATATTAACCCCTAAACCGCCGCTCCCGGAGCCCACCACAACTATAATAAATGTATTAACCCCTAAACCGCCGCTCCCTGAACCCGCCGCAACCTATATTAAATGTATTAACCCCTATCCTGCCCCCCCTATACCGTCGCCACCTATAATAAATTTATTAACCCCTAATCTGCCCCCCCTACACCGTCGCCACCTATAATAAATTTATTAACCCCTATCCTGCCCCCCACTACGCCGCCGCCACTGTAATAAAATTATTAACCCCTAAACCTAAGTCTAACCCTAACGCCCCCCTAACTTAAATATTAATTAAATCAATCTAAATAATATTTTTATTATTAACTAAATTAATCCTATTTAAAACTAAATACTTACATTTAAAATAAACCCAAATATAGCTACAATATAAATAATAATTATATTCTAGCTATCTTAGGATTTATTTTTATTTTACAGGTACCTTTCAACTTATTTTAACTAGGTACAATAGCTATTAAATAGTTATTAACTATTTAATAACTTACCTAGCTAAAATAAACTGAAATTTACCTGTAAAATAAATCCTAACCTAAGTTATAATTACACCTAACACTACATTATACTTTAATAAATTATTCCTATTTAAAACTAAATACTTACCTGTAAAATAAACCCTAAGATAGCTACAATATAAATAATAATTATATTCTAGCTATTTTAGGATTTATATTTATTTTACAGGTAACTTTGTATTTATTTTAGCTAGTTAGAATAGTTATTAAATAGTTATTAACTATTTAATAACTACCTAGCTAAAAGAAATACAAAATTACCTGTAAAATAAATCCTACTACTACACTATCATTAAATTAATTAAATAAACGGGGGCGGAGCCAACTACTGTGGGGACCAGACGTACTCCTATGCAGCTCCTGATTTTTAAGCTATATTATGGAGAATAAATTCTGCAACTTTTCCTTTTTTTGTCTGGAGAACCCTAGATAAGACCCTCAAGATATGGTTCACTCAGAAATCTAATCATTTGAGAGGTTTCATGGATATTATGCGCTGCCAAGCGGTCTGATGCCATGCGGGAAGCAACGCCATTTTAGACAGGGATCTCCTCTCCTAACTATAAGTAAATCTGACTTATCAAGGTTCACAAGCTCTACTATCAACAATGGATGAACACTACGCTGCAATCTCTGACATAAGAGCCTGCTTGTTGGAACTTGGCTCTCGCATGACCGGCCATTTTATCAGCCTGAGAGACACTATCAGATGCGGCTCTGCACTTGCTGAGGCTTCTGAAGCAGCAATGGAGGTGCTAGCACAGGCAGAGTTCCCGTCCCACTCACGGATACCAGCAGCTCTGAGGCTTGCCCAGCAAAGCACTATAAGTGAGCAACATAAAGTCTTACAGCCTACAGCAGCTGACAAGGTGACTACTCGGGGACACAAGACGCTACCTGAAGATTTCCGGGCAGACCTGCAGAGCACCATTATATGTAACCGGAGTTACGTGAACCCAAACATCCTTCCGACGCCATTATTGCTCAGGCCTGCAGACGTACTTGAAGAGAGCCCACTGCTGGATCGGGTGAGTGCGACCGATCACCGGACTCGAAACCTGGATTTTTTCTATAAGCTGGAGAAGATCGGGACATCAGATTTGCTCTATGAGTATCCGGAGGTACAATTAACTGTGGCGCTGAAATTCCATCTATGGGGGTCTGCAGGCAATTTCATGGAGGCCAATTCCCCTCAGTTCCTAACATGTCAATCTCTTTTTCGTGGATTTGCTGACATCAGATGTGGGATTGGGTGATGTGAATTCTATTTTCCCTCTGACTGTAATGGGATATACTCCTGTAATGTAGGGACTGCTCATGTTTAAATGACGACCTAACAGTCTGAAACACTTGTACCGTTCTCTTACGTTATCTAATATACGTACTTGAGACTTTGTTTATCTGCCCTTATATTTATGTTCTACTGTTCGCTTATGCAGGTTCATGGGATATAGCCTATACAAGTGACATTGCTGTCCTACTTCTTAACATTTCTCAGTTGTAGCTATCAACAATGTGGTTTTATGTTGGGCGGGACATGGAGGAGTATAGTAGGAGTCAATTGTATATTAATGCTGATATAATTATTGGGCTCATTATAGTTGTGTACACTATATTCGGTATGTAAGTCTCAGACTCCCAAATATACCTAACATCCTGTTTGAGTTAATTTTTACGTCTTCTCTGTGGAGAGTATATATGCATCACATACCCAGATAGGGTTAATGTGTTGTTATTTTCTTAATCTTTTATTTGTTTATCCTCGCTCATGCTTATCTTATAGTTCTTAACTCATAGCCTGTTTGAGTGTAGTTCCTTGCAAAGATATATACGCCCCAACCCTTCATGGCCTCATACATAGCTTAAACTTAGAGCAATTCAACTGATTTAGATAGAAGAATTTTGCTCCCTTAAAAATGATGTTTATACATGTGTCAGCTCTGCCACTTTTGGTGAATATATATGCATTAATATAGTACAGCTACACACCAGTTTTATGTCACATCATGTTGCTCCTGCCCTTATTTTGCCCTAATATTACAACCTCACGCCAGTGGAGCTTTTCTAGCTATGGCTGATACACTCACGTTTTATTAGTCTCTATACATTTTTATTGTCACTTAATGAGCATCATTTATGTGATTTATAACTGCAGCCCATTCACTCTGCAAACATGAGCATATAGTTCTAGGTAAGGGATAATTACCATAAACATCTAGTATAATTTTTACTTTAGCCTGAATACAACCTTTAGTCTATATCATACCCCCAACCTGTTTAAAGGGACAGTCTACACCAGAATTTTTATTGTTTTAAAAGATAGATAATCCCTTTATTACCCATTCCCCAGTTTTGCATAGCCAACACAGTTATAATAATATACTTTTAACCTCTGTGATTATCTTGTATCTAAGCCTCTGCAAACTGCCCCTTTTTTTAGTTCTTTTGACAGACTTGCAGTCTAGCCAATCAGTGCCTGCTCACAGATAACTTCACGTGCACAAGCACAGTGTTATCTATATGAAATACGTGAACTAACACCCTCTAGTGGTGAAAAACTGTTAAAATGCAATCTGAAAAGAGGTGGGCTTCAAGGTCTAAGAAATTAGCATATGAACCTCCTAGGTTAAGCTTTCAACTAAGAATACCAAGAGAACAAAGCAAAATTGGTGATAAAAGTTATTTGGAAAATTGTTTAAAATTACCTGCTCTATCTGAATCATGAAAGTTTATTTTGGCCTAGACTGTCCCTTTAAGTCTTCTGAAAGTTTGAGAAGGGTAGACCTCTCAGTTCCATTATGTTTTAAATATTGAGTTGTGAAATGTTTGTTCTACAGTTGTCAGATCTTACTGTTTATTCTTCCCATAAGTATTTTATATATTTTCTCATATACCTATTTCATCTGAGGCGAGATGGGTTGCTATTTAGTTTGTGCATAAGAGTATGTTCTTCTCATGATAGCTTGTATATATGACATGTTTAATCAACCAGGTTAAACTTAAGAAACAGTCATTACGCCCTAGATGAGCTAGTGCCTGGTGACATTCCCCTGACCAAATATTACTGGTGAACATTTTGTATTCATCTTACTGCAGCGCGTTTGGTGTTTCAGTACCCATTCACCCATTCATTTAATACCCTCCAGAGCAGCCCCTTCTCCATACAGAGTACCCTACATGCTTACTGTTGGCTGTGTGTGTAATCATTTTAGTCACTGTAAACATAGTTTTTCACCCTTACTTATAGCGTAACTAAAAAAAAACAAAAAAAAACCTGAGACCTAAACATGCCCATGAGTGTAACATTTTATCTAGCTCCGCCCCCCCATCCCCACCCTCTCCCTTACCTTATTTTAAGCGGCTCTTGCCCGCTGCATCCCACACCCATTTTCTTGCTAACTAGCTGAGCTCACTACCTATACGCAACAAACTTAATATGAGGAAACTGTATATTAACTATTATTCCATAGAAATCACAAGATAGGTTCCTACTAATCTACTAATATGTAAGCCTTCTCCATTATACTAGACAATTTTTATTTTACCTGAGCCTTAGCTACCATAATCTATTATATATTAAAAATGAGGTTACTATTAATACAACTCAACATTGGGTAACACATTGTCCATAGTCTTTTTATGTAACTTTGTTTGTAGAGTATTACCTATTAACTTAAGTTCATCCTGCAGCATAGATTGAACATAGATTCCTCTTGTAGATTCGAGCCAATATGCTGCCTATGTTACATATATTGTTGATCTATATTGTTTGCTCTTAGAGGTTTATCTCTCCATCTTGTTTCATAACCAAACTGTATAATGCAATGTTGAGCTGTTGCTCATATAATTTATGTATGTTGTGGAAACCTCAATAAAAAATATATTTAAAAAAAAAAAAAAAAAAATTAATTAAATAAACTACCTACAAATAACTACAATTAAATACAATTACATAAACTAACTAAAGTACAAAAAATAAAAAAATAAGTTACAAGCATTTTAAAAATATTACAACAATTTTAAGCTACTTACACCTAATCTAAGCCTCCTAATAAAATAACAAACCCCCCAAAATAAAAAAAATCCCTACCCTATTCTAAATTAAATAAAGTTCAAAGCTCTTTTACCTTACCAGCCCTTAAAAGGGCCATTTGTGGGGGCATGCCCCCAAAAGTTCAGCTCTTTTGCCTGTAAAAGAAAAATACAACTCCCCCCCCCAACATTAAAACCCACCACCCACATACCCCTAATCTAACCCAAATCCCCCTTACAAAAACCTAACACTAATCCCCTGAAGATCATCCTACCTTGTCTTCACTCAGCCGAGCAGCGATGGAACCGAAGTGGACATCCGGAGCGGAAGAAGTTAATCCTCCAAGCGGCGCTGAAGAAATCTTCCATCCGATGAAGTCATCATCCAGGCGGCGCTGAAGAAGTCTTTGATCCGGCCGATGTCATCTTCCAAGAGGCGCTGAAGAGGTCTTCTATCCGGGCGATGTCATCTTCCAAGCCGGGTCTTGAATCTTCCTCCCGCCGACGCGGAACCTCCTTCTTCACCGACGGACTACGATGAATGAAGGCTCCTTTAAGGGACGTCATCCAAGATGGCGTCCCCTCAATTCCGTTTGGCTGATAGGATTCTATCAGCCAATCGGAATTAAGGTAGGAAAAATCTGATTGGCTGATGGAATCAGCCAATCAGATTGAGCTTGCATTCTATTGGCTGATCGGAACAGCCAATAGAATGCGAGCTCAATCTGATTGGCTGATTCCATCAGCCAATCAGATTTTTCCTATCTTAATTCCGATTGGCTGATAGAATCCTATCAGCCAATCGGAATTGAGGGGACGCCATCTTGGATGACGTCCCTTAAAGGAGCTTTCATTCGTTGTAGTCCGTCGGTGAAGAAGGAGGTTCCGCGTCGGCGGGAGGAAGATTCAAGACCCGGCTTGGAAGATGACATCGCCCGGATAGAAGACCTCTTCAGCGCCTCTTGGAAGATGACATCGGCCGGATCAAAGACTTCTTCAGCGCCGCCTGGATGATGACTTCATCGGATGGAAGATTTCTTCAGCGCCGCTTGGAGGATTAACTTCTTCCGCTCCGGATGTCCACTTCGGTTCCATCGCTGCTCGGCTGAGTGAAGACAAGGTAGGATGATCTTCAGGGGATTAGTGTTAGGTTTTTGTAAGGGGGGTTTGGGTTAGATTAGGGGTATGTGGGTGGTGGGTTTTAATGTTGGGGGGGGGAGTTGTATTTTTCTTTTACAGGCAAAAGAGCTGAACTTTTGGGGGCATGCCCCCACAAATGGCCCTTTTAAGGGCTGGTAAGGTAAAAGAGCTTTGAACTTTATTTAATTTAGAATAGGGTAGGGAATTTTTTTATTTTGGGGGGTTTGTTATTTTATTAGGGGGCTTAGATTAGGTGCAAGTAGCTTAACATTGTTGTAATATTTTTTAAATGTTTGTAACTTATTTTTTTATTTTTTGTAACTTAGCTTTTTTATTTTTTGTACTTTAGTTAGTTTATGTAATTGTATTTAATTGTAGTTATTTGTAGGTAATTTATTTAATTAATTTAATGATAGTGTAGTATTAGGTTTAATTGTAACTTAGGTTAGGATTTATTTTACAGGTAATTTTGTATTTCTTTTAGCTAGGTAGTTATTAAATAGTTAATAACTATTTAATAACTATTCAAACTATCTAAAATAAATACAAAGTTACCTGTAAAATAAATATAAATACTTTGGCCTAGATTTAGAGTTCGGCGGTAAAAGGGCTGTTAACGCTCCGCGGGCTTTTTTCTGGCCGCACCATAAATTTAACTCTGGTATCGAGAGTTAAAACAAATGCTGCGTTAGGCTCCAAAAAAGGAGCGTAGGGCATTTTTACCGCAAATGCAACTCTCGATACCAGAGTTGCTTACGGACGCGGCCGGCATCAAAAACGTGCTCGTGCACGATTCCCCCATAGGAAACAATGGGACTGTTTGAGCTGAAAAAAAACCTAACACCTGCAAAAAAGCAGCGTTCAGCTCCTAACGCAGCCCCATTGTTTCCTATGGGGAAACACTTCCTACGTCTGCACCTAACACTCTAACATGTACCCCGAGTCTAAGCACCCCTAACCTTACACTTATTAACCCCTAATCTGCCACTCCCGCTATCGCTGACCCCTGCATATTATTATTAACCCCTAATCTTCCGCTCCGTAAACCGCCGCAACCTACGTTATCCCTATGTACCCCTAATCTGCTGCCCTAACATCGCCGACCCCTATATTATATTTATTAACCCCTAATCTGCCCCCCACAACGTCGCCGACACCTACCTACACTTATTAACCCCTAATCTGCCGAGCGGACCTGAGCGCTACTATAATAAAGTTATTAACCCCGAATCCGCCTCACTAACCCTATCATAAATAGTATTAACCCCTAATCTGCCCTCCCTAACATCGCCGACACCTACCTTCAATTATTAACCCCTAATCTGACGACCGGAGCTCACCGCTATTCTAATAAATGTATTAACCCCTAAAGCTAAGTCTAACCCTAACACTAACACCCCCCTAACTTAAATATAATTTTAATCTAACGAAATAAATTAACTCTTATTAAATAAATTAATCCTATTTAAAGCTAAATACTTACCTGTAAAATAAACCCTAATATAGCTACAATATAAATTATAATTATATTATAGCTATTTTAGGATTAATATTTATTTTACAGGCAACTTGGTATTTATTTTAACCAGGTACAATAGCTATTAAATAGTTAAGAACTATTTAATAGTTACCTAGTTAAAATAATAACAAATTTACCTGTAAAATAAATCCTAACCTAAGATATAATTAAACCTAACACTACCCTATCAATAAAATAATTAAATAAACTACCTACAATTACCTACAATTAACCTAACACTACACTATCAATAAATTAAATAAACACAATTGCTACAAATAAATACAATTAAATAAACTAGCTAAAGTACAAAAAATAAAAAAGAACTAAGTTACAGAAAATAATAAAATATTTACAAACATAAGAATAATATTACAACAATTTTAAACTAATTACACCTACTCTAAGCCCCCTAATAAAATAACAAAGCCCCCCAAAATAATAAATTCCCTACCCTATTCTAAATTAAAAAAGTTACAAGCTCTTTTACCTTACCAGCCCTGAACAGGGCCCTTTGCGGGGCATGCCCCAAGAAGTTCAGCTCTTTTGCCTGTAAAAAAAAACATACAATACCCCCCCCCCAACATTACAACCCACCACCCACATACCCCTAATCTAACCCAAACCCCCCTTAAATAAACCTAACACTAATCCCCTGAAGATCTTCCTACCTTGTCTTCACCATCCAGGTATCACCGATCCGTCCTGGCTCCAAGATCTTCATCCAACCCAAGCGGGGGTTGGCGATCCATAATCCGGTGCTGAAGAGGTCCAGAAGAGGCTCCAAAGTCTTCATCCTATCCGGCAAGAAGAGGACATCCGGACCGGCAACCATCTTGATCCAAGCGGCATCTTCTATCTTCATCCGATGACGACCGGCTCCATCCTGAAGACCTCCACCGCGGACCCATCTTCTTCCGGCGACGTCCAACTGCAGAATGACGGTTCCTTTAAGGGACGTCATCCAAGATGGCGTCCCTCGAATTCCGATTGGCTGATAGGATTCTATCAGCCAATCGGAATTAAGGTAGGAATATTCTGATTGGCTGATGGAATCAGCCAATCAGAATCAAGTTCAATCCGATTGGCTGATCCAATCAGCCAATCAGATTGAGCTCGCATTCTATTGGCTGTTCCGATCAGCCAATAGAATGCGAGCTCAATCTGATTGGCTGATTGGATCAGCCAATCGGATTGAACTTGATTCTGATTGGCTGATTCCATCAGCCAATCAGAATATTCCTACCTTAATTCCGATTGGCTGATAGAATCCTATCAGCCAATCGGAATTCGAGGGACGCCATCTTGGATGACGTCCCTTAAAGGAACCGTCATTCTGCAGTTGGACGTCGCCGGAAGAAGATGGGTCCGCGGTGGAGGTCTTCAGGATGGAGCCGGTCGTCATCGGATGAAGATAGAAGATGCCGCTTGGATCAAGATGGTTGCCGGTCCGGATGTCCTCTTCTTGCCGGATAGGATGAAGACTTTGGAGCCTCTTCTGGACCTCTTCAGCACCGGATTATGGATCGCCAACCCCCGCTTGGGTTGGATGAAGATCTTGGAGCCAGGACGGATCGGTGATACCTGGATGGTGAAGACAAGGTAGGAAGATCTTCAGGGGATTAGTGTTAGGTTTATTTAAGGGGGGTTTGGGTTAGATTAGGGGTATGTGGGTGGTGGGTTGTAATGTTGGGGGGGGGGGGTATTGTATGTTTTCTTTTACAGGCAAAAGAGCTGAACTTCTTGGGGCATGCCCCGCAAAGGGCCCTGTTCAGGGCTGGTAAGGTAAAAGAGCTTGTAACTTTTTTAATTTAGAATAGGGTAGGGAATTTATTATTTTGGGGGGCTTTGTTATTTTATTAGGGGGCTTAGAGTAGGTGTAATTAGTTTAAAATTGTTGTAATATTATTCTTATGTTTGTAAATATTTTATTATTTTCTGTAACTTAGTTCTTTTTTATTTTTTGTACTTTAGCTAGTTTATTTAATTGTATTTATTTGTAGCAATTGTGTTTATTTAATTTATTGATAGTGTAGTGTTAGGTTAATTGTAGGTAATTGTAGGTAGTTTATTTAATTATTTTATTGATAGGGTAGTGTTAGGTTTAATTATATCTTAGGTTAGGATTTATTTTACAGGTAAATTTGTTATTATTTTAACTAGGTAACTATTAAATAGTTCTTAACTATTTAATAGCTATTGTACCTGGTTAAAATAAATACCAAGTTGCCTGTAAAATAAATATTAATCCTAAAATAGCTATAATATAATTATAATTTATATTGTAGCTATATTAGGGTTTATTTTACAGGTAAGTATTTAGCTTTAAATAGGAATAATTTATTTAATAAGAGTTAATTTATTTCGTTAGATTAAAATTATATTTAAGTTAGGGGGGTGTTAGTGTTAGGGTTAGACTTAGCTTTAGGGGTTAATACATTTATTAGAATAGCGGTGAGCTCCGGTCGTCAGATTAGGGGTTAATAATTGAAGGTAGGTGTCGGCGATGTTAGGGAGGGCAGATTAGGGGTTAATACTATTTATGATAGGGTTAGTGAGGCGGATTCGGGGTTAATAACTTTATTATAGTAGCGCTCAGGTCCGCTCGGCAGATTAGGGGTTAATAAGTGTAGGTAGGTGTCGGCGACGTTGAGGGGGGCAGATTAGGGGTTAATAAATATAATATAGGGGTCGGCGGTGTTAGGGGCAGCAGATTAGGGGTACATAGGGATAACGTAGGTGGCGGCGCTTTGCGGTCGGAAGATTAGGGGTTAATTATTGTAAGTAGCTGGCGGCGATGTTGTGGGGGGCAGATTAGGGGTTAATAAATGTAATATAGGGGTCGGCGGGGTTAGGGGCAGCAGATTAGGGGTACATAAGTATAACGTAGGTGGCGGTCGGAAGATTAGGGGTTAAAATTTTTAATCGAGTGGCGGCGATGTGGGGGGAGCTCGGTTTAGGGGTACATAGGTAGTTTATGGGTGTTAGTGTACTTTAGGGTACAGTAGTTAAGAGCTTTATAAACCGGCGTTAGCCAGAAAGCTCTTAACTCCTGCTATTTTCAGGCGGCTGGAATCTTGTCGTTAGAGCTCTAACGCTCACTGCAGAAACGACTCTAAATACCAGCGTTAGAAAGATCCCATTGAAAAGATAGGCTACGCAAATGGCGTAGGGGGATCTGCGGTATGGAAAAGTCGCGGCTGAAAAGTGAGCGTTAGACCCTTTAATCACTGACTCCAAATACCAGCGGGCGGCCAAAACCAGCGTTAGGAGCCTCTAACGCTGGTTTTGACGGCTACCGCCGAACTCTAAATCTAGGCCTAAGATAGCTACAATATAATTATTATTTATATTGTAGCTATATTAGGGTTTATTTTACAGGTAAGTATTTAGTTTTAAATAGGAATAATTTATTAAAGTATAGTGTAGTGTTAGGTGTAATTGTAACTTAGGTTAGGATTTATTTTACAGGTAAATTTCAGTTTATTTTAGCAAGGTAAGCTATTAAATAGTTAATAACTATTTAATAGCTATTGTACCTAGTTAAAATAAATTGAAAGGTACCTGTAAAATAAAAATAAATTCTAAGATAGCTAGAATATAATTATTATTTATATTGTAGCTATATTAGGGTTTATTTTATAGGTAAGTATTTAGTTTTAAATAGGATTAATTTAGTTAATAATAAAAATATTATTTAGATTTATTTAATTAATATTTAAGTTAGGGGGGCGTTAGGGTTAGACTTAGGTTTAGGGGTTAATAATTTTATTACAGTGGCGGCGGCATAGTGGGGGGCAGGATAGGGATAATAAATTTATTATAGGTGGCGACGGTGTAGGGGGGGCAGGATAGGGGTTAATACATTTATTATAGGTGGGGACGGTGTAGTGGGGGGCAGGATAGGGGTTAATAAATTTAATATAGGTTGCGGCGGGTTCAGGGAGCTGCGGTTTAGGGGTTAAACTATTTATTTAGTTGCGGAGAGGTGCGGGATCAGCAGGAGAGGGGTTAATAACTTTATTATAGAGGGCGACGGTGTAGGGGGGGCAGGATAGGGGTTACTAGGTATAATGTAGGTGGCAGCGGTGTCCGGGAGCGGCGGTTTAGGGTTTAATACATTTATAAGAGTTGCAGCAGGGTCTAGGAGCGGCGGTTTAGGGGTTAATACATTTATAAGAGTTGCGGCAGGGTCTAGGAGCGGCGGTTTAGGGGTTAGTAACTTTATTTAGTTGCGGGGGGCTCCGGGGGCGCCGGTATAGGGATAGAACAGTGTAGTTTAGTGTGAGTGCTTAGTGACAGGCTAGCAATAAAGCTGGGAAAAAGCCGAAGGGCAGCGAGATCGGATGAGTGATAACTCTCACAGTCCGCTGCTCATCGCCCCGCGGCTTTTTGACAGCTTTTTTTGATAACTTAGGCGAACGTATTCAAGGTCCGCGGCGGCGAAGGTAGGCGAGCTTAGGCGGGCGTATTGGACTGGCGAAGGCAGGAAAGTAGACGGCTTGATAACTACCCCCCTATATGTATAACCACAGTATAACAGCGAGTGCAAGACTTAATATTGTTCTGTATGCTTAGCATGTGTATGAAATTTTATTAACACAAGGTTGATTAATACAATACTGTTATCAAGCAAATATCCGAATTGGGGTTAAATAATCAGTTCAGTGGCATAAATAGATATATATATTTAATGATGTCATAAAAGAATTTGTCATTTATGCCCAATCAGTCCTGCCCTATTTATTTTAAGCTATCACGTTACGTTAGTCTCTGTTTAAAGCACAGCTGTGCTAGGATTTTAATCAGGCTAAGAGTAAGGCTACGGCCGAAACACGTAAGCCAGTTAAAGCATGGACTGATTGTTCTTGTTCTTTTATTATCTTCCATGTTATGCCGTTTATGTCACATTGGTAATTTTAAATTTTTGGATCAATAAAGTATATGGACTTTTAAACCACAGCACTGGATTCCTGAACTTTTTTCTATTTATCTACTTTGCCCGTTGTTCTCATCGGGAATCCATATAGTGCCGGAGTATTCACCCAAGGGGACCCGATAACCAATAGGAGGTGGGGGTGTGAGCACAGGAGTGCGTGTCACATGATTGGATACACGGAAAACAGCAAATGGCAAGCCACAGGGAGCTTGGGCGTATCGACGAACAGGCACGCAAACTACTTGTGAATACCTGAGAAGAGAGGTTTTGCCCAGGACCGCCGTATATGCCACTCCCCTGAGTACAGATTCACCAACAGCCCAGTCCAGCAAGGATCTACATCCGTGAGTACTGCCTTTGTTTTAATATTATATGTTTTCCGGATGAAGAGGCACTAAGTGGGACTGTAATTTCTACCCTCCTCTGTACTAAGGCTGTAAAATTGAGTGGAACTTTTACACACCGCTTGCCCTACAAGCTTCATATGTCCATCATATGCTTATGTTTTCTCTGAGACCTGACTAAAGGCAAAACAGTTGGTTTATACTTGTTTATATTGTGTACCAACTATACTCATTTACTGAACTAATCAGGATCAAGTGTGCCTGGCTGAATAAAAGCTGATCAGTGTCTTACATGTGGAATTGAGCACACCAGTCTCCCTCCCCACCTTTTCGAGTGTCCCCAGGGTTGGTACCCCACATTAACTGTATAATTTATTTTGCTAAGGGGTACGATAGGCCTAACAGCACATTAAAGGGATTTCCTTTCCAATTTTCCTCTTTTTATGCAAGAACTTACCTGATAAATTCATTTCTTTCATATTAGCAAGAGTCCATGAGCTAGTGACGTATGGGATATACATTCCTACCAGGAGGGGCAAAGTTTTCCAAACCTTAAAATGCCTATAAATACACCCCTCACCACACCCACAATTCAGTTTAACGAATAGCCAAGAAGTGCGGTGATAAGAAAGGAGCGAAAGCATCAAAAATAAGGAATTGGAATAATTGTGCTTTATACAAAAAAATCATAACCACCACAAAAAGGGTGGGCCTCATGGACTCTTGCTAATATGAAAGAAATGAATTTATCAGGTAAGTTCTAACATAAATTATGTTTTCTTTCATGTAATTAGCAAGAGTCCATGAGCTAGTGACGTATGGGATAGCAGATACCCAAGATGTGGATCTTCCACGCAAGAGTCACTAGAGAGGGAGGGATAAAATAAAGACAGCCAATTCCGCTGAAAAATTAATCCACTACCCAAATCAAAAGTTTCAATTTTTATAATGAAAAAAACTGAAGTTATAAGCAGAAGAATCAAACTGAAGCAGCTGCCCAAAGTACTATTCTACCAAAAACTGCTTCTGAAGAAGAGAAAACATCAAAATGGTAGAATTTAGTAAAAGTATGCAAAGAAGACCAAGTCATTGCTTTGCAAATCTGATCAACAGAAGCTTCATTCTTAAAAGTCCAGGAAGTAGAAACTGACCTAGTAGAATGAGCCGTAATCCTCAGAGGCGGGGATTAACCCGACTCCAAATAAGCATGATGAATCAAAAGCTTTAACCAAGATGCCAAAGAAAAAGCAGAAGCCTTCTGACCTTTCCTAAAACCAGAAAAGATAACAAATAGACTAGAAGTCTGTCTGAAATCTGAGTAGGCTTCAACATAATATTTCAAAACACATCCAAAAAATGTAAGAATCTTACCAAAGAATTCTTAGGATTAGGACACAAGAAAGGGACAATAATTCCTCCACTAATGTTGTTAGAATTCACAACTTTAGGTAAAAATTTAAATGAGGACAGCAAAAACCACCTTATCCTGATGAAAAATCAGAAAAAAATGAAATTCACAAGAAAGAACAGATAATTCAAAAACTGTTCTAGCTGAAGAGATGCCTAAAAAGAACAATACTTTCCATGAAAGTAACTAATGTCCAAAGAAAGCATATGCTCAAACAGAAGAGCCTGTAAAGCCTTCAGAACCAAAATAAGACTCCAAGGAGGAGAAATTGGCTTAATGACAGGCTTGATACGAACCAAAGCCTGAACAAAACAATGAATATCAGAAAGATTTAGCAATTCTTACTGTGAAACAGCACAGAAAAAGCAGAGATTTGTCCTTTCAAGGAACATGCAGACAAAATCTTATGAAGAAACTATAAAATCCTAGGAATTCTAAAAGAATGCCAAGAGAATTCATAAGAAGAGCATCATGAGATGTAAATCTTCCAAACTCGATAATAAATCCTACTAGACACAGATTTACGAGCCTGCAACATAGTATTAATCACTGAGTCAGAGAAACTTCTATGACTAAGTACTAAGCGTTACATTTTCATACCATACCATCAAATTAATAATTTGAATTCCAGATGAAAAAAACGAATGTTAAGATATAAGGTCTGGCCTTAATAGAAGTAACCAAGATTGGCAACTGGACATCCAAACAAGAACCATATACCAAAACCTGTGTGGCCATGCTGGAGCCACCAGCCACACCAAAGATTGCTCTCTGATGATTTAGAAAATCACTCTAAAAAGAAGAACCAGAGATGAAAAAATATAGGCAGATTGATAATTACAAGGAAGTGTTAATGCATACACTACTTCCGCCTAATGATCCCAGGACCTGAATAGGCCCCTGGGAAGTTCCTTATTTAGATGAGATGCCATCAGATCTATTTCTGGAAGCCCTCACATCTGAAAAATTGAAAAACATATCTGAGTAAAGAGACCATTCTCCCGGATGTAAAGCTTGATTAACAGAGATAATCCGCTTCCCAATTGTCTATACCTGGGAAAAAGACCACAAAAATTAGATAGGAGCTGGATTTAGCCCAAGCAAATATCCGAGATACTTGTGTCACAGCCTAAAGACTTATAGTCCCACCCTGATGATTGACATACACCACAGTTGTGACATTGTCTGTCTGAAAAAACGTCTCTTCTTCAAAAAGAAACCAAACTGAAGAACTCTGAGAATGCACAGAGTTCCAAAATATCAAATGATAATCTCGCCTCCTGAGATTTCCAAACCCCTTGTGCTGACAGAGATCCTCAGACAGCCTCCCAACCTAAAAGACTTGCATCTGTAGAGATCATGGTCCAGGTTGAAAGAACCGAAGAGACCTGTAGAACTAAATGATGGTGATCTTAACCACCGAATCAAAGATAGTTAAAAATTAGGATTCAAAGATATAAAAAGTGATATCCTAGAATCCCTGCACCATTATTCAGCATAAAAAACTGGAAAGGTTTCCTATGAAATGAGCAAAGGGAATCGAAACCAATGCTGCAGCCATGAAACCTAAAACTTCCATGCATATATAGCAACTTGAAGGAAATAATAGAGACTGAAGGTTCCGACAAACGGAACCCAATAAACTTGTTACTTTTCTGTTAGAGACAAAAACATTGACACAATCTATCTGGAAACCTAAAAAGGTGACCCTTGTGTGAGGAAACAAGGAACTTTTGATAAAAAGATCCTCTAACCATGTCTTGAAGAAACAACAAAGTTGAATCGTATGAGATTCCGCAGAATGAAAAGACTGAGCCAGTACCACAATACCGTCCAAATAAGGAACACTGAGAACCTTGAAAAGATTCTTAGAGCTGTCGCTAGACCAGAAGGAAAAGCAACAAATTGGTAATGCTTGTCAAAAAAAGAGAATCTCAGAAAATAAAAATAATCTGAATGAAAACAGAAAATGAAGATATGCATCTATTGTATCTATTGTAGACAAATAATACCATCACTGACCAGAAAGGCCGAATAGACCATATAAACACAATTCTAAAAGATGGTACACTTATATGACAGTTCAAAAAGATTTTCTATCTTTGGAACAATGAATAGTCTTGAATAAAAACCCCAAAACCCAGTTCCTAAAATGAAACTGGAAAAAATACCCCAGAAAACTCCATGTCTGAGACACACTTCAGGAAAGTGTTAGTCTTACTAGAATAGCTGGAATATGATAGAGAAAAAAGACTTCTCACAGACGGTTTTACTCTGAAACCTATTCTGTACCCAAAGTTTAAGAAGTTTGGACTGAATAGAACCAAACAAATTTCAAAAAAGTCTTAACCTGCCCCTTACCAGCCAAGCTGGAATAAGAATCGCACCTATATGCAAATTTGGGGAGCTGACTTTGAACTTTTTTTTTTTTTTTTTAAAGGCTTAATTGAATGAAGAAAAAAACTTCCAATTATAAACATGTTACTTGGGGAAGAATTCAGGATTCCATTCCTTAGTAAGAACAGAAAACTAAAATAAGCTTAAAGTTTTAGTCTTAGAACTCAATCTTGAAGCCCAAAGTAACAGTTACATAATTGAATCCAATTATGAACCAAATAATTGAATATCTTGGAAAAAAAGAAATATGGATTTTAGAAATCAAATTAGCATTCCAAGATTGAAATCACAAAGTTCTTCTAGCTAAAATAGCTAAAGGCATAGATTAAACCTAATTTGCGAAAATATTTAATAAAATGACAACACAAATGAAATTATTAGCATGTTAATCAAGTTAAGGGATCAGACAACACACTGGACTTGCACAATCAACAAATGCAAGATAACAAGACAATGCAATAGCACTTAGTCTGAACTTCAAATAAGTAGAAGATTTTGTCCTTTTAACAATGCTAAACAAATCATAATCCGATACTTGATCTTAAAGTATCCAACCAGAAAGATGCAGCAATTGCAACATCAGCCAAATAAATTACAGGTCTAAGAAAAAGTACCTGAAAATACTATTTGCTATAAGAATAATAGTATATTTAGCAGGAGTAGAGATAGCCCCATTAACTTGGGGAATCTTTCCTCAAAACTGAAAATTAACTGCCGGCAAAGAATACAATTTAAAAACCTTAAAGAAGGACTAAAAGAAAATTCTCAGCCTATTCCATTCCCTAGTATCAGGAACTGGAAAAAAACCTCTGAAGAAACCACAGAAGTTTAATAATTTAAATGTTAGCTAGTCTTTAAAATCAAAGGAACTAGATATTTCAATATCCAAAATAATTAACACCTTTTGAACAAAGAACAAATGTACTCTAATAAAGAAAAAAAGTAGATTTGTTAGTGTCAATATCTGATGAAGAAAAATTCTGAATGAAAAAAAAAGCACCATCAGAGAAGGATAATTCATTATGTTGTTGGACATTTGAAACTTCATCAACTAAAAAAGAAGTTTGAAAAAGACCTAAAAAATTTATTAGAAGGCGGGACGTCAGACAAAGCCTTTAAAATAGAATCAGAAAAATATTCTTATAAATTTCTAAGTATATCTTGTACATAAGATATAAAAAGAATAGCAATATATAAAGCATAAATACTAATGGATTCTGCATGTAAAAGTTTATCATGATAACTTATTACAAACCATAGCCAAAGATAAACATTCACAACATTAAAATAAATGAACTTAGCTTTGGTAGGACTGATATCAGTCAACAGGAATCCCTCAGCATTTCTTGATACAGGAACAGTGTTTTGAATATCTTGCAATATGTAATAGAAAAAAACAACATATAAAGCAAAATTATCAAATTCCTTAAATGACAGTTTCAGGAATGGGAAAAAATGCGAAATAAACAAGCTTCTAGCAACCAGAAGCAACAAAAAAGTGAGACTTAAATAATGTGAGAAAAAAGTGGAACAAGTATGACGCCCACATTTTTGGCGCCAAGTATGACGCCACATCCTTTGACGTCAAAACCGACGCCCACATTTTTTGGCGCAAAAAAACGTCTGAATACACATGCGTCAAAAAATGACATAACTACAAACAACTTCCGGCGTCAACTACGACGCCGGAAATGGCAAAATTTTGCGCCAAAAAAGTTTGTGCCAAGAATGACGCAATAAAATGAAGCATTTTCTGCCCCCGCGAGCCTAACAACCCGCAGGGAAAAATAGTCAATTGAAACTTGAAGGTAAGAAAAATAATATTTATTCATATGCATTATCCCAAATAATGAAACTGACAGTCTGAATGAAGGAATATTGATTATCCTGAATCATGGCAAATATAAGTTTAAAGACATATATTTAGAACTTTACATATAAAGTGCCCAACCATAGCTTAGAGTGTCACAAAAAATAAGACTTACTTACCCCAGGACACTCATCTACATATAGTAGATAGCCAAACCAGTACTGAAACGAGAATCAGTAGAGGTAATGGTATATAAGAGTATATCGTTGATCTGAAAAGGGAGGTAGGAGAAGAAATCTCTACGACCGATAACAGAGAACCTATGACATAGATCCCCTAGAGGAAGACCATTGTATTCAAATAGGCAATACTCTCTTCACATCCCTCTGACATTCACTGCACTCTGAGAGGAAAACCGGGCTTCAGCCTGCTGCGAAGTGCATATCAACGTAGAATCTAGCACAAACTTACTTCACCACCTCCATGGGAGGCAAAGTTTGTAAAACTGAATTGTGGGTGTGGTGAGCGGTGTATATGCAATTTGCTTGTGGAATAGGACCACAAAAGGGATGCGATTGTGTAGGTCGGAATCACTGTTAAGACCCTTAGGTTCTTGCTGCCAAAAGATTTGAGAAAAACAGTAGATAAATGGGCGAACAAGGGATTGTATAGGGTGGCTGACTTCCTAACTGGCTCCAAAATGCTCACGTTTAATTCTGTTAGAGATCAAATAGAGCCGGAACAGTTACATTGGTTTATATATTTACAGATCAGTTCAGCAATAGCAGCATATACGTCGCATAAACAGAATCACCAATTCACAGAGCTTGAAAGAATGGTAGACACCCATTAGAGGGAAAAAACTGATCTCTCGGATCTATATATTAATTCAGAAAGCTAAGTACAACGTCAAATTAGCCATGACAGAAAGATCGGAGAGAGACACAACAGAAAGGTGGGAGACAGATGACTGGAATGAGTTGATGTTGAACTCTTATAAGGGATTGATTAGTGCAGATATGAGAGAAAACTGTATAAAGGTGATGTTTAGATGGTATTTGACACCTGAAAGGACAGCTCATTACGCCACAACGCTTAACGGACACTGCTATAGAGGCTGTCAAGAAAGGGGAACGTATAAGCAGATGTGGTGGGAGTGTCAGGAAGTCCAATCACTATGGGGGAAACTATCAGAATTGATAAGCAAATTGTTAGACGAGAGAGTGTCCCTCACAATGCCCCAAGCTTTACTACATGAAAGGGTGAAACCATTCAACACGACAATTAATAAGCTTATCAGAATCCTATGCACATGTTTGAGAATCTGCATAACCCGACATTGGAAAGTTGGGGTGCCCTCACGGCAAGAGGTGAAGGGAAAAATTACAGAGACATACACCATGTCAGAATTAGCTGCATGGTCGCAGGGGCAGCCAGAGCAGTTTCATAAGATTTGGTTCTATTGGACACTGAGGTCAGATTCCTATTAAGATAGGCAGAAAGGTGATAGCGAGATACTTGACTTAACGGGAGCCTAGGACCTAGATCAAGGATTTACCTTCACAGATGAAGTAGAGGATATATATGGATACCGTTACACTAAAAGGTCTATTAGTTTTTACTAGGGTAATAATGGCACCTCCTGGAAGGGGGGCGGGGGGTACTAGTTGGGGAGGGGGGTAGTAGGGAAAGTTAATACTTGAATGTAATTAAAAGTACATGGTGGAGAGGGTATTAAGAAGGTTTAAAGATGCATAATGTCATAATGACATGAGATTTATTTGACTGGAAATTTTGATGTTTTTGTTTTGTGACGACTACTATAAGATACTATCTGTACAAAAGGGTGGTGGAGATTGATTTTGTTTTGTCTTGAACCATATTGTAATCAATAAAAATTATTTCAACATAAAAACATATCTGTGCAAGGATGCATACAACTTACTTTAAGATGTCTCTACTACCCATGGTTCCTTCTCCCTCAACTTCCCTTATGTACTTCCTTTAGAATGTAAGCTCACAACGAGTCCATTTGTCCTGTTGATCAATTTATGTAAAGATGGTTTACAGCTCAAGGGCAGGACTCTCTACCCTTATGATTTATGTAAATGTCTGATTATTGTACTCAATAACTGTATAAGTACTATTTATGTATATGTCTTCTGTTAATTGTACACCGTAACTGTATACTTAAAGGGACAGTCAAGTCCAAAAAAAACTTTCATTTTTCAAATAGGGCATGTAATTTTAAACAACTTTCCAATTTACTTTTATCAACAATTTTGCTTTGTTCTCTTGGTATTCTATTTGAAAGCAAACCTAGGAAGACACATATGATAATTTCTAAGCCCTTGAAGGCCGCCTCTATTTTATTTACTTTTCACAGCAGGGGAGAGCTAGCTCTTGTAGGCCATATAGATAGCATTGTGATCACGCCCGTGGCTAGTGGCAGACACTGCACTAATTGGCTAAAATGCAAGTCAATAGATAATATCTAAAAGTCATGTGATTAGGGGCGGTCAGAAGATGCTTAGATACAAGT
Organism: Bombina bombina; assembly: GCF_027579735.1. Lineage (NCBI taxonomy): Eukaryota > Metazoa > Chordata > Amphibia > Anura > Bombinatoridae > Bombina > Bombina bombina. Next base: position 194,756,411 of record NC_069505.1, on the reverse strand, counting down.
TAGTCACAGAAGTAAAAAGTGTATTAATATAACAGTGTTGGTTTTGCAAAACTGGGGAATGGGTAATAAAGGGATTATCTATCTTTTTAAACAACAAAATTCTGGTGTTGACAGTCCCTTTAACCGACGTTGTACAGGGTACGTCCTTCAAAAAAATACAGTTAACGCCTGAGTACGTACCCTATATGTTGTCTGTCTTGGAAAGAGGTGGAAGCAATCCTGATCACTTCCAGACGCTTTCCCGTTATTGTAGTGATGCCTCGATATTGAGGCATCCTGCAATAACCCTCCTTGGCCATCCGATGCAGAGAGAGCCACTCTGTGGCCCTCTCTGCATCGGACATCGATGGCCGCAATCGTTGGTGGGTGGGAGCCGGCGTGGGAGGCGGGTGGGCGGCCATCGATGGCTCTTTAGATGTAGAGGGGTTCGTCTGGGGAAGCTACACTACAGAAAAAAAAGAAGGAAAATTTAAAAAAAATTTTTTTGTTAACTGGGTACCCAAGATGGCTCCCAATAAGGCAGAGGGGGAGGGTTAGAGAGCTGTTTGGGGGGAATCAGGGAGGTTGGGGGCTAAGGGGAATCCTACACTAAAGCTAAAATTAACCCTGCAAGCTCCCTACAAGCTACCTAATTAACCCCTTTACTTCTAGACATAATTCACGTGTGATGTGCAGCGGCATTTAGCGGCCTTCTAATTACCAAAAAGCAACGCCAAAGCCATATATGTCTGCTATTTCTGAACAAAGAGGATTCCAGAGAAGCATTTACAACCATTTGTGCCATAATTGCACAAGCTGTTTGTAAATAATTTCAGTGAGAAACCTTAAATTGTGAAATATGTTACGTTTATTTTAATTTGATTGCATTTGGCAGAGAAATGGTGGTGTGAAATATACCAAAATGGGCCTAGATCAATACTTGGGGTTGTCTACTACACTAAAGCTAAAATTAACCCTAGAAGCTCCCTACATGCTCTCTAATTAACCCCTTCACTGCTGAGCATAATACACGTGTGGTGCGCAGTGGCATTTAGCGGTCTTCTAATTACCAAAAAGCAATGCCAAAGTCATATATGTCTGCTATTTCTGAACAAAGGGGATCTCAGAGAAGCATTTACAATCATTAATGCCATAATTGCATAAGTTGTTTGTAAATAATTTCAGTGAGAAACCTAAAGTTTGTGAAAACATTTGTGAAAAAGGGAACAATTTTTTTATTTGATCGCATTTGGCAGTGAAATGGTGGCATGAAATATACCAAAATGGGTCTAGATCAATACTTTGGGATGTCTTCTAAAAAAAAAATATATACATGTCAAGGGATGTTCAGGGATTCCTGACAGATATCAGCAGGGCCAGACTGGGAAACCAGACCGGCCCTGGAAATGTTAGAAGACCAGCACCGGTGAACGCCCCCCCCCCCCCATGTCAGTAAAGTTTTTATAAATATAACTGCTAGGTTCACTCGAAACCTCATAGTAGAATAAGCCTTCATATCTAAAGTCAGACTTCTATAATACTTTTCTTATTTATACAAACACTATCCTTACCAGAAGCAGAACTCATTACGGTGTGTGCATGGCTGCATTACAGACTTTATGACAATCCCCCTACCCCAAGACAACTGCCTGTGCCTTCTCTTCCACCCCTATGTGTGTGCCACGCCTCCCTTCCAGCACGTCAGTATAAACCAGCTCTCTGGACGCGGACCCAACCACTGTGTGTGTGCTGGGGGGGTCTCATATTAGTGAAACCTAACCAGACTAGAGCACACAGCACAGTGAGACTAGAGCAACAGTGTTTTCACTTTGCATCACTACATGAGAACAGGGTGGGGAGTCAGTGCCTAGGTCTGACGCTATGTACTGACTGAAACCAAACAAGAATAATACACACCTGCGGCCACAAATAATGGTAAATTCCATCACCCGACGATGTTGTTGTGAGAGATTCTAACTACGCTGATGGCTGGTAACGGACATGCAGGGACGGTCGCCACTTCTACCTTTGCGACTCCTGTAGTTCCGCCCCTGCATGCCTGAATGAGTGGCTGAGCCTGTCAGTCTGTTTTTTGCCTGCTGGCGACTTTGCCACTGCGCTCCCTCACAACTGTGCTTTGCTGCTCTCCACACTGAAGCTGCCCCTGCCAGCCCACCGGAATTTTTCCCGGTATCCCGGCGGCCTAATCCGGCCCTGGATATCGGTGTTCCAATGTAACTAGCGCTAATATTGAAAAAAAGTGGTTTGGAAATAGCAAAGTGCTATTTGTATTTATTGCCCTATAACTTGCAAAAAAAGTAAAGAACATGTAAACATTGGGTATTTCTAAACTCAGGACAAAATTTAGAAACTATTTAGCATGGGTGTTTTTTGGTGGTTGTAGATGTGTAACAGATTTTGGGGGTCAAAGTTAGAAATAGTGTGTTTTTTTCCATTTTTTTCTCATATTTTATAATTCTTTTTACACTAAATTATAAGATATGATGAAAATAATGATATCTTTAGAAAGTCCATTTAATGGTGAGAAAAACGGTATATAATATGTGTGGGTACAGTAAATGAGTAAGAAGAAAATTACAGCTAAACACAAACACTGCAAAAATGTAAAAAACATAATTTATGTAAGAACTTACCTGATAAATTCATTTCTTTCATATTGGCAAGAGTCCATGAGCTAGTGATGTATGGGATATACAATCCTACCAGGAGGGGCAAAGTTTCCCAATCCTCAAAATGCCTATAAATACACCCCCCACCACACCCACAATTCAGCCAAGTAGTGGGGTGATAAAGAAAGGAGTAAAAAGCATCAACAAAGGAATTTGGAAATAATTGTGCTTTATACAAAAAATCATAACCACCATAAATTACATACATTTTGTTTTCTTTCATGAAATTGGCAAGAGTCCATGAGCTAGTGACGTACGGATAGCAATACCCAAGAAGTGGAACTCCACACAAGAGTCACTAGAGAGGGAGGGACAAAATAAAAACAGCCATTTTGCTGAAAAAAATTAATCCACAATCCAAATATAAGTTTATTCTCATAAATAAAAGGAAAAAACATAATTTATGTAAGAACTTACCTGATAAATTCATTTCTTTCATATTGGCAAGAGTCCATGAGCTAGTGACTTATGGGATATACAATACTACAAGGAGGGGCAAAGTTTCCCAAACCTCAAAATGCCTATAAATACACCCCTCACCACACCCACAAATCAGTTTAACGAATAGCCAAGTAGTGGGGTGATAAAGAAAGGAGTAAAAAGCATCAACAAAGAAATTTCAAATAATTGTGCTTTATACAAAAAATCATAACCACCATAAAAAGGGTGGGCCTCATGGACTCTTGCCAATATGAAAGAAATGAATTTATCAGGTAAGTTCTTACATAAATTATGTTTTCAATCATGTAATAGGCAAGAGTCCATGAGCTAGTGACGTATGGGATATCAAATACCCAAGATGTGGAACTCCATGCAAGAGTCACAAGAGAGGGAGGCGGGATAAAAAATAAACAACAGCCAAATGCTGAAAAAATAATCCACAACCCAAATATAAGGGGCGTGATCCGATATACGGCGTAGGTTTCGGCGCATTTGAGGGAACCCGCGCCGGCAGTTGCTAAAGTGCCATAAGTCGGATAAACTAGCGATGTCCAGAAATGAGCGTAACTACAAATTTCTGGAGTCACCAGTGACTTATGGCACTTTAGAAACTGCCTGCGCCTAAAAAAACTAACTAAAATATTAAATCTCCCGTAAATGTCTAACCTGCCTTCAAAAAATCAGCCGATACGTATACCCCTATATCCGCAATCCCCCCTCTCACTAATAAATGTATTAACCCCTAGACCGACAACCCCCCACAACGCAATAAGCCTAATTATTAACCCCTAAACCGCCATAGCCCACACCACAATAAACCTATCCTACTATTAACCCCTAAAGCGCCGCTCCCGGAGCCCACCGTCACCTACATTATATGTATTAACCCCTAAACTGCCACTCCCGAACTCCGCCACACCTAAATAAAGTGTTTAACCCCTAAACCGCCACTCCCGGACCCCGCCACCACCTACATTAAATTTATTAACCCCTTATCTGACCCCCCTACACCGCCGCCACCTACATTAAATGTATTAACCCCTAATCTGACCCCCCTAGACCGCCGCCACCTACATTAAATGTATTACCCCCTAAACCTAAGTCTAACCTAACACCCCCCTAACTTAATTATTATTTAAATAAATCTAAATAATATAACTATTATTAACTAAATTATTCCTATTTAAAACTAAATACTTACCTATAAAATAAACCCTAAGATAGCTACAATATAATTAATAATTACATTGTAGCTACTTTAGGATTTATTTGTATTTTTTTTATTTTTTTATAATTTTTATTGAGGCATAAATTGTTTTGACATACAGATATAAGAAAATAGCATCAAATAATACATAAACTTGAACATAAATTGTACTTATTTCCAGTAGAGAATAATCGGTAGTATATCATAATTAGAGTCCCAAATCAAAAGAAAGCCTCATAGTTTTTTGTTTTACAACTCTTTTCCAGTGGCTAATGTGCACTGAAACACTATATAAACATAGTCATCAAACCATTCAACCATTTCAAAACTAAAAAGTACCTTTAAAGAGAAACAAATAAACACAGCACAGCATATTATATGTGAGGTTTTTACAGTCATGTGAAAAATGATATCGCCAACCTAATATCTCTGATGACTTGTCTAAAAAAAAATCAATCTAGTGCTAAGCTAACATGTCTAATAATTATATCATGAAGAAATAGATATATATATATAAAAAAAGATTTATGCTGTATTTTAAAAGTTGCTTTGTATAGCCCAATAATGCTACAAGTAGAAAACTGTTGCAAACGTACACGGGCTGCTTTAAAAACATTGAATTGCGGTATTTATCAAGGGAAACCGCTGAGTAAGTCTATGGTAGAATCAGGGAATACCATAGTACTATATGGGGAGGGGGGGGGAGAAGAAATCTGACCAATTGTCTAACCATAAGTGCTTTAATCGGGCCTATTAATAAATGTGATATTAGTGGGATTATTATTATGCCCTTGCCGAGATACTAATGTATAGAAAATTGCTACCTAAGTGAGGGTAACCTCTAGATATGCCATGAGGCTAAGACGATCTTTGAAATGGTCAATTATGTGATTGCTCATAATAGCTCAGGATAGACAGACGTTTGCATCAACACTATGATCCTAAAAAGATAATGTAGTCTACTCTCTGGGTATGGGCCCTATACCCGACAGCAAGGGATCTATATAAGTGAGCATGTGTCTGCAACTAAAAGGATGGAAATGCAATGTACCCTAAAAAATCACTAAAGAGCTAGCCACACAAAACTGATATATCATGTCTGATACCCAACATTTTAGTGAGCATAAGTGAATAGCCGTCATTCGAACCCTTATTCATTACGTATTATATGTTACAGCAATTGGGGATAAGATACGTACAACCACGTAGAATGAAAGAGGAAATACACTTATGTATGAGGAAAAACGGCAATATCATAACATAGCAAGTCTACCATTAAGAAAGACAATAGTAACTTCTAAACTGAGCAAGTAAAGCAATAATGTCAAGCTATTATATATGCATACATATTTATATATAAGAGAGGCAATCCCCACCACGCTTCATTCCATACATAACATTATGTTCACCATACCCGTTAGTGATTATGTGGCGGGTGGAACAGATATGTTGAAGATTGGCTTTCATATCTACCCAGTAAACAGTAGCTATCAATAAGACTTTGAGAATAAAAATAAATAAGTAAATAAAATAACCAAAGCGTTAAGCTAAATTTATCTTTGTTGTGGGAAGGAGACTGAAGAAAATATACGCTGTAGAAGCCAGTGCTACTGGACAGTGTGTGATAAAATGGCGCCGCCTCGGCCGCAGGCAACGCCTATGTTAAAAGCAGACATGTCTCAGCAGCCATACCGATTCAATATAAGTATTACATATATGTAAGTCTACACCTAGCAGTTCCCCAACAACTAAAATGTGCCAAATACTAGTAGAGGTTAATAAAAGAAATGAGGGATCTCTGCCATAAACGTCAGCATGAGGTGTATGTTATTGATGACCTCCTTAAAGAAAGTAAAATTAGAGGAACATTAAACCGTGTGTACAAAACTGTGTAACAAATAAACAGCACATGTAAAACGGCAGACTATGTAACTGTAATCAAGCTATGTACGAAGACACCATTTAAATATTCAGTAATATGAGAAAAATCCTGTGCTTTGCAGGGTCTATCATGCAGTAAAACATGCCTACTATATAATGCAGTAAAACTAACAGGGGAGGACCATAATACATCCTATGTATGAGTATATGTATAAATATCACTTATAGGTGAAATGACCATCACACCAACAAAGTGTCCCAAAGGGTTAAATTGTCCAAGGAGTTCAGACTCTCAGCCGGTTTCTTGGTTCCTTGACGGCTGCTGTGTGCCTTCATAAGCATAGGGGTGTTTGTGCATAACAGATAGAGAGTTTTTATAAGGCGTGGTAGTAACATAGATCTGGAGGAATGAGAACGCTGAGTAGAATAAACGCCTATGCATTAAACTTCTAGAATATTGATATATAACAAGAAAGTTTTAGTCGCTGCAAAAGTCCATAATAAGTGCAAAGGGCTTAGTAGATTTCAGGGTTAACCTTTTAGCCTATGCCTCTAGGTATCGAGCAGCAGGGTTGTTGGGCCGATGGTGTGATGCATCTGGCCCGAGGCCAGAAATAACTGGGCTTGAGGTAGCTCCGATGGTGGTTACGTTTGTGCAGGCTTACCTCTCCAGTGTACCACGCTAGCCAGCCGAGTAGGTCTGAATGCACAGGGAGGTAGAGGGCTGCAATGTCATCACATCTGTTCTGAAGCTCTCATAAGATCCCTTCTGACACGCGGGTCACTAGTGATGTCTCTCTCAACTTACACAGTGCTCTCCCCCGGGGCCTTCCAGTACCATGTGGAAGTGAACTCAGGCAATAGTTTCGCACCTCTATAAGTCTCAGCCCATTGTAATGCGGATGACTTAGGGACTCCGGCTAGTGTGTCCTGATCATTTAGCTCAGCAATTATCCCTGCAGCGTAGGGCAGTAGTGGACTTGCTGCTTGAGGCTCCAAAGATGGCGACAGCCGCGGGTGTTGTACGCCCGTTGCGCACTTCACTTCCCAGAGTGGTAGAGTGACCGGAGCAATAGTGTGAGCAATGGGGATCCGAATCCTCTCTACCATACAAGCTCCGACATAACTGCCCAACAGCTCCTTCATTTGCGCGATTATGAGCTTGGCCACATTGTCCTCCATCTGGGGTGCTTGCATGGGGCAGAAAGTAGGGACCGCCAAGGTAGATAGCACTACCAAAGTGACTCCCAAATAGCAGAAAGACACCTCTCTAGTTGGGTCTCCGATGTGGGATAGAAATTAGCAGATTAGGGCATATATCTATTTAGAATTTATTAAATAATATAAGAGCTCTTAGAATATGCGTCCTTTCTCAGCAAGAGTTGGCTCCGCCCCCCCGATTTATTTGTATTTTACAGGCAACTTTGTATTTATTTTAACTAGGTACAATAGCTATTAAATAGTTAATAACTATTTAATAGCTACCTAGTTAAAATAATTACAAAATTACCTGTAAAATAAATCCTAACCTAAGTTACAAATACACCTAACACTACACTATCAATAAATTAATTAAATAAATTAACTACAATTATCTAAATATCTAAATATATATATATATAAAATACAATTAAATAAACTAAACTATAGTACAAAAAAAACAAACACTAAATTACAAAAAATATTACAAGAAGTTTAAACTAATTACACCTAATCTAAGCCCCCTAATAAAATAAAAAAGCCCCCCAAAATAATAAAATGCCCTACCCTATACTAAATTACAAATAGCCCTTAAAAGGGCCTTTTGCGGGGCATTGCCCCAAAGTAATCAGCTCTTTTACCTGTAAAAAAAAAGAACAATCCGGGCGGAGCTTGGCCAGGAAAGCGGATGGCCGCACAGTAGCACAGCTCTGTTACAGCAGTTATACCGTTTAGCAGTAAAACAGTGTTAATTGCCACCAAACTCTCACAAACTACGGCTAAACACTAAGAGACTTAGATGCGAGTCCTCCTTTGGCTAACCGAGCTCAGCGCAGCTCGCAACTTTGAGGGACACGAGAGGTGAGGTGCGCACCGCCGCCATATTGGATATTCAACGCACGCAGGAGAATTTATTTCCAGACAAACGAACCATCTTAGTACAGCACTTCAAGAATTTACTGACCGGATCTCTAATGCTGCTGCAAAAGGTACGCATCTTTGAAACCCTCTCTCACACCACAATGCTTATAGTGACACCAACCTATAGATGAGAAGTGCCTTAAAAGATAATAGAAACGCTACCACAATACGGACTGAACAACTTATCTATGCATATAACATAATGCAGTAAACCTGAACAAACCTATTTAAAGAGACAGTAACGACAACCAAATAAACAATTTAAATGAGGAAGCCTAGACCCAGTTTTATATCTATAAATATATACACGCCCTGAATATAGCACTTAATGAACTTTAACAAAAACATGGCGTCTAAGAGTAAAACTAAAGGTGAAAAAAGCGCCAAAAACCAGCCCATCAATAATTCACTGGTTAGCTCCTTTTTTCAAGCACCTAACTCAGACTCGCAAGAACCTAACACTCCAGAACAATGTACCGCACCTGACACAATACCACCTCCAGACTATTTAATCCAACTTAAACAGGACATTGCAAAACTCCCATCTAAAGATGACTTTGAGTCACTTAAAGCTTTAATCACTAAAGAACTATCTACATTGCGCAAAGACATATCTGAAATAGGAGAGAGAATAGTGGAGATGGAAGACATACAGGATACTACAACCGAGGCGGTTGGATTTTTACATAATCAAACCAGCACGCATGAGTCAAAATTGGAACTTCTGGAAGAAAAATTTGAAGACTTAGAGAACAGGGGAAGAAGGAGCAATTTACGTATAAGAGGAGTCCATTAAACCAGCCGACATGTTGTCCTACCTACAAGGCCTTTTTCAGCAGTTAATTGGCAACCAGCAAGCTCCACCAATGGAAATTGAAAGAGCACACAGATCTCTCCGGCCTCCGCCACCAAATGCTCCCCCCAGAGACACTATCCTTAAGTTCCTCAGATTTACTGATAGAGAAACCATCTGGCAGAAGGCAAGATCATTTCATGTGATATCATATTTGGATCACGACTTACAGATATACCCGGATTTATGCCAAAGCACCATTCAGAAACGCAGAGAAGCCCGCTTCATCACATCAGTGCTTCAGGACAAACACATCAAGTACCGCTGGGGCTTTCCTTTCAGCCTAATTGTACCTCACGATGGACAAACCCTTATCTACAAAGGGATACAAGATTTGGACAAACTTTCAAAAGGCTTAGGAATCCATCTGAAACCACCCGGCCCCCCATCATCATCCCAGGAAAGCCCCCAGGCTACAAGTTTCCAAACTCACATGTCCAATCTACAAAAAACAACATGGAGCAAAGTCCAGTCACATAAAAAGAGAAAGGACAGAGTGAGCACTTCTCCTTCCTCATCTAGAGACTGATTCGGGCTAAGGACAATGTGAACTTCTCATATTTGGTGAGATCCAACCATTATAACAAAACGTTTGATATGCTGATAATGTTTTACCACTTGATATGCATAACATGTTCTTCCTCCTAAGCATTTCTAGGGCACGGTTTACTGCGTATCCAGGACTTTAGTCGTTACAATAAGCAGAAATGTTTATGTGTACTTTTTACCTTTATTTTGACCTTGATAAGGTCCGTTTAACTAAACTGAAAGGGTTATACTTATAACTTTCTATATACATTGTTTACACTGTTACTTTATAACATACCATATATGTCCTAACTGTTGTAGGACCTCTGATTGAAATGACTGTAATTTCAATCTTTCCTATGGTTTTCTACCATCCCCCAATCCCAGTTAATTATCCTTATGGTTACTTTGTTAATAGAACGATTTATATTGTTGAGTTAATGTATTCTATATTTTCAGATGAATACTGTATATGTTCCGTGTCTCAGTGTTATAAGATGTCTCACATACACCACATAGGCCTAAGACTTGACCGACTCCCGGTTCCACTACTCTTTTCTTTAACCATACACTCCCTCTCAGACATTAGACAGCATGAATAAAACCACCCATATTAACAGTGAATTGTCCTTCATAACAATCAACGCCAAGGGCCTAAATAATCCACATAAAAGAAATATAGCAATTAGAGACATTAAAAATAAAAAAGGTGATTTAATATTCTTACAGGAATCACATTTCTTAAAGGGTCAGGAACCAAAAAACCTTTTTCTACAAGTTTGGTCCCTCATACTATTCCTCTAATAAAGTTAAAACCAATGGAGTAGGAATTTTAATTAAGAAGGGAATACCTTTTCAACTGTTTGATTCCTATAGGGATACTGAGGGCAGATATCTAATCCTAGTTGGAAAACTATATAACACAGTTACCACACTAGTAAGTGCGTATGCCCCAAACACGGGCCAAGATAATTTTATATCTTCTTTATCTAGGAAAATTTTGGAAGTCGTTAAAGGCACACTAATTATAGGCAGTGATCTTAATATCACACTAGACCCCCATAGGAACAACTCAAACCACACCTCATCCACGTCACACAAGACCATCTCATTTATAAAGCAACGCTTTCGAGAATTAGCTATCCATGACATATGGAGAGTTCATCACCCTGATACAAATGACTTCACCTTCTTTTCCCACCCACATTCGCTCTATTCACGCATAGACTATATATTAACAGACGTTAATACACTATCAATCTCCACGCACTCAACCATTACTCCCTCATCTTGGTCAGACCATTCCATGGTGCTATGCACAATGGCTTGGCCTTCGGCATCCATATCAGCTTACCTTTGGAAACTTAACGACGAACTCCTAGACCTACCACAATACAGCGTAAAGATACTATCAAAGATTACTTTGACATTAACGTTGGTTCGGTCCCCTCATTTCAGAACATTTGGGAAGCACATAAAGGAACAATACGGGGAGAACTTATCAGCATCTCATCTCACTACAGAAAACAACAGAGACAATTACTACATGACTCCTTAAATAAATTAAATGACCTGGAAACCCAATTTAAAAAAAAACCTACAGATACACTACTACTTACGGAGCTAAAAGCCATAAAACTGACAACAGCCCACCTTATAGATAAAGAATGTCAAAGTCTAGCTTTGAAACTTAAACAATTCTACTATGAAGGAGATAATAAGTGTAGTAAGCTCTTTGACCGTAGACTGAAAAGTAACTCCAATCGTAACTACATTCTTTCAATAAAATCTACGAATAAAACATACTACGATACAGCAGCTATTGCTGAATCTTTTCGTACTTACTACGAACAATTGTATAACCTAACCACTACATTCGAGGACTCCCATCCAAGCAAATCACACGACCCCCTACACTATATAAGCCAGTATCTCTCTGACATAAACTTCCCAGTAATAACAGAAGACCAGCAAGCATTTCTTAAAAATCCCTTCACTCTACTCAAAGTTGGAAATACTATAAAAGACCTTCCTACTGGAAAGGCCCCAGGCCCAGACAGCTATACAAATTATTACTACAAAAAATATATTGACCTATTGGCCCCACACTTACTTACCCTTTTCAATTCTATCACACCTAACAACCCATTCTCCACACAGACGTTAGAAGCATACATCTCTATCATACCGAAACCTGGTAAAAGCCCTGAATACGTAGAAAATTACAGACCAATCTCTCTTCTAAATACAGATCTCAAGATTTACGCCAAAATACTTGCAACACGATTAAATACTGTTCTGCCACAGCTGATTGGAAATGATCAGGTTGGATTTGTCCCCAAAAGGGAAGCAAAAGACAACACGGTCAAGATCACTCAGCTTATAGAATACGCCACTAATAAAAACATTCCGCTCCTGGTCCTGTCGACTGACGCAGAAAAAGCTTTTGACCGCGTTGGTTGGCAGTTCCTGAGAGCGGTACTTCAGAAAATGGGAATAGAACAAGAATTTCTGGACCGTATATTTGCTATGTACTCCACCCCAACTGCTAGAGTCCACATTAACGGGTCCCTCTCAGCCCCTTTTGGTATTACGAACGGCATTAGACAGGGCTGCCCCCTCTCCCCACTATTATTCGCGTGCGCAATAGAAGCCCTTGCACAAAAGATTTGTAATCACCCGTTCATAACAGGAATACAAACTCAAAACTCGCACCATAAAGTCATGCTGTATGCGGACGATATCCTATTCTGTATATCAAATCCTCTAACCACTATCCCCCACATCATCAGTCAATTAGATGAATTTGGTAGGGCATCCAACTTTTTAGTCAACAAAAATAAATCAGAAGTCATGAATATTAATATCCCACAATCTGATATACACTCAGTCCAGCAGATATGTCCATTTCATTGGCAACAGAACTCACTTAAATATCTGGGAATTCAACTCACCCCAACACCAGACCAACTATTCACACAAAATTATAAACCTCTGCTTAAACAGATAATTACAGATCTTTCCTCTTGGAAGAGAAAGTATATCTCCTGGCTAGGAAAGATTAACATTATTAAAATGAACATTCTTCCAAGAGTCCTTTATCTTTTTCAAACATTGCCTATTCCCCTCCCCAAAAGCTTCCTAGATTCAATGCAGTCGAATATTTTGAACTTCATCTGGTCTAACAACAGAGCCAGAATTAGTAAAAAAATTATGCTCCTCCCTGTGGAGATGGGAGGCCTGGGTGTTCCGGACTTCCGTCGATACAGGCAAGCCACTTTCTTACAACGTATTATAGACTGGCACTCCAACCAAGCTGACAAAACCTGGGTCCAATTAGAACATGACCTTACACAAAATCAACATTTAGGGCAGTTATGCTGGACTCCAAAAGACAGGACTAAATTTTTAAAATTCTCCTTCCAATCAATTTCAGAAACATTTAAAATCTGGGACAAGGTCTTTACAGAATACCCCAACATTTCATCGAAATTTTCGCCCCTCACACCATTAACACATAATTACGAAATTCGACCCGGCCTCTCGATAGCCCCTAAATTAATAGGAACACCTACTCGATCCTTGCAAATCTATCACCTTGGAAATGAACTCTACTCTCCGAACATAGAGGAACTAATTTCTGCAGGTCTCTTTGTCTTCAAGGACTGGCTTTTCTACAGGCAATGTCACTCTTATATTACCTCACACCCCCAATCCAATAACCTAACAAGATCAATGACACCATTTGAATCTCTTTGCAATAAACCCACCCTGACAAGACACGCACTCTCAATCATTCATACAATGCTGCCGCAACAGTCACAGGGTTCATATTACATATTACATTGATAGATGGAACCTAGAACTAGGCATAGACATCTCCCATGTGGATGCCTTACAGATTTTTATCAATATTAAAAAAACCTCAGTCTCAAGTAAATTTGTAGAACTCAACTTAAAAATCTTACAGAGATGGTACCTGACCCCTGAAAGGTGCAAAAAGATATATAGACTTAAATCGGCACATTTCTGGAGATGTGGGTCCCAGGAATGCCACTTGTCCCATATTTGGTGGCAATGTTATAAATTAACTCCCATCTGGTTAGAAATAGCCAAGGAGACAAGCGAAATCCTGGGCGTAAATATACCCCCTGATCCATGCTTGTGGCTTTTTAACAAAGTCCCAAACAAACTCCCTACTCCATCAAAAAAACTACTATACATTCTAAGCAACAGCTTTAAAATTTTGATAGCCAGGAAATGGAAGTCTGAGGACGTACCGTCCCTTATTCAGTGGCACTCAGAATGCCATCGCACAATCTCCCTAGAGGGATATTCTTATATGAAAAACAAAAACACAGACCTATATGCCCAAATGATGTCTATGTGGCAGTCATATATACAAAAATACCCCTCACAGTCACACTGAGATACACATACATAGATCTACCCCAATTATTGTCTCAAAAACTGATGAAGTAACAACCACTGTTTGTTGAAACAGAATGTATACCAAGAGACTCTTTTACTTTATATTTGTTATATATTGATTGTAACCATACTTTGATTTCATCTATATGTCCCCACCCCCCTATTTTATTTTGTTTACAAATCTGAAGTGTAATGTTTCAAAACGCTATTTATTCTAAGCGTCTTATTTTGATGTAATTGTTTTGATTTCAATAAAACTTTTGAAAACTAAAAAAAAAAAAAAAAAAAGAACAATCCCCCCCAACATTACAACCCACCACCCACACACCCCTACTCTAAAACGCACCCAACCCCCTTAAAAAAACCTAACTCTACCCCATGGAAGATCACCCTACCTTGACCCAGCCGTGCCGAAGTCTTCATCCGATCGGGGCAGAAGTGGTCCTCCAGCCGGGCAGAAGTATTCATCCGATCAAGGCAGAAGAGGTCCTCCATCCGGCAGAAATCTTCATCCAAGCGGCATCTTCTATCTTCATCCTTCCGGCGAGGAGCGGCTCCATCTTGAAGACATCCGACGTGGAGCATCCTTCCTGCACGACGACTACCTGACGAATGGCTGGTCCTTTGAATGACGTCATCCAAGATGGCATCCCTCGAATTCCGATTGGCTGATAGGATTCTATCAGCCAATCGGAATTAAGGTAGGAAAAACTGGACAAATTCTCTCTATTAACAATTTAATAAATATATTTGAACTCCCTAGACATAGCTTATTTGCTTACTTTCAAGTACACCATTATATTAAATCACAAGATTGGGGTCCTGGCGTTGATTTTCATTGGTCTGAGATTAATGAATGTATTAAAAAATTTGCAGCAGACAAATTTACAATTTCTCTATTATGTAATATTATGCTAGCCAAACAGGGACAAATGTTTCTTCATAAACTGGTCAATTTTTGGCTCCAATATGTTCCTGGTTATGAACCAGCCAACCTCAATTACAGTTTCTATGTATTAGAGAAATTAAATATATCAATTAACTTGAAAGAATCACATACTAAATTACTACATAACACATATTTAACCCCTTCCAAATTGTCCAAATTTTCTCCAGGCATACAACAGTTTTGTCCAAAATGTCAGCTACTAAAAGCAGATATTCTACATATGTTTTTTTATTGTCCTAAAATAAACAAATTCTGGGGTAAAGTCAATCACTTGTAAGGAAGGCTTTATCATGATAGTTTCAAAATTCAAGCTTATCGTGTAATTTTCCTGATACATTCCAATCTAGTATCGGTTAAACCTAATAATATTAGGATACTGAATACTATAATTGTGGTGACTAGACTTTTGATTTTGAAAAACTGGAAAGACCCTCTTCAGCCAAGAATTTCTAATTTTCGCAATATGCTCTTTCAACAATTAGTGTTTGAATCACATAATACTTTATTTTATTTTATGGATAGGGCTGAAGAACTTCTCATAAATTGGAGTCCTATAATTAAGTTATATCCTCTTAAAATACAGGAACAAACTTTGGCCCCTCTGGGTTTCTCGGAAGCCTTTCGAAAATTCTTTGGGCATTGACTATAGTAGGTCTCGTTCTGAATACAACAAGGGGTTAAATAGTTATGTATTGGTTTTTCGATTGATTAATTACGAGGGTGGGGAGAGGGAGGTGTTGAGTGTTTTTTTTTTTCCTCGTTTTGGTTTTGTTGAGGTGTTCGTTAAATTAGCATAAAAATCCTTCAACAAGTGTACCAAGTTTTTCTGTTTAAAGTCTGTATCTATATAATTTGTGTATCTTTATAATTTTTGTTTCCTATATCAGTTACCGTTTTAGGACATTTTAAGATCTAATAGGATGTTTATAATGGTCCTATCCCTCTTAAATAATTTTTTTTTCTATTTTCATTGTTGTATATTGCTTTTTGTTAATATGGTTTAAGAAAGACCCTGTTGAGATATATTGTTTTTGTAGATGATTTACCCTGCGAGGTGCAATGAAATAGCAATTGTGCTTAATTTATTTTGTGTACACTGTTGGACAATAAATATTTAAAAAAAAAGTATAGTGTTTTTTGTGATGGGGTTTAGTATAGCACTTTTTGTGATGGGATTGTGGCGGTTTAGGGGTTAATATAGTAAAGGTTTATTGTGATGGAAGTTTGAGAAAAACAAAGGAACAAATATGATGTAAATTCCCTTCTTTTTGTTGATGCTGATAAGTTTCTGCTCCTGGGACTCGTAAACTAAAATTAGAAACTTGAATTACCAGGTAAATATTAATCTGACAGCTACAGGAAAAACCTGTCTTTATTTATTATGATTTCACAGAGCTATTGGGCAGCCTGGACATTGGGAAAGGTGTCAATAGATACATAAGTGGGTGAGATTCGGGTATACACCACAGGGCATGGGGAAAGGTGTCAATAGATACATAAGTGTGTGAGATTCTGATATACACCACAGGGCATGGGGAAAGGTGTCGATAGGTACATAAGTGTGTTAGATTATAATATACACCACAGGGCATGGGGAAATGCGTTTAAAGGTACATAAGTGGGTGAGATTCTTGTATACACCACAGGGCATGGGGAAAGGTGTTGATAGGTACATATATGGGTGAGATTCTGATATACAACACTGGGCATGGGGAAAGGTGTCGATAGGTACATAAGCAGGGGAGATTCTTATATACACCACAGGGCATAGGGAAAGGTGTCTATAGATACATAAGTGGGTGAGATTCTGATATACAACACTGGGCATGGGGAAAGGTGTCAATAGATACATAAGTGGGTGAGATTTGGGTATACACCACAGGGCATGAGGAAAGGTGTCGATAGGTACATAAGTGGGTGAGATTTGGGTATACACCACAGGGCATGGGGAAAGGTGTCAATAGGTACATAAGTGAGTGAGATTCAGATATACACCACAGGGCATGAGGAAAGGTGTCGATAGGTAGCTACTGTAAGTGGGTGAGATTTTGGTATACACCACAGGGCATAGGGAAAGGTGTCAATAGATACATAAGTGGGTGAGATTCTTGTATACACCACATGGCATGGGGAAAAGTGTCAATAGATACATAAGTGAGTGAGATTTGGGTATACACCACAGGGCATGAAGAAATGTGTCAATAGATACATAAGTGGGTGAGATTTGTGTATACACCACAGGACATGGGGAAAGGTGTCGATAGATACATAAGTGAGTGAGATTCAGGTATACACCACAGGGCATGAGGAAAGGTGTCGATAGGTAGCTACTGTAAGTGGGTGAGATTTTTGTATACACCACAGGGCATAGGGAAAGGTGTCAATAGATACATAAGTGGGTGAGATTCTTGTATACACCACAGGGCATGGGGAAAGGTGTCAATAGATACATAAGTGGTGAGATTTGGGTAAACACCACAGGACATGGGGAAAGGTGTCGATAGATACATAAGTGGGTGAGATTCAGGTATACACCACATGGCATGGGAAAAGGTGTCAATAGATACATAAGTGGGCGAGATTTGGGTATACACCACAGGGCATGGGAAAAGGTGTCAATAGATACATAAGTGGGTGAGATTTGGGTATACACCACAGGGCATGAGGAAAGGTGTCGATAGGTACATAAGTGGGTAAGATTTGGGTATACACCACAGGGCTTGGGGAAAGGTATCAATAGATACATAAGTGGGTGAGATTTGGGTATACCCCACAGGGCTTGGGGAAAGGTATCAATAGATACATAAGTGGGTGAGATTTGGGTATACACCACAGGGCTTGGGGAAAGGTATCAATAGATACATAAGTGGGTGAGATTTGGGTATACACCACAGGGCATGGGGAAAGGTGTCGATAGGTACATAAGTGGGTGAGATTCAGGTATACACCACAGGGCATGAGGAAAGGTGACGATAGGTACATAAGTGGGTGAGATTCAGGTATACACCACAGGGCATGAGGAAAGGTGCCGATAGGTACATAAATGGGTAAGATTTGGGTCTACAGCACAGGGCATGAGGAAAGGTGTTGATAGATACATAAGTGAGTGAGATTTGGGTATACACCACAGGGCATGAGGAAAGGTGTCGATAGGTACATACGTGGGTGAGATTCTGATATACACCACAGGGCATGGGGAAAAGTGTCAATAGGTACATAAGTGTGTGAGATTAAGGTATACAACACAGGGCATGAGGAAAGGTGTCGATAGGTACATAAGTTGGTGAAATTTGGGTATACACCACAGGACATGGGGAAAGGTGTCGATAGATACATAAGTGGGTGAGATTCAGGTATACAACACAGGGCATGAGGAAAGGTGTCGATAGGTACATAAGTGGGTGAGATTTGGGTATACCCCACAGGGCATGGGGAATGGTCTCAATAGACACATAAGTGGGTGAGATTTGGGTATACCCCACAGGGCATGGGGAAAGGTCTCAATAGATACATAAGTGGGTGAGATTTGGGTATACACCAAAGGGCATGGGGAAAGGTGTCAATAGATACATAAGTGGGTGAGATTTGGGTATACACCAAAGGGCATGGGGAAAGGTGTCAATAGATACATAAGTGGGTGAGATTTGGGTATACACCACAGGACATAGGGAAAGGTGTTGATAGACACATAAGTGGGTGAGATTCAGGTATACACCACAGGGCATGAGGAAAGGTGTCGATAGGTACATAAGTGGGTGAGATTTGGGTATACACCACAGGGCATGGGGAAAGGTGTCAATAGATACATAAGTGGGTGAGATTTGGGTATACACCCCGGGCCATGGGGAAAGGTGTCGATAGGTACATAAATGGGTGAGATTTGGGTATACCCCACAGGGCATGACGAAAGGTGTCGATAGGTACATAAGTGGGTAAGATTTGGGTATACCCCACAGGGCATGGGGAAAGGTGTCGATAGGTACATAAGGGGTGAGATTTGGGTATACACCACAGGGCATGGGGAAAGGTGTCGATAGGTACATAAGTGGGTGAGATTCAGGTATACACCACAGGGCATGAGGAAAGGTGTCGATAGGTACATAAGTGGGTGAGATTTTGGTATACACCACAGGCCATGGGGAAAGTTGTCGATAGGTACATAAGTGGGTGAGATTTGGGTATACACCACAGGGCATGGGGAACGGCGTTGATAGGTACAAAAGTGGGTGTGATTTGGGTATACACCACAGGGCATGGGGAAAGGTGTCGATAGGTACATAAGGGGTGAGATTTGGGTATACACCACAGGGCATGGGGAAAGGTGTCGATAGGTACATAAGTGGGTGAGATTCAGGTATACACCACAGGGCATGAAGAAAGGTGTCGATAGGTACATAAGTGGGTGAGATTTTGGTATACACCACAGGGCATGGGGAAAGTTGTCGATAGGTACATAAGTGGGTGAGATTTGGGTATACACCACAGGGCATGGGGAACGGCGTTGATAGGTACAAAAGTGGGTGTGATTTGGGTATACACCACAGGGCATGGGGAAAGGTGTCAATAGATACATAAGTGGGTGAGATTTGGGTCTACACCACAGGGCATTGGGAAAGGTGTCAATAGATACATAAGTGGGTGAGATTTGGGTATACACCACAGGGCATTGGGTAAGGTGTCGATAGGTACATACGTGGGTGAGATTCGGGTATACACCACAGGGCATTGGGAAAGGTGTCGATAGGTACATAAGTGGGTGAGATTCTGATATACACCACTGGGCATGGGGAAAGGTGTCAATAGGTACATAAGTGGGTGAGATTCTGATATACACCACTGGGCATGGGGAAAGGTGTCAATAGATACATAAGGGGGTGTGATTTTGGTATACACCACAGGGCATGGGGAAAGGTCTCAATAGATACAGAAGTGGGTGAGATTTGGGTATACACCAAAGGGCATGGGGAAAGGTGTCAATAGATACATAAGTGGGTGAGATTTGGGTATACACCACAGGACATGGGGAAAGGTGTCGATAGATACATAAGTGGGTGAGATTCAGGTATACACCACAGGGCATGAGGAAAGGTGTCGATAGGTACATAAGTGGGTGAGATTTGGGTATACCCCACAGGGCATGGCAAAAGGTGTCGATAGGTACATAAGTGGGTGAGATTTGGGTATACACCACAGGGCATGGGGAAAGGTGTCAATAGGTACATGAGTGGGTGAGATTTGGGTATACACCCCAGGCCATGGGGAAAGGTGTCGATAGGTACATAAGTGGGTGAGATTTGGGTATACCCCACAGGGCATGGGGAAAGGAGTCAATAGATACATAAGTGGGCGAGATTTGGGTATACACCACAGGGCATGGGTAAAGGTGTCAATAGATACAGAAGTGGGTGAGATTTGGGTATACACCACAGGGCATGGCGAAAAGTGTTGATAAGTACATATATGGTTGAGATTCGGGTATACACCACAGGGCATTGGGAAAGGTGTCGATAGATACATAAGTGGGTGAGATTCTTATATACACCACTGGGGAAAGGTTTCGATAGATACATAAGTGGGGGAGATTTGGGTACACACCACAGGGTTTGGAGAGGGAACTCACTGCAAGTGGATAAAACCTGTTGCAAACTGACAAAGATTAGAAGATGCATTCTGCTTTAGCCAGGCACCGTGCCAAGTCATTACAGTGCCAACAAGATGCAGCCAAGAATGTGTGTGTAAATCTGATACTGGCAGGCAATACTTTGTTAAAGGGACAATTCATAACTTTATACCTTATAAAATATTTAATTATATATAGTAAATAACCTTTGTAATGTACTTTATTCCTTTTGACCGTTTTCCCTGTAATTTAACCATGAAAATACTGTTATTTCCTTTGTACAATGAAAGGTTGAAGTGTATTCTACAGGATCTAAATTACTAACCCTGCAACAGGCTAACCCAATGATAACTTGAACAGCTCATAAACTCATTTAAATATGTATCTACTTAGCCACATCAGAGGAGATAAGATAAACATACTTAAGAGTGTTTTGAAGGGCTATGTTCCTGGACTATGTGTAGAAAAAAAAAAACTGTAGAAACTTTGCCCCTCCTGGTAGGATTGTATATCCCATACATCACTAGCTCATGGACTCTTGCCAATATGAAAGAAATTAATTTATCAGGTAAATTCTTACATAAATTATGTTTTCTTTCATGTAATTGGCATGACGTATGGGATAGCAATACCCAAGCTGTGGAACCCCACGCAAGAGTCACTAGAGAGGGAGGGATAAAAAAATAAAGACAGCCAATTCCGCTGAAAAAGTTAATCCACAACCCAAATCATAAATTTAATCTTATAATGAAAAAGAAAAAAACTGAAATTATAAGCAGACGAATCAAACTGAAACAGCTGCCTGAAGAACTTTTCTACCAAAGACTGCTTCTGAGGAAGAAAAAACATCAAAATTGTAGAATTTAGTAAAAGTATGAAAAGAAGACCAAGTTGCAAATCTGATCAACAGAAGCTTCATTCTTAAAAGCCCAGGAAGTGGAAACTGACCTAGTAGAATGAGCTGTAATCCTCTGAGGCGGGGATTTACCCAACTCCAAATAAGCGTGATGAATCAAAAGCTTTAACCAAGATGCCAAAGAAATGGAAAAGCCTTCTGACCTTTCCTAGAACCAGAAAAGATAACAAAGAGACTAGAAGTTTTCCTGAAAACTTTAGTAGCTTCAACATAATATTTCAAAGCTCTCACCACATCCAAAGAATGTAAAGATCTTTCCAAAGAATTCTTAGGATGGGGACACAAAGAAGGGACCACAATTTCCCCACTAATGTTGTTGGAATTCACAACTTTAGGTAAGAATTTAAATGAAGTCCGCAAAACTGCCTTATCCTGATAAAAAATCAGAAAAGGAGACTCACAAGAAAGAGCAGATAATTCAGAAACTCTTCTAGCAGAAGAGATGGCCAAAAGAAACAACACTTTCCAAGAAAGCAATTTAATGTCCAAAGGATGCATAGGCTAAAATGGAGGAGTCTGTAAAGTCTTCAAAACCAAATTAAGATTCCAAGGAGGAGAGATTGATTTAATGACAGGCTTGATACGAACCAAAGGCTGTACAAAACAATGAATATCAGGGAGTTTAGCAATTTATCTGTGAAATAAAACAGAAAGAGCAGAGATTTGTCCTTTCAAAGAACTCCCAGACAAACCCTTATCCAAACCATCCTGAAGAAACTGTAAAATTCTAGGAATTCTAAAAGAATGCCAAGAGAATTTATGAGAAGAACACCATGAAATGTAAGTCTTCCAAACTCGATAATAAATCTTTCTAGAAACAGATTTACGAGCCTGCAACATAGTATTAATCACTGAGTCAGAGAAACCTCTATGACTAAGCACTAAGCGTTCAATTTCCATACCTTCAAATTTAATGATTTGAGATCCTGATGGAAAAACGGACCTTGAGATAGAAGGTCTGACCTTAGTGGAAGTGGCCACGGTTGGCAACTGGACATCCGAACAAGATCCGCATACCAAAACCTGTGAGCCCATGCTGGAGCCACCAGCAGCACAAATGATTGCTCCATGATGATCTTGGAAATCACTCTTGGAAGAAGAACTAGAGGTGGAAAAATATAGGCAGGTTGATAACTCCAAGGAAGTGTCAATGCATCCACTGCTTCCGCCTGAGGATCCCTGGACCTGGACAGGTACCTGGGAAGTTTCTTGTTTAGATGAGATGCCATTAGATCTATTTCTGGAAGCCCCCACATCTGAACAATTTGAAAAACACATCTGGGTGAAGAGACCACTCTCCCGGATGTAAAGCTTGATGACTGAGATAATCCGCTTCCCAATTGTCTATACCTGGGAAATGGACCGCAGAAATTAGACAGGAGCTGGATTCTGCCCAAACAAGTATCCGGGATACTTCTTTCATAGCCTGAGGACTGTAAGTCCCACCCTGATGATTGACATATGCCACAGTTGTGACATTGTCTGTCTGAAAACAAATAAACGGCTCTCTCTTCAAT
Source organism: Bombina bombina (assembly GCF_027579735.1). NCBI lineage: Eukaryota > Metazoa > Chordata > Amphibia > Anura > Bombinatoridae > Bombina > Bombina bombina. Next base: position 194,733,278 of record NC_069505.1, on the reverse strand, counting down.
AGAGGCCAAAACTGAAGAGCTCTGAGAATCGCACGGAGTTCCAAAATATTGATTGGTAATCTCGCCTCTTGAGATTTCCAAACCCCTTGTGCTGTCAGAGATCCCCTGACGGCTCCCCAACCTGAAAGACTTGCATCTGTTGTGATCACAGTCCAGGTTGGATGAACAAAAGAGGCCCCTTGAACTATACGATGGTGATCTAACCACGAAGTCAGAACATTGGGATTTAAGGATATTAATTGTGATATCCTTGTATAATCCCTGCACCATTGGTTCAGCATACAATGCTGAAGAGGTCTCATGTGAAAACGAGCAAAGGGGATCGCGTCCGATGCTGCAGTCATGAGACCTAAAACCTCCATGCACATAGCTACTGAAGGGAATGACTGAGACTGAAGATTCTGACAGGCTGCAACCAATTTCAGACATGTCTTGTCTGTTAGAGACAAAGTCATGCATACTGAATCTATTTGGAAACCTAAAAAGGTTACCCTTGTCTGAGGAATCAAAGAACTTTTTGGTAAATTGATCATCCAACCATGTCTTTGAAGAAACAACACTAGTTGATTTGTGTGAGATTCTGCAGAACTTAAAGACTGAGCAAGTACCAAGATATCGTCCAAATAAGGAAACACCGCAATACCCCGCTCTCTGATTACAGAGAGTAGGGCACCGAGAACCTTTGAAAAGATCATTGGAGGACAAAAGGAAGAGCAACAAAATGGTAATGCTTGTCTAGAAAAGAGAATCTCAGGAACTGATAGTGATCTGGATGAATCAGAATATGAAGATATGCATCCTGTAAGTCTATTGTGGACATATAATGCCCTTGCTGAACAAAAGGCAGAATAGTCCTTATAGTCACCATTTTGAATGTTGGTACTCTTACATAACGATTCAAGACTTTTAGATCCAGAACTGGTCTGAATGAATTTTCTTTCTTTGGGACAATGAACAGATTTGAATAAAACCCCAGACGGTGTTCCTGAAAAGGAACTGGCACAATTACCCCAGATAACTCCAGGTCTGAAACAAACTTCAGGAAAGTCTGCGCTTTCTCTGGGTTCACTGGAATGCGTGAGAGAAATTAACTTCTCACAGGCGGTCTTACTCTGAAACCTATTCTGTACCCCTGAGAGACAATGTTCTGAATCCAATGATTTGGACTGAATTTATCCAAACATCCTCGAAAAATTTTAATCTGCCCCCTACCAGCTGAGCTGGAATGAGGGCCGCACCTTCATGCAGACTTGGGGGCTGGTTTAGATCTCTTAAATGGCTTGGATTTATTCCAGATTGAGGAAGGCTTCCAATTGGAGACAGATTCCTTAGGGGAAGGACTAGGTTTCTGTTCCTTATTTTGTCGAAAGGAACGAAAACGGTTAGAAGCTTTAAATTTACCCTTAGATTTTTTATCCTGAGGCAAAAAAGCTCCCTTCCCCCCCAGTGACAGTTGAAATTATAGAATCCAAACTCCAATCTATCAGTAGGCAAAGGATACAATTTTTTTAAACCTTGAAGAAGGAGTAAAAGAAGTACCCAGTCTATTCCATTCCTTAGAAATCATATCTGAAATAGCACCAGGAACTGGAAAAACCTCTGGAATAACTACATGAGGTTTATAAACCGAATTTAAACATTTACTAGTTTTAGTATCAAGAGGACTAGTCTCCTCCATATCTAATGCAATCAGCACTTCTTTTAATAAAGAACGAATATACTCCATTTTAAATAAATAAGAGGATTTGTCAGTGTCAATATCTGAGGCAGGATCCTCTGAATCAGACAGATCCTCATCAGAGATAGATAAATCAGTAAGTTGTCGGTCATTAGAAAATTCATCAACTCTATGAGAAGTTTTAAAAGACCTTTTACGTTTATTAGAAGGCGGAATGGCAGACAAAGCCTTCTGAATGGAATCAGAAATAAATTCTCTTAAATTTACAGGAATATCCTGAGCATTAGATGTTGATGGACCAGTAACATGTAATGAACTACTACTGATGGAAACATTCTCTGCATGTAAAAGTTTATCATGACAACTATTACAAACCACAGCTGGAGGAACAGTTACCACAAGTTTACAACAAATGCACTTAGCTTTGGAAGAACCGATCTCAGGCAGCAGGATTCCAGTAGTAGATTCTGAGACAGGATCAGATTGAGACATCTTGCATTATGTAAAAGAAAAAACATATAAAGCAAAATTATCAATTTCCTTATATGACAGTTTCAGGAATGGGAAAAAATGCAAACAAAATAGGCCTCTGACATAGAAAAAAAGACCAGAGGCAAAAGGAATGAGGTCTTAAATAAATGAAAAAATGTTTGGCGTCAAGTATGACGCACCACAAACTGAAAAACATTTTTTGGCGCCAAAAACGTCCAGAACGAAACTCGAGCGTCATAGATGATGCAACCTCGTAAAAAAACTTGGCGCCAACTAAGATGCCGGAAATTACGAATTTGCATCAACAAACGTAATTTTTGCGCCAAAAAAGTCTCGCACCAAGAATGACGCAATAAATTATAGCATTTTGCGCTCTTGCGAGCCTAATACAGCCCGCAATTTTAGAAAGAGTCAATTTGAAAACCTCAGGCAAGAATTGTTTTTTTTTTATATATAAAGCATTTCCCAGATATCAAACTGACAGTCTGCAAAAAGGAAATATACTGATAAACCTGAATAATGGCAAATATAAGTACAAACATATATTTAGAACTTTATATATAAAGTGCCAAACCATAGCTGAGAGTGTCTTAAGTAAATGAGACATACTTACCAAAAGACACCCATCCACATATAGCAGATAGCCAAACCAGTACTGAAATGAAAATCAGTAGAGGTAATGTTATATAAGAGTATATCGTCGATCTGAAAAGGGAGGTAGGAGAAGAAATCTCTACGACCGATAACAGAGAACCTATGAAATAGATCCCCATTAGGAAGACCATTGTATTCAATAGGTGATACTCCCTTCACATCCCTCTGACATTCACTGTACTCTGAGAGGAACCGGGCTTCAACATGCTGAGAAGCGCATATCAACATAGAAATCTAGCACAAACTTACTTCACCACCTCCATAGGAGGCAAATTTTGTAAAACTGAATTGTGGGTGTGGTGAGGGGTGTATTTATAGGCATTTTGAGGTTTGGGAAACTTTGACCCTCATTGTAGGATTGTATATCCCATACGTCACTAGCTCATGGACTCTTGCCAATTACATGAAAGAAATAGTGTATAATCTCTAAATATATACATTGAGGGGGATAAGATTTTAAGTCTATGTGTAGGTGAACATCAATAGTAGAAAAGTTATAATGGATAAAATGTAATTTAATAAGAGACAAATGTATAAAAAGCATAATCTATAATAGAATTAGGTAATAGAAATATTCTGTTGGCCAACCACACTATGCAAATGGTGCTATCATATGCAAATAAATCTAAAATATTAGTTACCCTTAGTGATACTCCTCAAAATCGTATTTCGTATTTCAAAGGTACTAATTCTAATACGTCTAAAATTGACAGTCAAGTACTAGTATTCTTAAAAGTACAATCGGAATTTCTAAGTCAAATGTTATAAAATACATAAAATAAAATGCATCTAATGGCGTTATTGCTCGCAAAGAGGGACCATGAAAAGGAGCAGTACAAATGTCTGAAGTGATCCACTGTGCCTCTCTTATAACGGAATGAAAGCACCGCAGAATTGAATCTGGCTCCTGCCAGGGAGTCAGTGCTGACAAACAAAAAATCTCATAGGAGTTTAGGCAATCTTACTTGTATTCCATATGTTAACCAAGTGTAGAAATACCTCCTTTTGTATAATACAATGTCTTCCTGGGTTGACCAATACTAGAGCAGGATGGCCAAGGATTCCGCTTCAATACAGGCGCCCGTGGTTACCTTAGTGACACAAAGGGTCTCAATCTGGAATTCTGTTTGAATAGCTTCTTACAGGAAAAACAGAATTTATGCTTACCTGATAAATTACTTTCTCCAACGGTGTGTCCGGTCCACGGCGTCATCCATAACTTGTGGGAATATTCTCTTCCCCAACAGGAAATGGCAAAGAGCACAGCAAAAGCTGTCCATATAGTCCCTCCCAGGCTCCGCCCACCCCAGTCATTCGACCGACGGACAGGAGAAAAAACAGGAGAAACCATAAGGTGCCGTGGTGACTGTAGTTAAAGAAAGAAATTCATCAAACCTGATTAAAAAAACCAGGGCGGGCCGTGGACCGGACACACCGTTGGAGAAAGTAATTTATCAGGTAAGCATAAATTCTGTTTTCTCCAACATTGGTGTGTCCGGTCCACGGCGTCATCCATAACTTGTGGGAACCAATACCAAAGCTTTAGGACATGGATGAAGGGAGGGAGCCAATCAGGTTACCTAAACGGAAGGCACCACGGCTTGCAAAACCTTTCTCCCAAAAATAGCCTCCCAAGAAGCAAAAGTATCAAATTTGTAGAATTTGGCAAAAGTGTGCAGGGAAGACCAAGTCGCTGCCTTACATATCTGATCAACAGAAGCCTCGTTCTTGAAGGCCCATGTGGAAGCCACAGCCCTAGTAGAGTGAGCTGTGATGCGTTCAGGAGGCTGCCGTCCGGCAGTCTCGTAAGCCAATCGGATGATGCTTTTTAGCCAAAAGGAAAGAGAGGTAGCAGTAGCTTTTTGACCTCTCCTCTTGCCAGAATAAACGCCAAACAGAGAAGACGTTTGTCTGAAATCCTTTGTTGCTTCTAAATAGAACTTTAAAGCATGAACTACATCTAAATTGTGTAACAAACATTCCTTCTTTGAAACTGGATTCGGACACAAAGAAGTCACAACTATTTCCTGGTTAATATTCTTGTTGGAAACAACCTTTGGAAGGAAACCAGGTTTAGTACGCAAAACAACCTTATCTGAATGGAACACCAGATAGGGCGGATTACACTGCAAAGCAGATAACTCAGAAACTCTTCTAGCAGAAGAAATAGCAACCAAAAACAGAACTTTCCAAGATAACATCTTGATATCTATGGAATGTAGAATTTGGCAAAAGTGTGCAGGGAAGACCAAGTCGCTGCCTTACATATCTGATCAACAGAAGCCTCGTTCTTGAAGGCCCATGTGGAAGCCACAGCCCTAGTAGAGTGAGCTGTGATGCGTTCAGGAGGCTGCCGTCCGGCAGTCTCGTAAGCCAATCGGATGATGCTTTTTAGCCAAAAGGAAAGAGAGGTAGCAGTAGCTTTTTGACCTCTCCTCTTGCCAGAATAAACGCCAAACAGAGAAGACGTTTGTCTGAAATCCTTTGTTGCTTCTAAATAGAACTTTAAAGCATGAACTACATCTAAATTGTGTAACAAACATTCCTTCTTTGAAACTGGATTCGGACACAAAGAAGTCACAACTATTTCCTGGTTAATATTCTTGTTGGAAACAACCTTTGGAAGGAAACCAGGTTTAGTACGCAAAACAACCTTATCTGAATGGAACACCAGATAGGGCGGATTACACTGCAAAGCAGATAACTCAGAAACTCTTCTAGCAGAAGAAATAGCAACCAAAAACAGAACTTTCCAAGATAACATCTTGATATCTATGGAATGTAGAGGTTCAAACGGAACCCCTTGAAGAACTGAAAGAACTAAATTCAGACTCCAGGGAGGAGTCAAAGGTCTGTAAACAGGCTTGATCCTGACCAAAGCCTGAACAAAAGCTTGAACATCAGGCACAGCTGCCAGTCGTTTGTGTAACAAGACAGATAAAGCAGAAATCTGTCCCTTTGGAGAACTCGCTGATAATCCCTTATCCAAACCTTCTTGTAGAAAGGAAAGGATCCTAGGAATTTTAATCTTACTCCCTGAGAATCCCTTGGATTCACACCAACAGATATATCTTTTCCATATTTTATGGTAAATTTTTCTAGTTACAGGTTTTCTGGCTTGTACCAGAGTATCTATTACAGAATCCGAAAACCCACGCTTAGATAAAATCAAGCGTTCAATTTCCAAGCCGTTAGCTGGAGGGAAACTAGATTTGGATGTTCGAATGGACCTTGTACTAGAAGATCCTGTCTCAAAGGTAGCTTCCATGGTGGAGCCGATGACATATTCACCAGGTCTGCATACCAAGTCCTGCGTGGCCACGCAGGAGCAATCAAGATCACCGAGGCCCTCTGCTGCTTGATCCTGGCTACCAGCCTGGGAATGAGAGGAAACGGTAGAAACACATAAGCTAGGTTGAAGGTCCAAGGCGCTACTAATGCATCCACTAGAGTCGCCTTGGGATACCTGGATCTGGACCCGTAGCAAGGAACCTTGAAGTTCTGACGAGACGCCATCAGATCCATGTCTGGAATGCCCCATAATTGAGTCAACTGGGCAAATATCTCTGGGTGGAGTTCCCACTCCCCCGGATGGAATGTCTGACGACTCAGATAATCCGCCTCCCAGTTTTCCACTCCTGGGATGTGGATCGCAGATAGGTGGCAGGAGTGATCCTCCACCCATTTTATGATTTTGGTCACTTCTCTCATCGCCAGGGAACTCCTTGTTCCCCCCTGATGGTTGATGTAAGCAACAGTCGTCATGTTGTCTGATTGGAATCTTATGAATCTGGCCTTTGCTAGTTGAGGCCAAGCCCTGAGAGTATTGAATATCGCTCTCAGTTCCAGAATGTTTATCGGGAAAAGAGACTCTTCCCGAGACCATAGCCCCTGAGCTTTCAGGGAGTCCCAGACCGCGCCCCAGCCCACTAGACTGGCGTCGGTCGTGACGATGACCCACTCTGGTCTGCGGAAGCTCATTCCCTGGGACAGGTGATCCTGGGTTAGCCACCAACGGAGTGAGTCTCTGGTCTTCTGATCTACTTGAATCACTGGAGACAAGTCTGTATAGTCCCCATTCCACTGTTTCAGCATGCACAGTTGTAATGGTCTTAGATGAATTCGCGCAAAAGGAACTATGTCCATTGCTGCAACCATCAACCCTACTACTTCCATGCACTGAGCTATGGAAGGTCGTGTAACAGAGTGAAGAACTTGACAAGCGTTTAGAAGTTTTGACTTTCTGACATCTGTCAGGAAAATCTTCATTTCTAAAGAATCTATTATTGTCCCCAAGAAAGGAACTCTTGTCGACGGAGACAGGGAACTTTTTTCTATGTTCACTTTCCATCCGTGAGATCTGAGAAAGGCCAGAACGATGTCTATGTGAGCCTTTGCCTTTGAAAGAGATGACGCTTGTATCAGGATGTCGTCCAAGTAAGGTGCCACTGCAATGCCCCTTGGTCTTAGAACCGCTAGAAGGGACCCGAGTACCTTTGTGAAAATCCTTGGAGCAGTGGCTAGCCTGAATGGGAGAGCCACAAACTGGTAATGTTTGTCCAGAAAGGCGAACCTTAGGAACTGATGATGATCTTTGTGGATAGGAATATGTAGATACGCATCCTTTAGATCCACGGTAGTCATAAATTGACCCTCCTGGATTGTAGGTAAAATCGTTCGAATAGTTTCCATTTTGAACGATGGCACTCTGAGAAATTTGTTTAGGATCTTTAAATCCAGAATTGGTCTGAAAGTTCCCTCTTTTTTGGGAACTACAAACAGATTTGAGTAAAAACCCATTCCTTGTTCCACGGTTGAAACTGGGTGTATCACTCCCATTTTTAACAGGTCTTCTACACAATGTAAGAATGCCTGTCTCTTTATTTGGTTTGAAGATAAGTGAGACATGTGGAACCTTCCCCTTGGGGGTAGTTCCTTGAATTCCAGAAGATAATCCTGAGAAACTATTTCTAGTGCCCAGGGGTCCTGAACATCTCTTGCCCAAGCCTGAGCAAAGAGAGAAAGTCTGCCCCCTACTAGATCCGGTCCCAGATCGGGGGCTACTCCTTCATGCTGTTTTGGTAGCAGCAGCAGGCTTCTTGGCCTGCTTACCCTTGTTCCAGCCTTGCATCGGTTTCCAAGCTGGTTTGGTTTGTGAAGCATTACCCTCTTGTCTAGAGGCTGCAGAGTTGGAGGCCGGTCCGTTCCTGAAATTGCGAAAGGAACGAAAATTAGACTTATTCTTGGCCTTGAAAGGCCTATCTTGTGGAAGGGTGTGGCCCTTACCCCCAGTGATGTCTGAGATAATCTCTTTCAATTCTGGCCCAAAAAGGGTTTTACCCTTGAAAGGGATATTAAGCAATTTTGTCTTGGAAGATACATCCGCTGACCAAGACTTTAGCCAGAGCGCTCTGCGCGCCACAATTGCAAACCCTGAATTTTTCGCCGCTAATCTTGCTAACTGCAAAGCGGCATCTAAAATAAAGGAATTAGCTAACTTAAGTGCGTGAATTCTGTCCTTAACCTCCTCATACGGAGTCTCTCTACTGAGCGACTTTTCTAGTTCCTCGAACCAGAACCACGCTGCTGTAGTGACAGGAATAATGCACGAAATAGGTTGCAGGAGGTAACCTTACTGTACAAAAATCTTTTTAAGCAAACCCTCCAATTTTTTATCCATAGGATCTTTGAAAGCGCAATTATCCTCGATAGGAATAGTAGTGCGCTTGGCTAGTGTAGAAACTGCCCCCTCGACCTTAGGGACTGTCTGCCATAAGTCCTTTCTGGGGTCAACCATAGGAAATAATTTCTTAAATATAGGAGGGGGGACAAAAGGTATGCCAGGCTTCTCCCACTCCTTATTCACTATGTCCCCCACCCGCTTGGGTATAGGAAAAGCGTCGGGGTGCACCGGAACCTCTAGGAACTTGTCCATCTTGCACAATTTTTCTGGAATGACCAGGTTGTCACAATCATCCAGAGTAGATAGCACCTCCTTAAGCAGTGCGCGGAGATGCTCTAATTTAAATTTAAATGTCACAACATCAGGTTCTGCCTGTTGAGAAATTCTACCTGAATCAGAAATTTCCCCATCTGACAAAACCTCCCTCATGGCCACTTCAGATTGGTGTGAGGGTATGACAGAGCAATTATCATCAGCGCCCTCCTGCTCTACAGTGTTTAAAACAGAGCAATCGCGCTTTCTTTGAAATGCAGGCATTTTGGATAAAATATTTGCTATGGAGTTATCTATTACTGCCGTCAATTGTTGCATAGTAACAAGCATTGGCGCACTAGAAGTACTAGGGGTCTCCTGCGTGGGCAAAACTGGTGTAGACACAGAAGGAGATGATGTAGAACTATGTCTACTCCCTTCATCTGATGAATCATATTGGGCAACTTTATTATCTGTGGCAGTACTGTCCTTACTTTGTTTGGACGCTATGGCACAATTATCACACAATTTTGAAGGGGGAGACACATTGGCTTCCATACATACAGAACATAGTTTATCTGAAGGCACAGACATGTTAAACAGGCTTAAACTTGTCAATAAAGTACAAAAAACGTTTTAAAACAAAACCATTACTGTCTCTTTAAATTTTAAACAGGGCACACTTTATTACTGAATATGTGAAAAACTATGAAGGAATTGTTCAAATTTAACCAAATTTTCACCACAGTGTCTTAAAGCATTCAAAGCATTGCACCCCAAATTTCAGACCTTTAACCCTTAAAATGAGGAAACCGGAGCCGGTTACAGTTTTAACCCCTCTACAGTCCCAGCTACAGCCTTTGCTGCGACTTTACCAAACCCAGGGGGGTATACGATACCAAATGAAGCCTTCTAGGAACCTTTTCAACTACTTTCAGACCCACACACATGCAGCTGCATGTCCTGCTCTCAAAAGTAACTGTGCAGTAATGGCGCGAAAATGAGGCTCTGCCTACTACAGAGAAGGCCCTTCCTGACTGGGAAGGTGTCTAAACCAGTGCCTGACGTAAAAAAACGTTCCCCAAAGTTTATAAAGTGTGAATTTCAACATAAAGCTGTATAAAATGCCCAAATAAAGCAATCGATCTAGCCCATAAAAGTGTCTACCAGTTTTATAGCCCATATTAAGCCCTTTATTCTGTTTGAGACTAAGAAAATGGCTTACCGTTCCCCATGAGGGGAAATGACAGCCTTCCAGCATTACACAGTCTTGTTAGAAATATGGCTAGTCATACCTTAAGCAGAAAAGTCTGCCAACTGTTTCCCCCAACTGAAGTTATCTCATCTCAACAGTCCTATGTGGAAACAGCAAACGATTTTAGTTACTGCTGCTAAAATCATATTCCTCTCACAAACAGAACTCTTCATCTTTTTCTGTTTCAGAGTAAATAGTACATACCAGCACTATTTTAAAATAACAAACTCTTGATAGTAGAATAAAAAACTACAACTAATCACCACATACTCTTCACCATCTCCGTGGAGATGCTGCTTATTCAGCGGCAAAGAGAATGACTGGGGTGGGCGGAGCCTGGGAGGGACTATATGGACAGCTTTTGCTGTGCTCTTTGCCATTTCCTGTTGGGGAAGAGAATATTCCCACAAGTTATGGATGACGCTGTGGACCGGACACACCAATGTTGGAGAAATTAAGAATTAAGAAATAAAAATTTTTTGGTATCACATATACAGCGCAGCATATAAATGCGGCACGTATATTTCACCCGTCGGTCGCACTTTTTACTCCCATAAGTTAACATAGAACCATGTCGCAAATTGGTATCACATATTCAGCGCAAGGACTTACGCGGCGGAAATGGAGAAATTTTACTCCATTTTCACCTTGCCACTCATAGACAGACGCAACATGCCTTGCGCTGAGTATGTGAGCACCGTAACTCACGTAACTGCCTGAAAATATTAACTAATACCGCATGTGCAATATCTATCTACCTGTCAACCGCAATTCCCCACTGCAATAACTAATAAAGTATATGAACCCCTAATCTGCCATTAACCCACATAGCAATAAACTTAATAAAACTATTAACCCATAATTCGCCAAACCCACACAACGCAATAATCCTAATAAATCTATTGACCCCTAATCCGCCAAACCTCCACAACGCATTTAACTAATTAATTTACTAACCTCCCTAACCTAACACCCCCTAAATTAACCCCAATTACCTAAATAAAAAATACTAAGTTACAATTAAAATAAAAAATCGAACATTACTTAAAAATAAAAAAACAAAATTTAAATTAATCTAAGATTACAAAAAATTAAAAAAGTCTAACATTCACTGTTCAAATCAGCCAATAGGATTTCAGTAGCTCTCATTTGAAGAATCAATTAGCCAATAGGAATGCAAGGGTCCCCATTTTTAAACTCGTACCTTGAATTCACTATTCACGATTGTACGAAGAGGATCATCCATGCTCCATGGTTTCGCGGTTGCCGGTACTGCTCCAGGCTTATCTCCACTCCGCACCGGCTTGCTCCTGGATGAAGAAAGAAGAGGTCCCTGCTTGGAAGATGACTTCACCGCTTGGAACAGGACCTTCTCTGCTGGACTTCAGGAATGGTGAGTACCTATTTAGGGGGTTAGACTTAGGCTTTTTTTATTTTTGGGGGGTTTGGTTTTTTTTAGATTAGGGATTTCTGGGCACTCTTAAAAGAGCTGAATGCCCTTTTAAATGCAATGCTCATACAAATGCCCCTTTAGGGGAAATGGGTAATTTATGATTTTTTAGTGTTCGTTTTTTTATCTTGGGGGGTTTTACCGTTAGAGGTGGGACTTAGTATTTTTTTAAGGAAAAGAGCTGTTTAACTTAGGGCAATGCCCTACAAAAGGCCCTTTTAAGAGCTATTGGTAGTTTAGCATTGGATTATGGGTGTTTTTATTTTGGGGGGGCTTTTTTATTTTCATACGGATTAGGTTTAATTTTTAAATTTTGATAATTTGGTTTATTATTTTTTGTAATGTTAGACTTTTTTTAGTTTTTGTAATCTTAGGTTAATTTAAATTTTTTATTTTTAAGTAGTGTTAGCTTTTTTATTTTAATTGTAACTAAGTATTTTTTAATTTAGGTAATTGGGGTTAATTTAGGGGGTGTTAGGTTAGAGGGCTTAGTAATTGATTAAGTTATTTTCGTTGTGGGGGTTTGGCGGATTATGGGTTAATAGATTTATAAGGATTATTGCGTTGTGTGGGTTTGGCGCATTAGGGGTTGAGTTTTATTATGTTTGTTGCGATGTTGGTTAATGGCGGATTAGGGGTTAATATACTTTATTAGGTTTATTGTGATGTGGGTTAATGGCGGATTAGGGGTTCATATACTTTATTAGGTTTATTGCGATGTGGGTTAATGGTGGATTAGGGGTTAATAGTTTTATTAGGTAGATTGCGATGTGGGTGAATGGCGGATAAGGGGTTAATAGTTTAATTAGGCTTATTGCATTGTGGGGGGCTGTTGGTTTAGGGGTTAATACTTTTATTATTAGTTCCGATGTGGGTTTGATGGCGGATATAGTGATTTTACATGTTGGGTTTATTTATGGGAGGCGGGTTAGACTTTTACGGGAGATTTTATATATTTTTTTAATTTTCTTAGGCGCCCGGCAGTTTCTAAAGTGCCGTAAGTCACTGGCAACTCCAGAAATTTGTATTTACGCTCATTTCTGGACATCGCTAGTTTATCCGACTTACGGCACTTTATGAACTGCCGGCGGGGTTTATGTAATACCCCGATGTGCGAAGTGAAATTATGGGCGGCGTGGGTTTCAGCAATTGCGCTGATGCCTGCGATGCATATGTAATCTCGCCCTATATATTTAACCAGACTAACTTTTAAATATATCTAGGCCATTTCCGACTGGACCTTCTTTACCCATGTATTTATTACATTTCTTCTTTTTTTCACATTATGCAATATGCGTTAGATATAAGTCCAAAGGGTTAAAAAGGATTTAGAGTCTAAAGATCTAAAGATTAAAATATAAAGTATAGAACAGTGTTACTTGCTGAAGGCTATGAACTGCCAGGCATTGGTCTGTATCTAATTACAGGAGAATTGCTTCCAAATTACACAGAACGAAGATTAAACCAAACAATGAAGTAATTCATTTTGAAGTGACTAATCAGGACATGGCATTGTTATGGCATAATCTGTGACCAGGTTGATGACCTGATGTCATCACACCAGCTAATTGCATGATGAGCGTTAATCTCAGGCAGTTTGAAGCATGACATCTGACTCAGGCAGTTTGAAGCATGACATCTGACTCAGGCAGTTTGAAGCATGACATCTGACTCAGGCAGTTTGAAGCATGACATCTGACTCAGGCAGTTTGAAGCATGACATCTGACTCAGGCAGTTTGAAGCATGACATCTGACTCAGGCAGTTTGAAGCATGACATCTGACTCAGGCAGTTTGAAGCATGACATCTGACTCAGGCAGTTTGAAGCATGACATCTGACTCAGGCAGTTTGAAGCATGACATCTGACTCAGGCAGTTTGAAGCATGGTTAGGGTGGGACATATCTTATTTCAGGTTCTGCTTTACAGAGACCTATATACAGGACCCGCCACACTAAGCTTCCGTTGGCCATTGTTTTGTGACAATTATCTTTCAAAAACAGTCTAACAACCCCATGAAGACTGGACAGGTGGATACCTTTTGTGTTTTATAACTTATGACAGAGCTTTAATGGAGAGAGGATCATATACATTTTATCTAGAAACATTACTATGATAAGTAGACTTGGGTGACAAAAGAGCATAAATGATGTTTAAACCCACAGAAGTTAATGAGGAACCTAGAGATAATGTATAGACAAAGGACAAAGGAATCTAGAACCACGCCTTGTGGTACCCTACATGACTGTGGTAATAAGATAGGGGATGACCCACAGGATTGTAGAGTAATGGTTAGATAAAAATTACAAGAATATAGGGAAGGTTGTGTGCTAGTACTGTAGAGCTGGGTAATAATGCTATAGTGCTATACAATTACACTGTCATATTAGGTAACATAGCAGCACCCAGTGGACTTCTTCAGGACCATAAATTTCACATGACATGGCTAATATATTGGAATCAGGAAACAGAATGTTATTCTATAGAGTTAATGATACCCAGCAATACCCTATGCTGGTCTGAGGGTTAAAAGCTAGTGCGTTTTGTTTATAGGGTCCGTACTAAACAACATTGTGTAAACAGGACATGATGAATTAGGTTTATAAATGTTTAATGTCTATCACTGCAGATAGGCTTAAAAAACATTTGGGTCCATTAATCCATGAGGACAGGACAGGTTTTATGAATGGTAGAAATATAGCAAAAACGATCTGTAAAGTGCTGACAATCCTGGACTACTTTTGGAATAGAAGCAAGGGGAAAAAATCCTAATAAAACAGATTTAGTTATCCTGGCAGTAGATGCTGAAAAACATAATTTATGTAAGAACTTACCTTTCATATTGGCAAGAGTCCATGAGCTAGTGACGTATGGGATATACAATCCTACCAGGAGAGGCAAAGTTTCATAACTTCAAAATGCCTATATATACACCCCTCACCACCACCACAATTCAGTTTAACGAATAGACAAGTAGTGGGGTGATAAAGAAAGGAGTAAAAAGCATCAACAAAGGAATTTGGAAATAATTGTGCTTTATACAAAAAATCATAACCACCATAAAAAGGGTGGGTCTCATGGACTCTTGCCAATATGAATGAAATGCATTTATCAGGTAAGTTCTTACATAAATTATATTTTCTTTCAATTGGCAAGTGTACATGAGCTAGTGGCGTATGGGATAGTAATACCCAAGATGTGGAACTCCACAGAAGAGTCACTAGAGAGGGAGGGAAAAAATAATAACAACCATTTTCCGCTAAAAAAAATTAATCCACAACCCAAAATATAAGTTTATTTTCATAATGAAAAGCAAAAACTTAAACATAAGCAGATGAATCAAACTGAAACAGCTGCCTGAAAAACATTTCTACCAAAAACTGCTTCCGAAGAAGCAAATAAATCAAAACGGTAGAATTTAGTAAATGTATGCAAAGAAGACCAAGTTGCTGCTTTACAAATCTGAAAAACTGAAGCTTCATTCTTAAAAGCCCACGAAGTGGAGACTGATCTAGTAGAATGAGCTGTAATTCTCTGAGCCTGACCCAACTCTAAATAAGCCTGATGAATCAAAAGCTTTAACCAAGATGCCAAGGAAATGGCAGAAGCCTTCTGACCTTTCCTAGAACCAGAAAAGATAACAAATAGACTAGAAGTCTTCCTGAAATCTTTAGTAGCTTCAACATAATATTTCAAAGCTCTTACCACATCCAAAGAATGTAAGGATCTTTCCAAAGAATTCTTAGGATTAGGACACAAAGAAGGGACAACAATTAATCTATTAATGTTGTTAGAATTCACAACCTTAGGTAGAAATTTAAATGAAGTTCGCAATACTGCTTTATCCTGATGGAAAATCAGAAAAGGAGATTCACAAGAAAGAGCAGATAATTAGGAAACTCTTCTAGCAGAAGAGATGGCCAAAAGGAACAACACTGCATAGGCTCAAACGGAGGAGCCTGTAAAGCCTTTAAAACCAAATTAAGACTCCAAGGAGGAGAGATTGATTTAATGACAGGCTTGATATGAACCAAAGCCTGTACAAACAGTGAATATCAGGAAGCTTAGCAATCTTTCTGTGAAATAAAACAGAAAGAGCAGAGATTTGTCCATTCAAGGAACTTGCAGACAAACCCTTATCCAAAACATCCTGAAGAAAATGTAAAATTCTAGGAATTCTAAAAGAATGCAAGGAGAATTTATGAGAAGAACACCATGAAATATAAGTCTTCCAAACTCGATAATAAATCTTCCTAGAAACAGATTTATGAGCCTGTAACATAGTATTAATCACTGAGTCAGAGAAACCTCTATGACTAAGCACTAGGCATTCAATTCCCATACCTTCAAATTTAATGGTTTGAGATCCTGATGGAAAAACGGACCTTGAGACAGAAGGTCTGGCCTTAATGGAAGTGGCCAAGGTTGGCAACTGGACATCCGAACAAGATCCGCACACCAAAACCTGTGATGCTATGCTGGAGCTACCAGCAACACAAACGATTGTTCCATGATGATTTTGGAGATCACTCTTGGAAGAAGAACTAGAGGTGGGAAAATATAAGCAGGTTGGTAACACCAAGGAACTGTTAACGCATCTACCGCTTCCGCCTGAGAATCCCTGGACCTGGACAGGTACCTGGGTAGTTTCTTGTTTAGATGGGAAGCCATCAGATCTATTTCTGGGAGACCCCACATTTGAACAATCTGAGAAAACACATCTGGATGGAGCGACCACTCCCCTGGATGTAAAGTCTGACGGCTGAGATAATCAGCTTCCCAATTGTCTATACCTGGGATATGAACCGCAGAAATTAGACAGGAGCTGGATTTTGCCCAAGCAAGTATCCAAGATACTCCTTTCATAGCTCTGTCAGGGAAATTATATATATTTCAAATCCATTTATTTATATATCAAATCGATCGAACTATCAAATGTATCGATCAAATGTAGATTGCATCTATTGAACGATGTAATTCGTATCTATAAAATGTATATTACATATTTTGGTTGATGTCATTCGTATCTATAAAATGTATATTGCATCTTTGATTCGATAACATTCTTATCTATCAAATGTATATTGCATCTATTGATCGATGTAATTCGTATCGATCGAATGTATATTGCATCTATTGAGCTATGTACAGTATATCGATCATATGTATATTGCATCGATTGAGCTATGTTATCTATGTATCTATCTATCAAATCTATCTATCTCGTGGTTGTGCAAGTGGACTGTTTGCGGTTGATTGCGGTGCGTAACACTTGGAGTTTGCTCTGTCACTGTGATGCGGCCGTAACCCTTACACTACCTGATAGATACGACATCATAACTTATGTTTTAAAGCACGTTATTGCAAACAATTTGGGAATGTTAGTTGATTTAGGCCCATTATTGCTTAAAAGCAGACTCTGCATAAACTATGTAATTTTCCATGGGAGTTTTGCCAGGGATCCCCCTCCAGCATGCGACAGTCCAGGTGTTAGTACCCTTGAAACAACTTTTCCATCACTATTGTGGCCAGAAAGAGTCCTTGTAGGTTTTAAAGTTTGCTTGCCTATTGAATTCAATGCGGGTTCGCGAACAATACCGGAAGTTTGAGTCCGCCGTTCGCGAACCGAACATTTTAGGTTCGCGACATCACTAATCAAGAGGACTAGTTTCCTCAATATCTAATGTAATCAATACCTCTTTTAAAAAGGGACGAATATACTCCATTTTAAATAAATAAGTAGATTTGTCAGTGTCAATATCTGAGGAAGGATCTTCTGAATCAGATAGATCCTCATCAGAGGAGGATAATTCAGTATGTTGCCAGTCATTTGAGATTTCATCAACTTTATGAGAAGTTTTAAAAGACCTTTTACATTTATTAGAAGGCGGGATGGGAGACAAAGCCTTCTGAATCGCATCAGCAATAAAATCTTGTATATTCACAGGTATATCATGTACATTAGATGTTGAAGGGACAACAGGCATTGTACTATTACTGATGGACACATTCTCTGCATGTAAAAGCTTATCATGACAACTATTACATACACAGCTGGAGATATAATCTCCACAAATTTACAACAGATGCACTTAGAACTGTTATCATGCAGCAGGGTTCCAACAGTGGTTTCTGAGACAGGATCAGATTGAGACATCTTGCAAATGTAAGAGAAAAAACAACATATAAAGCAAAATGATCAATTTCCTTATATGGCAGTTTCAGGAATGGGAAAAAAATGCAAACTGCATAGCCCTCTGACATAGAAAAAGGCAAGAGGCATATAGGAATGGGGTTCTAAATAATGAAATTATTTGGTGCCAAGTATGATGCACAATGCAAACTGAAAATATTTTGGCACTAACAACATCCAGAAATGACACACTCGCGTCATTGTAGACCCAACCTTGTGCAAGGAACTCGGTGTCAACTAAGATGCCGTAAATGACAAATTTGTGTCATCGGACGTACCTTCGCAAAAAAAAAATTCTTGCGCCAAGAATGACGCAATAAACTTTGCCATTTTGCGCCCTCGCGAGTCTAATTTTTTATGAAAAAGCAGTCAATTGAAAAAAGACTATACCCCAGGTAAGAAAAATATTTTCCTAAATATGTTTTTTCCCAAATATGAAACTGATAGTCTGCAAAAGGAAATATACATGAAAACGCAAGCAATGTTAGAAGAATCTCATGGGGAGATTTTCTCCTCATGGTTCCATTATAATCAATTAAAACATTATATTTCACACCACAAACAAAAAAGGGAATTGGGTAGAGAAACTACAGTATTCGAGAAACTCTGTATTCAATCCTCCCCTCCAACACATTTAATATCTAAGCTATACAAAATAACAGTCAACACTGACCCTACATACCTCCCGTCATACACACTAGCATGGCATAAGGACCTAGGCCAAGACATAGATATGACCTCCTGGGGGAGGGCTTTTAAAATAACTAAACATTCCTCTGTTTCGGCGAGAGTACAAGAAATTCATTTAAAGTTGTTAAGTCGCTGGTACCTAACCCCATCCCGTTTAAATAAAATATTTCCCGCACTGAATAGTACCTGCTGGAGAGGATGTGGTGAAGAGGGCTCTCTTCTCCATGTCTGGTGGTCTTGCCCAAGACTGGGGGAGTATTGGACAAAGGTTTTTGAAATAATGAATTAAACTGTTGGTGCACAGATCCCTAAGGACCCTAAGACCATACTATTTATCTCTCTGCCCAGACTCGAGGGTATGGGCAAAAAAGCTCTTCTTTTGATAATGTTGACTGCAGCCAAAAAATTAATCCCAAAATTCTGGAAAACGCAGACCATCCCCTCGATCTCAGATTGGAAAACCCAGGTGGACGACCTTTTGTTGCTAGAAAGATACCATTATCTAAAAATTCACCAATTAGAACATCATGAGATGTTACTTGCAATTTGGAATAAAAAAATTTGAGGAATGAAATACTTTACCCTTGATGTCAGTATATTCCTACTCCCTTGCCCCTGATTCTACTCTCCCCTTCCTTTTTTTTTTTTCTGTTTTGTCCTTACTGTTTCTAACTTCTGTACCTCTTTTTCTCTTTCTTCTATACTCTTTCCAGATCTCTGTTATGGAAAGTTGATTAAAAAATTGAAAAATGGTTTGCATAGCTATTGTGATCTCTCTGTAATTTTTATATGTTTGGTTATAGTGTGTTATTTATATAATGTGTAACTTGGGGACTGACAGACCTCTATCCTCATTCTTTACTGTAACACATTGATTGTATATTTGTTACTTATGAATAACCCAATAAAAACCATTTAAAAAAAAAAAAAAAAAGGAAATATACATAAACCTGACTCATGGCAAATATAAGTACAATACATATATTTAGAACTTTATATTAATGCATAAAGTGCCAAACCATAGCATAGCTGAGAGTGTCTTAAGTAATGAAAACATACTTACCGAAAGACACCCATCCACATATAGCAGATAGCCAAACCAGTACTGAAACAGTTATCAGTAGAGGTAATGGAATATGAGAGTATATCGTCGATCTGAATAAGGGAGGTAGGAGATGAATCTCTACGACCGATAACAGAGAACCTATGAAATAGATCTCCCCCAAGGAAAACCATTGCATTCAATAGGTGATACTCCCTTCACATCCCTCTGACATTCACTGTACTCTGAGAGGAATCGGACTTCAAAATGCTGAGAAGCGTATATCAACGTAGAAATCTTAGCACAAACTTACTTCACCACCTCCATAGGAGGCAAAGTTTGTAAAAACTGAATTGTGGGTGTGGTGGGGGGGGGGTGTATTTATAGGCATTTTGAGGTTTGGGAAGCTTTGCCCCTCCTGGTAGGATTGTATATCCCATACGTCACTAGCTTATGGACTCTTGCCAATTACATGAAAGAAAAATCATTCGACTTTATTAGTTAGGACCACATCTTTAGGTCCTTAGAAGCATTTGGCTACCAGGGAAACTTTCTTAACTTAATAAGAATCCTTTATAATAAACTGATATCTAATCTACTAATTAATTATGAACTTACAGACAATATTATTTTAGGGAAAGGGACTAGACAAGGGTGTCCTCTATCACCCTTGTTGTTTAATTTATCCTTAGAACCTTTTGCAATTCTTCTGCGTAATGAGTTAGCGGGTATCTCGGTAGGCAAAGCCAAAATGGTGTTAACTTTATTTGCTGACGATTTGTTATTTTTAAGCAATACAGAAAAATCCATCAATCAATTCTTTACTCTGGCAGAGCAATTTGGCTCATTTTCATGATATATAATCATTAATATCCAGGCAGACTTGGTCCTCTGTTTTTGGTCTTGCCCTAAAGTTAAAACATTTTGACCTAAAGTTAATTTTTGGCTAAATACAGCATTGGACCAAGAAATTGGAATAGAGTGAAGAAATGAGGGGTGTGTAGATCTAGCGCTAGTAAGGACACCTGCTGCTCTCTCCAAAAGGGTGCCTAGTCAACCTTTAAATGTAGATACGAGTGATGGAGTATAAGGAGTGAGCGCCAATAGGCAGAGGTGAAGAGATTAAGATCCTAATGAGGAAGGTGTAACGATATTCATAAAATATTAAAATATTAAAACTTATTTAATGTGTATCTCTAATACAAAAAAACAACAATCTAAAAACATGGATCCATGTAAACAATAATTTAAAAACAGTGGCAAAAATTCAATAATGAAGTATAAAGCAATAAAAACAATAGTATGACATAAGAGATATACAAGACTGTGAAGTCCTGGGAATATGATATTAGTTTGTAAATAAATAGACTTCTTGTAAAGTTCTAAGGTCGGTGACCGATTGTGAAACAGTCCAATGTGAGAAAACTGACACACCGGTGTGTGAAGAAATGTATCCTAGGTTGGTGAATGTTCCAAATAAAAGTAAAGATGATAATCCTATTGGCTGTGTAGAGGAATGAACATTTTTAAAAAAAATAAGGAATCCCAATAGGAATAGATGCAAATAAAAATAAAAAATGGAATATCCAAACAGATATAGAAAAATAGAAAAAATTGATCTGTGTCCCAAAAAAGTGTGAAAAAATTTGAAAAAAAGAACAAAGTTAGAAACGTGAAAATGTCTATCCAAATACAATATAAAATGTGAAGCACAAAACACAATAGTTGGTTGTGAAGCAAATCCAATAATTATTGTATCCTCATTGTGGTGAAAGATGTTTCAAAACAATTTAAAAATAAATCCAAAAGAATGTGGTAAAACCTGTGGAAAAATAGAAAGCAATCCTAAGAACAATGGTAATACTGATTTAAAGTATTAAAACAATATATCACCCTTTATGTCGACGCGTTTCGGCCTGGGAAAGGCCTTTATCAAGACGCGTCGACATAAAGGGTGAGATATTGTTTTAATACTTTAACTCAGTATTACCATTGTTCTTAGGATTGCTTTCTATTTTTCCACAGGTTTTACCACATTCTTTTGGATTTATTTTTAAATTGTTTTGAAACATCTTTCACCACAATGAGGATACAATAATTATTGGATTTGCTTCACAACCAACTATTGTGTTTTGTGCTTCACATTTTATATTGTATTTGGATAGACATTTTCACGTTTCTAACTTTGTTCTTTTTTTCACACTTTTTTGGGACACTGATCAATTTTTTATATTTTTATATTTTTCTATATCTGTTTGGATATTCCATTTTTTATTTTTATTTGCATCTATTCCTATTGGGATTCCTTATTTTTTAAAATGTTTTCATTCCTCTACACAACCAATAGGATTATCATCTTTACATTTATTTGGAACATTCACCGACCTAGGATACATTTCTTCACACACTGGTGTGTCAGTTTTCTCACATTGGACTGTTTCACAATCGGTCACCGACCTTAGAACTTTGCAAGAAGTCTATTTATTTACAAACTAATATCATATTCCCAGGACTTCACAGTCTTGTATATCTCTTATGTCATATTATTGTTTTTATTGCTTTATACTTCATTATTGAATTTTTGCCACTGTTTTTAAATTATTGTTCACATGGATCCATGTTTTTAGATTGTTGTTTTTTGTATTAGAGATACACATTAAATAAGTTTTAATATTTTAATATTTTATGAATATCATTACACCTTCCTCATTAGGATCTTAATCTCTTCACCTCTGCCTATTGGCTCTCACTCCTTATACTCCATCACTCAAATTGGAATAGAGTGTCAAGATTTTTTTTTTTTTTTAATGTAATTCAGAAAGATATAAGAAATGCAAAACTATCAATCTATTCTGGCTGAACAAAATATTATCTTACCTTTTTAATTGGAAGGCCCCTTCTTTTGCACTATTTAAGAAGGCAATAGCAAATTAGATAATTTTAGAACAATTTTCTCTATGTAGCTGTGCTGATAAAAAGATGAAAGACTATTTGTATAAGTGGGAAAGTAGAAATAAAACATATTCACTGGAGGTGCAACTACAACTTATTATATCCCTAAGGAAATCCAATTTTTATTTTTTTTTATTTTTTTGGGTACATGAAGGGAAATTGCCAGCAGAATGGGCAAACAATCATTTTGGGGGAATGTGATTGTTAGGGGGACGGGGTGTGGAAAGAGGTAAATTTCGTTTTTTTCCCTTCTTTTTCCCCCCAGTTCTACATCCACAGGCAATTATAAAGACAATATCCAACTAATTATGGTGCAGCTAATTTTACATACAATAAGTGGGCCATTATCTCAACTCTAAGATAGAGTGTATGTAATATTATGCCCTGGGCCTTGTGCTTAACTTTTATCCCAATAAAAGTATTTAGAAGCAATTACACTGTCTTTTTTTGTTTAGTTTCTCTGTGTTGTTAAGAAACTACAATTAAAACTGGCATAATAGTATCTATGTAAAGTTATTAATGTATTGAATCTTTATGCTAACTGTAAATTTATTAATCTTTTGGTAAACAATTGATGAAAAGCTGGGGTTATGTATACCTATTATTATAATGATTTTCTTTTGTTGCAATTACGCTGATGTTAAAGGGACAGTCAAGTTAAAAAAAAAACTTTCATGATTCAAATAGGGCATGTAATTTTAAACAACTTTCCAATTTACTTTTATCACCAATTTTGCTTTGTTCTCTTGGTATTCTTAGTTGAAAGCTAAACCTAGGAGGTTCATATGCTAATTTCTAAGACTTTGAAGGCTGCCTCTGCATGACAGTTTTTCACCACTAGAGGGCATTAGTTCATGTGTTTCACATAGATAACATTGAGCTCATGCATGTGCATTGAGCTCGTGAATGAGCACTGATTGGCTAAAATGCAAGTCTGTCAAAAGAACTGAAATAAGGGGGCAGTTTGCACAGGCATAGATACACGGTAATCACAGAGGTAAAAAGTGTATTAATATAACGTGTTGTTTATGCAAAACTGAGGAATGGGTAATTAAGGGATTATCTATCTTTTAAAACAACAAGAATTCTGGTGTTGACTGTCCCTTTAAGAATCTATGTAAATCCTTGATTACATTTGTACAACCATCATTACAATACTGTTTGTAGTAATGATATAGCTATGATTTTCTTTGTGGTGTTTTTCCCCTTCAGTGTTTGTATATATAGAATAAAAACAATAAAAATAAAATACTTAAAAAAAAAAATTAGGTTTATTTCAAACCTCACAGGTCCCATCTTCAAGAATATACAGTTGTTCCATCAAACCAACTAATGTGACAGTAATTTCCAATAACAATAAGCCTTTAGGGACACATTATTAAAGACAAACAATGTAGTCCTCTCCGGTCAGATTAGAGGCTCAGCCATGAAAATCCAAATGTAAATATTTACTTCTTGGATTCTGCTTTATTAATAGAGATTAATTAGATAGATGTGATGAGTGAAACAGAGTAGCTGTGTTAATACCAAGTAGTTGTGTATAGAGACCAGGTCTCCACTTGTCACTGGCCAGTTTATGGTGCAAATCCGGTGACAGATGAAATATAATCAAGGAAATTACAACCTGAATCTCAGATCGACGATCTGTAATACTGCAGCTGGGAGATTAGCAATGCCTGCGACAAACACAACTATCTCCAAACTGGCAAAATGCAGGAGGAAGTCGTAAGTTACATCCTCAGGTGTGTGACCAAATATGTACATATTTAATACATACATGTACATACACAAATACACACCCATACACAAATATATCAAAAAATATATTCACACACTCATTCATACACACACTCATCCTAAGGTGTGTGACCAAATATGTGCATATTTATTGCATACAAACCCATACACATACATACACACACACCCATACACAACTGCTCACACACACTCATACACGTATATACACAAATACACACCCATACACAAATATATCGAAAAATATATACACACGCTCATCCTAAGGTGTGTGACCAAATATGTGCATATTTAATACATACATGTACATACACAAATACACACCCATACACAAATATATTGAAAAATATATACACACACTCATACATACACACACCCATCCTAAGGTGTGTGACCAAATATGTGCATATTTATTACATACAAACCCATACACATATATACACACCCATACCCAAATACACACCCATACATACACACACACCCATACACAACTGCTCACACACACTCATACACGTATATACACAAATACACACCCATACACATACATACACACCCATACACATACATACACACACACCCATACACAACTGCTCACACACACTCATACACATATATACACAAATACACACCCATACACAAATATATCGAAAAATATATACACACGCTCATCCTAAGGTGTGTGACCAAATATGTGCATATTTAATACATACATGTACATACACAAATACATCGAAAAATACATACACACACTCATCCTAAGGTGTGTGATCAAATATGTACATATTTATTACATACAAACCCATACACATACATACACACCCACACACAAATACACACCCATACACATACATGCACACACACCAATACACAACTGCTCACACACTCTCATACACATATATACACAAATACACATCCATACACATAACACAAATACACACCCATACAAACCCATGCAAAAATACAAACCCATACACGTACAAACACAAATACACACCCCCATATATGTACATACACACACTCAAACACCCACATACACAAATACGCACCCATACACCGTACATACACAACTGCACACACACACACGTACATACACAAATATACACCCATACACATACATAAATACATACACATACATACATACACACACATCCTCCTATATATACATACAAAAATAAAAACACTCATACATGTACATACTGTACACAAATACACACACACCCTCCCTCCTATACATGCATACATAAATGCACACACACATGCACACCCTCCTAAACGTACATATACAAATACACACAGACATACACAAATACAAGGACACAATTATTTAGGTGCATACACAAATACACAGACACTCATACATGTACATACACAAATACATGCACACACACTTATACATGTACATACACAAATACACGCACACATACATCCACAAAATACACGTACACACACCTACACATACATACAAAGATACATGCACACATGCCCATACACACTCAAAAATGTACATGCACAAATACACCCATGCACATACACGTACATACACAAATACATGCACACACTCATACATACACAAATGCATGCACACACTCATACACAAATACACGCACACACACACACAAATACATGCACACACAAATACACGCACCCACAAACCTACATAAACAAATACACACACACTCATACATACACAAATACACGCACACACACACAAATACACGCACCCACAGACCTACATAAACAAACACACACTCATAACACAAGATAAGGTGTGTATACACACAGAGGCGTAACTAGAAACCACAGGGCCCAGGTGCAAGAATCTAAGAAGGGCCCCCCACCCCCCTACCCCACCCAAAAAAAAATGAGAATTTGATACATTCTTTTTTTTTTTTTAACCCAGAAAAAAAAATGTGATTCAGATTACATGTCTGCAAAATGAGGTACCCTGTGCCCAGTCTGTGAGATGGTCTGACCCCCTATTACTGTATATAGTGACACTGTTTAACCCACCAGTACTGTATAAAAGTGAGTTAGTGACACAGTCTGTAATCTGCCGGTGAGGTGGCTGGCCTGACCCTACCCGCCCCAATACTTTATAAAGTGACCACAGTAGTCTGTGACATGGTCCAGCCCCCCCGTACTGTATATAGTGATACTATATAGTAACACTGTTTACCCCTGCCCCCCCTCATGCTGTAGTAACAAGGTCTGTAATTTGGTGGTTCCACAAAATATACACACACATACATGCATGCATAAATACACACACAGTCACATACATACATACACACACATAAACACCAATGGGTAAAACAGAAAGACTAACCCCTGTTATGCGCATGTAGCTAATCAAGCTGTCAGATGTACACACACAGTAATACACAATCTCTCAATTTGGTCACACTGATGTCTGCTGATAGTCTCTCACACACTACACAGACATGCTGACAGTAACTCGTACATACACACAAGCACATGTTACACAGACTGCCTCACATACAGATAGTGCCACATACACAGTTACACACACTGTCACACAGACATTTAGTCAGACATACACAGACTGCCTCACATACAGATAGTGCCACATACACAGTTACACACACTGTCACACAGACATTTAGTCAGACATACACAGACTGCCTCACATACAGATAGTGCCACATACACACACTTTCACACATACAGTTACAAACACACACCAGCAATTTTAAATTTGGGGAGATGAGAAGTGGGACACACAGACTCTGTTTGACACACACTTTCACTCACAAACTCTTACACTCTCACAGACACACAAACACTATTCCACCCTATCCCTTATACACTCTCTCAAAGGCACTACCATTTCCCCACACACATACACACTCTCATACACATTCACACACACTTACACCCTCTCACACACACTTACACACTCTCACACACACTTACACACTCTCACACACACTCTCACACACACTTGCACACTCTCACACATACTTAAACACTCTCATACACATTCACACACACACTCTCACACATACATACACACTCTCACACATACTTAAACACTCTTATACACATTCACACACACTTACACACTTAAGACACTCTCACACACTCTCACATACTCATTCACACACACATACACACTCACACTTAAACACTCTTATACACATTCACACACACTTACACACTCACACACACTTACACACTCTCATACACATTCACACACACTTACACACTCTCAAACATTTTTAAACACTCTCATACACATTCACACATACACACTCTCACACACAGCCCAGAAATAGAAGCATTTTTATGAGGATTTTTACTTTATTTTTTTAAACATTAAGCACAATCATTCTGGGCTGTAAGGCTTTTTCAGGTAAAATAGCAAATGACATTCAGAAAGCATCCCCTCAAGTGGCTCTTGCAACAAGGCTTGCAAGTATTCTATTTCTTGTATAGTGACATATTACAACTTCTGCACTGTAAGCCGCTCTTGGGTCAGAAACATTTTAAAAAGAGGGGCACCATTTGGAGACTGTGTATACACACACATAATAAATATATATATATATATATATATATATATATATATATATATATATATATATATATATATATATATATATATATTGAGCATGGGTTGAACTATAAAACATACAGGAAAATGATTATAATATTAACAAATAACTGGCAATTGTGCTGTATTTTTACAAATATATCCCACTGGTAGCAAAGGGTTAAAATAAGTTAATAGAATGCTGAGAAGTCTCACCTAACAGCAGAAGTTATGTTCTGTAACTCTGTAAGGCTCAGTCAGTGAACCTAAATCAGCAGCAGGAGGAGGAGGGGGTCTTATCTGGTCAGACTCAGACAGAGAGCAGGAAAGGCAGGCAGCGTAACTTTCACAACAACTTTATTAATTCTACTGCAATGACCTCCCTTGTTACCTCTCTCTTCTGTGTGTTGCGCGTTAGCTGACAGGATGTAAATAACTCACATACTCACATCAGGGAAAGGCAAAGTGGGGGAGAGATCCACTGCTGAGCCTGCCGGTCACTGAGGTGCTGTCTGCTGGAACGGCAGGGAGGGCACCAAGTTCAAAACTTGCTAACTAGATAAGGAATAGTGTACTGATGTTTGCTTTCTAAAGCAAAAGCCAGAGCCTATTTACCTTACTGTTGTGCGCTCCGACTCTGTCTCTCTGCAATCCTCTCAGTCACAAGCCACAGACTGAGGTGCTCCCGCTCCTGACACTAACTCCTGCCGCCCGTCAAAATAACTGTTACAGCTCTCTCCCCCAGACTGCCACAATTGAAACATATACAAAAGAATTTCCATATTAAAAAATAAAAAAATGCATCTAATCTTTTAAAAAGTATGTGTGGGCCCTAGGCCATGATACGCCCCTGCCCCTGCCACAACAGAACAAGCAGCTGACCTGTACTCTGGATTACTGGCTGCATTCTGACATCTCCCGATTCTCCTGCCTCGCAGAGTCGCAGCCTCCTTCTTTCCCGCTCAGTCAGCAACCAGCAAATGTTTCAGAGCGTTGCCATGGTAACCTGCGGCAACGCTCTGATTTAAAACTGTTACAATTACAATTATGCAGGCACGCAGTCACTGAAAAAAAATACTGAAAAAAAAATGTTTGTTGGGGAAAAAAAAGTCAAAAGTTTGAAAAAAAGTTTTGTTGTGCTGAGGGCCCCCCCCCCAGGGTTAGACCTGCCGGGCCCGGTCGCAACTGCGATCTCTGCACCACTGATAGTTCCGCCCCTGTATACACACACACACACCAAAGCAGCGCAAATAACCTGATAGATAAAAATTATGTTTGGTATAAATAAATATGACAATACCTAGAAATATAATAGATATAAATATATAAAATTACAAATATAAATAACACCAAGTCCAATAGTAAAATACAAGAAATGTTCCTTATACTTATTCCAATATGGTGAAAAGTCAAATAGTGCAAGAGACTCCAGCAGCTCCTCTAGGACAGGTGATTCCACAGACCTTGATTGCAAGCAAGTTTTCTATAAAATAGAGAAGAGAGGAGCGCGGACTCAAATGCAGAGTATAAACAGTTTAATGTACAATACACACGACAAATGGCCACTCACAAGATAAAAACATAAAATCAGCATATGTGTAACAAATACACCATAGACTTATCGTCTCAAACCGGCATCCTTCTATATCACGAAGTTGTCAGAGTTATCGTGTCCCTCCCGGTGTTTTCCAAGTGCTACCAAATCCAAGTTGGCAAGTTGGAGACCCGCCCATCCCAGAGCCCTCCGTTCCTGTGAAGCCGACCCAGCTCAGAGTCTGCAGCTACGAGCCTGGAGGTTTGAGAGCAGAGGAACGCTACATTTCAGTAATATATTTACAGTCAGTTTGTCACCTTCCTTGCCTCATTTTATAGCGCCACAGTGTAGGCATATCTATTGTTGGTATTGTTGGTGCTGTCTTATGAACATTGCTTTGGAACATTTCCTATGAACACATCTTGCCAACTTGGATTTGGTAGCACTTGGAAAACACCGGGAGGGACACGATAACTCTGACAACTTCGTGATATAGAAGGATGCCGGTTTGAGACGATAAGTCTATGGTGTATTTGTTACACATATGCTGATTTTATGTTTTTATCTTGTGAGTGGCCATTTGTCGTGTGTATTGTACATTAAACTGTTTATACTCTGCATTTGAGTCCGCGCTCCTCTCTTCTCTATTTTATAGAAAACTTGCAAACACACACTCATACATACACAAATACACGCACACACACACAAACACACGCACCCACAGACCTACATAAACAAATACACACACACTCATACATACACAAATACACACAAATACACCCACCCACAGACCTACATAAACAAACACACACTCATACATACACAAATACTCGCACCCACACACAAATACACGCACCCACAGACCTACATAAACAAATACGCACACACACACTCATACATACACAAATACACGCACACACACAAATACACGCACCCACAGACCTACATAAACAAACACACACTCATACATACACAAATACACGCACACACACACAAACACACGCACCCACAGACCTACATAAACAAATACACACACACTCATACATACACAAATACACACAAATACACGCACCCACAGACCTACATAAACAAACACACACTCATACTTACACAAATACACGCACCCACACACAAATACACGCACCCACAGACCTACATAAACAAATACGCACACACACACTCATACATACACAAATACACGCACACACACAAATACACGCACCCACAGACCTACATAAACAAACACACACTCATACATACACAAATACACGCAAACACACACAAACACACGCACCCACAGACCTACATAAACAAATACACACACACTCATACATACACAAATACACACAAATACACGCACCCACAGACCTACATAAACAAACACACACTCATACATACACAAATACACGCACCCACACACAAATACACGCACCCACAGACCTACATAAACAAATACGCACACACACACTCATACATACACAAATACACGCACACACACAAATACACGCACCCACAGACCTACATAAACAAACACACACTCATACATACACAAATACACGCACACACAAACACACGCACCCACAGACCTACATAAACAAATACACACACACTCATACATACACAAATACACACAAATACACGCACCCACAGACCTACATAAACAAACACACACTCATACATACACAAATACACGCACCCACACACAAATACACGCACCCACAGACCTACATAACCAAATACACACACACTCATACATGTACATATAAAAATACATAAATAGGAGCGTGCATGTGTCTCAAGAAGTCTATGGCAGCAGTGCTTGTAACTATGTATAATGTTGCTAATAACAATGTAGCAAACACAGCTGCCAGATGGCTACAGATGCATGCACGCTCCTGAGCTCAGCTATGATTACTCTATAAAAAAGGATACCAAGAGATCTAAGCAAAATTGATAATAGAAGTAAATTGTAAAGCTGCTTAAAATGGATATTCTGACCAATCCATTTAAAGGGATATGAAACCCCAAAAAAATTATTTTGTGATTCAGACAGCACATACCATTTTAATTTTTTTTCCCCAATTTACTTCTATTATCAAATTTGCTTTGTTCCCATGATATTATGTGTTGAAGAGCTACCTAGGTAGGCATCTGAAGCACTACAATGCAGTGCTCTTGCAAAGGGATAACATTCTTGCTAAAACGCTGCCATATAGTGTTCCAGAAATGGGTCAGCTTCTAAGCTTACGTCCCTGCTTTTCAACAAAAGTTACCAAGAGAATGAAGAAAAATTGATAATAGAAGTTAATCACATGCTCTATCTGAATCATGAAAAAAATGGGGTTTTAATATCCCTTTAAGTTTCATTTTGTTAAGTTCTGTGTGCACATGAAGTACAAAGACGCAAACACCCATAAGGCACGTCCCCAGCACTAGGTGCTGCATGCAAGGGTAACTACAAAAACACTAAACTTCCTTCCTGACTACAATTTTGTGCATACACATTTTCATGCTAGGAGCACAGAACAAGTGCACAGCGTCTCTCTTCCCCACACGGCAGTGCACACTGAAGACGCCTATCTGTAGCTCCTGGAAGGACTGGGGACTAGCTGGTCAGATGCATATTGCAAAGACTTGTGCATCTATGAAAGGTTTAATTGAGTAAGGTGTGAGTCCAGCCTTGCTGTCCATAGGTTGTAAACACAAGCAAGGTGCACAGTATAACTGATTTTAGCTGATATTTACCTACACTATGCAGATCCACGGGATATGAGCAGGTGAGTTACGGGCTTTGGTACTAAATACCATACCCCATTTTACATATAAGTCAGGGAACAGTACAGAGATGATGGTTTTGTTACATTCTGTCCTTGCAGCATCCTATTAACACAGGTACTGTGCACAGGCAATAAGTTAACATAAAACCGGCCCTTTAATAACAGAAAAGGTTCACATTAGACATGTGCGTTTCGTTTCGGCCAAATTTAGTTTTCGGCCTGATTATGGCCGATTCAGAGATCTGAATGCATCCGAATCGGAAAATCCCGAAAATGAATAAATCAGTTTCCGAATTTTCGGATACATTATTCATATTGGGAATTTTTCATTGTTCTAATCTAATCTAAACCGCAGTTCCCCGACACCGCCGACACTAAGTAAATCACTAAATAAAGCTAAAGTATTAACCCCTAAACCGCAGTTCCCCAACATCGCCGACACTAACTAAACCTATTAACCCCTAAACCGCAGTTCCCAAACATCGCTGACACAAACTAAACCTATTAACCCCTAAACCGCCGTTCCCAAACATCGCCAAAACTAACTAAACCTATAAACCCCTAGACCGCAGTTTCCAAACATCACCAAAACTAACTAAACATTTTAACCCCTAAACCGCAGTTCCCCGACATGAACTAAACCTATTAACCCCTAAACCGCAGTTCCCAAACATCACCGACACTAACTAAACCTATTAACCCCTAAACCGCAGTTCCCAAACTACACCACATCGCCAACACTAACTAAACCTATTAACCCCTAAACCGCCGGCCCCCACATCGCAACAACATAAATTAAACTATATTAACCCCTAAACCTAGAAGAGCAGGATCAACAAGAGGTTGAAAAAGTATGCATTTCTTTAGCACTTCATTCTCCCCTTGAGAATTTATACATAGAACACCTTTAGTAGGATGAAGTGGTGATTTGAATTAAAATTTAACCTTTATTGGTTTTATTAAAAAAACAGAACACACAACATAAAGAGTTACAAACACAAAAAGTAAGGGCCCATAGAATGAGTATATCAAATTACTCAGTGCAGTTAACAGTATTATAAATTCAAAAGTGTGATCACTTGGCAGTGTACTTAATAAGAAGATGGAATATATTGAAATCTCCTAAGAGAAGATAAATAGATACAATATGAGTAAGTTTTGCTGAGTATAATATACTCAGCAAAACTTACTCATATTGTATCTATTTACTCTTTATGTTGTGTGTTCTGTTTTTTTAATAAAACCAATAAAGGTTAAATTTTAATTCAAATCACCACTTCATCCTACTAAAGGTGTTCTATGTATAAATTCTCAAGGGGCGAATGAAGTGCTAAAGAAATGCATACTTTTTCAACCTCTTGTTGATCCTGCTCTTCTAGTTAATTCATGCATAAGCACTCAAGCTAAGGAAATAAATCCAATTTTGATAATAGCATCTCCCACATACTAGTGTAGTGCTGTTGCACTCTTTTGTCTTCAATTAACCCCTAAACCTAACACCCCTAACTTTAACATAATTAAAATAGACCTAAATTAAAGTTACAATTATTAACTAACTACCTATTTAAAAATAAATACAAACTAAAAATAAAACCTAAGCTAGCTACAATATAACTATTTACTAACTACCTAGTTAAAATAAATACAGGTAGCCCTCAGTTTACGCCGGGGTTAGGTTCCAGGAGGAATGGTTGTAAATCGAAACCGTTGTAAATTGAAACCCAGTTTATAATGTAAGTGAGTGGGAAGTGAGGGGGTTAGGTTCCAGGCCCCTCTCAAAATTGTCATAAGTAACATCTAATACATTATTTTTAAAGCTTTGAAATGAAGACTTTAAATGCTGAACAGCATTATAAACCTAATAATATAGATTGTATCATCATCAAACTAAGTTTAATGAACAAAAACATTTGCTAAACATCACCTAATAAAATAATTACACAACAGACTGCATCATCATCAAACTAAGTTTAATGAACAAAAACGTTTTTTTACTTGCATTTTTCTGCAATCAGTTCTCTGCATTGTTAGCATGTTAGATAATATTGGGTCTGCACCTAATCTAAGCATTTCAATCTGCAGTGATTAACAGGCAGTTAGGCACCCTCACCTCAAGCAGCAGGACAAGAAGATAATAGGGAAGTGGCTGCTAAATCTTGCTCGATAGCTAATGTCTGCTCTGTGTACACAGAGCAATTTCAGGCTGTTAAAGGGCCACTAAACCCAAAATCTTTCTTTCATGATTCAGATAGAACATACAAATTTAAACCACATTACAATTTACTTCTTTTATTTATTTTGCTTCATTTTTTAGATATCCTTAGTTGAAGAAAAAGCAATGCACATGGGTGAGCCAATCACATGAGGCTTCTATGTGCAGCAACCAATCAGCAGCTACTGAGCATATCTAGATATGCTTTTTAGCAAAGAATATCAAGAGAATAATAGATAATAGAAGTAAATTAGAAAGATGTTTAAAAATGCATTCTCTTTCTAAATCATGAAAGAAAAAATGTGGGTGTCATGTCCCTTTAAGTAGCATAACTTTGCTGCAAAACAAGCGGACAGCTCCACCTACTGGCCATTTTAATTAGTGCACTTTGCTTTCCAAAGCTTTTCAATAGCAGTCACATGGCTGAAAAAAAGGTTGTTATTCTGAAACGGAGCAAATTGAACCGGCGTAAACCGAGGGCCACCTGTACAAACTTACCTGTGAAATAAAAATAAAACCTAAGCTTACATGAATAAAACCTAACATTACAAAAATAAAAAACCTAACATTACAAAAAAAATTGAAACTAAAATTCCAAAAAACGAAATTATCTAAAATAATAAAAATTATTCCTATTCTAATACCCCCCTATTCTAAAAAAAAAAAAAACACCCCAAAATAAAAAAACCCTAATCTATAATAAACTACCAAGGGCCCTTAAAAGAGCCTTTTGTAGGGCATTGCCCTAAAGTTAAACAGTTCTTTTGGAAACAAATAAAAAAAAAACACCACCCCCTAAACCCATAAAATAAAAAAATAAAAAAAATAAAAAAAAACCTAATCTACCCATTGCCCTGAAAAGGGCATTGGTATGGCCATTGTCCTTAAAAGGGCATTCAGCTCTATTACTGCCCTTAAAAGCGCATTCAGTTATTTTTCGACCCAAAGCCCTAATCTAAAAAAAAAACAACACCCAAAAAACGAACACTAACCCCAAAATCGGTACTCACAGTTGCTGAAGTCCGGCAAAAGATCTTCATCCAGGCGGCTCCATCTTCATCCATCGCGGGACCTGTATCTTCTTCATCCCTGTAGAGGCGGAACGGTCAATGCACGGAGGCAGAGGTCCAGGCTGAGGTCCATCGGTCCGACGTGGAGGTCCTCTTCATGCGATCGTCCGCCGCACACTGAGGATTTAATGCAAGGTACCCCTTTTATATTGGGGTACCGTTGAATTCCTATTGGCTGAAAAATTTAAATCAGCAAATAGGAATTAGAGCTGCTTAAATCCTATTGGCTAATTTGAACAGCCAATAGGATTTAAGCAGCTCTCATTCCTCAGTGTGCGGCGGACGATTGCACGAAGAGGACCTCTGCCTCTGCGCATCAACCGCTCCACCTCCGCAGGGATGAAGAAGATGCTGGTACAGCGATGGATGAAGATGGAGCCGCCTGGATGAAGATGCTTCGCCGCTGGGATGAAGATCTTTCGCCGGACTTCAGCAACTGTGAGTACCGATTTT
Organism: Bombina bombina; assembly: GCF_027579735.1. Lineage (NCBI taxonomy): Eukaryota > Metazoa > Chordata > Amphibia > Anura > Bombinatoridae > Bombina > Bombina bombina. Next base: position 194,697,584 of record NC_069505.1, on the reverse strand, counting down.
GGGGTTAGTGTTAGGTTTTTGTTTTGTTTTTTGTGTTTTTTTTTTTTTTTAAATTAGGGCTTGGGCAGTAAAAGAGCTTAATGCCCTTTTAAGGGCAATGCCCACACAAATGCCCTTTTCAGGGCAATGGGTAGATTATGTTTTTTTTTTATTTTGTGGGGATGGGGGTTTGTAATGTTAGGGGTTCTTTGTTTTTATTTTTTAGCAAATGAGCTGTTAACTTTAGGGCAATGCCCTACAAAAGGCCCGTTTAAGGGCTATTGGTAGTTTATTATAGATTCGTTTTTTTTATTTTGGGGTGTTTTTTTTTTTTTTTTTTTTTAACGGGGTATTAGAATAGGAATAGTTTTTATTATTTTGGATAATTTCGTTATTTTTTTATGGGTTTCGGGGGTGGGGGTTTATAATGTTAGGGGGTGTTTGTTTTTCTTTTTTTTGCAATGCCCTACAAAAGGCCCTTTTAAGGGCTATTGGTAGTTTATTTTAGATTAGGTTTTTTTATTTTGGAGTGTTTTTTTTTTTTTTTTAACGGGGTATTAGAATTGGAATAATTTTTATTATTTTGGATAATTTCATTTGTTATTTTTTGTAATGGTAGTTTTTTTATTTTTTTGTAATTTTAGTGTTTATTATTTTTTGTAATTGTAGTTTTAATTTTTTAGTAATCTTAGGTTTTTTTATTGTTAGTAATGTTAGTTTTTTTTATTTTTACTAATGTTAGGTTTTATTAGTGTAAGCTTAGATTTTATTTTTATTTCACAGGTAAGTTTGTATTTATTTTAATTAGGTAGTTAGAAAATAGTTATATTGTAGCTCGCTTAGGTTTTATTTTTATTTCACAGGTAAGTTTGTATTTATTTTAACTAGGTAGTTAGAAAATAGTTATATTGTAGCTCGCTTAGGTTTTATTTTTATTTCACAGGTAAGTTTGTATTTATTTTTTAATTTAAATAGTTTTTTATTATTGCCCATAAAACATCAACAATAATACTGTGACAGAGAGAAAAACTTATGACAAATTACACAGGCCCAACATGTTAAGATTTTCAAATTTCACAAGATATATAAACATATAACAGTTGGAAAAATGATTCATTGTAGGGGAGATCTCTCATTGTAAAGTCTTTTAAGTGTCCAAAAGCATAGTGTCCCAAGAAGCTTTACATAAAGGTCCATAACTTAACCATCGAGGACCCATGCCAGCACAAGCTTTATCATTGTCTGTGTAGCTATTGATTGGGCAATTGGTTTTCGACACATGCTCCCTCAAGGTTTCTTATCTTTTTCTCAGATAGTGATATATTCTCGTCAGGGAACATCTTTATATTGGGGGTAACAATGTTAAACGTTTTTGATCACATCAACCCATGTAACTTAACCATAACCGTTAATTCTACTAATAACCTGGAACATAAATAATAAGAGTAATAAAAATAAAAACAAAAATTCAAAGAAAGTAATGTGTCGTCACTGTACCTTTATCTCTTATGTTATCTAGAGATAACTTACTCATCTAGCCTCGCTTTATAATATCCTATTCAAAGCTGTCAATTATCCTTTTATCACCTCTATCTTGGCCTTGTTTGCCCTTCCTTCAACTTGCTGCATTCTCAACTGCTCTAGCTCTCTTGTATGTATTACTCTCCATTATCCAATAATACCAGATCTTCTGAAATTGGGTTTCTGTATTCTGTATAAATGCAGCTGACTCATACATCAGATATACTGAGTGGATTCTAGCTAACACTTCTGACCACGATGGAGTATCAACCTTCCAATACTTAGCTATGGCTATTCTCGTTGTGGTGCATAAAATTCTAATGAAGGTGTTAATATGTTTGTTAAGTCTCGGTATGTTTTCATGTAGCAGGGCCTGAGCAGAGGTGAGAGAGATTCTTTCATCTAATACCCTACTCAGCAAAGTGGACAATTCGTTCCATACATCCCTAACTTTTGGACATTCCCACCACATGTGGATATATGAACCCCGTATTCCACAGCCTCTATAACAAAGGTTAGAGCTCACAATTCCCATACGGGCCGTCTTAGTAGGGGTCAAGTACCATCTGTAGGATGTTTTAAGCACATTTTCTCTGAGATCAGCACTAATAAGTCCCTTACTAGCCTGATGCAAAGTCTGCTTCCATTTATCTAGGTCCAATTCCTTATCTAAGTCTGTTTCCCACTGTAACATTAGCCTAGTTTTGGTGTTAGCTCTCGTTTCTTGGATGGATATGTAGAGTCTAGATATCGCTCTTTTGGACCTAGTATTTGAAGTGCATAGTTGTTCTAACTCAGTTAGCCGATAACAAACTGTGTGCTGTGAGAGGTAAGTCCTTATGGCTGAGGTTACCTGAAGGTACAGAAACCACTGGAGTGGAAGAGGATCCAGTCTCTGCTGTAGCTGGGTGAAGGTCATTATCTTACCCTGAAGTTGCATGTCAGCCACCCTGTACAACCCCTTGTTCTCCCATTTCCCAATATGATGCCTAAATTCCTTATGTATGATGTTCTTTAAGGGCCTAATCACTGTGTGTGCAGGAAGTAATATCTCTGTGTGACTCAACTGTTTCCACTGGTGTCTAGAATATTGCGTGATCCTGTTCTGAATTAACTTGCGGTCGCTATGGGTTTCATCTCGCCAGAGTATGTCATCTGGGTTCTCCTGCCCCGCCAGTTTTGCTTCTAAGATAGGCCAGAGCACTTCATTTTGCTTCCTACTTAGGATTGAGTCTTGGGCTAACCTTGCTGCTTTATAATAATCTAGTAAATTTGGGTCCCCCACTCCTCCCAATTGCCTATGTGTGTTTAGAATTTGACGAGGGATTCTCGGGTGTTTGTTGTCTCTCAGGAAACTATGAATGTCTCTCTGTAAATTTACTATATCTGGGGTCACAATCTTAATTGGAAGCACCCTGAACAAATAAAGAATCCTGGGTAGAATCGTCATCTTAACCGCGGATAATCTACCATACCATGAGAAACCCATCTTACTCCATTTTCTCAGATCTGATCTCATGGTTTTAAGCATCGGGGCGTAGTTTGCCTCGTATAATTTAGACGAGTGTGTTGTCAGTTTTATACCTAAGTAGTTAAGCCCGTTCGGTACCCATCTGAAATCAAAATTGGCCTCAATTAGTTTTATAGTGTGTTTTGGTAATGATAGTGGGAGTGCCTCACACTTCTCTGCATTAATTTTGTAGCCTGATATCTGGGAGAATGAGTGTATTGCTTGGTAGACATGAGGGAGCGATACCAATGGCCTGGAGATAGTGAGCAACACATCGTCCGCAAATAGAGTGATTTTGTGATTAAAAGTACCTATCTCCAGGCCAGTTATATCTGGGCAGTTGCGAATATAGGCCGCCAATGGCTCAATACAGATTGCGAATAATAAAGGTGAAAGTGGGCATCCCTGTCTTGTACCATTTAGGATGGGTATATCCTCTGATTGGTGTCCAATTGCTCTGATATGTGCTGTAGGTGATGAGTATAATCCTTTAATAGCTTGTAGAAATCTATCTTTAAAGCCTAGTTCTGTCAGCAGTGTTATCATATACCTCCAGTCAACCCTATCAAATGCCTTCTCCGCATCCAACGAAAGGATCAGAGAAGGCACTTTGTGGTCCCACAGAAAGTCTATAACAGATACCATTCTACGGATATTGTCTGGGGCTTCCCTATCTTTAATAAATCCTACCTGATCGGGGTGTATTATTCTGGGTAATATATGTTTCAATCTGTTGAAACACAAAATTTTCGTTACTACTTTAAGATCTTGGTTGATTAGGGAGATTGGGCGGTAGCTAGAACAAAGAGTAGGGTCCTTCCCTTGTTTTGGGATAACCACTATCTTAGCTCGTAGCAATTCTGGGGGTATCTCTCCTCCTTCCATTATGTGGTTCGCAAACACCAATAAGTGGGGGATTAAGATGTCTTTGAACGCTTTATAATATTCTCCAGAGAATCCATCAGGCCCCGGAGCCTTACCCGGCTTAAGGTCCTTAATGGCACTGATCACCTCTGCCTTTGTAATTTTGGAATTCAGAATTGTATTATCTTCGTCGGTGAGTGGTTGTAAATTTGCTTTTAGTAGGAAAGACCTAAATAACTCTCTTGTTTCTAGCGTCTGTTGCACCTTCGTGCCGTCATATAGATCTCTATAAAACTTGGCAAAGGCATTAACAATTTCTTGGGGATGTGAGGTTAATCTGCCAGACGTAGTCTGAATAGTTGGTATGGAGAGGATTTGGTAGTTATCCCTGATCTTTTTTGCAAGATATCTATCGGGCTTATTAGCAAAAATAAAGTAGTTAGTTTTCAGTTTCTGTGCTGCCCTAATAGATTGGTCATTAAGAATATTATGTAATTCTTGCTTTTTATTGGTGAGTTTATGTAAGGCTATTTTTGAGCTAGTTGCTTTATGAGTTTGTTCGAGTTTAACAATCTCAGCATTTAATCTTCTAATTGTAGTCTCTGTTTGTTTTTTATACATTGCTTTCTCCTTAATTAGCATCCCCCTGATTACTGCCTTATGTGCCGCCCAGGGTATAATAGGATTTACTGTCGTGTCTATATTAATCTGCCAATATTCTTTTAAATTTTGTAATACTTTGTCTTTTATGTGTGGGAATTTAATACAGGTTGGGTCATAGGTCCACGTTTTGATCCTTCTCGGGTCAGTTAAGTCACCAAAACAAAGTATAGTCATCGAGTGGTCTGACCATACGCAGGGCAGGATATCTACTGAGTGTAGTGTCGGCTGAATAATTTGGCTTGTAAAAACATAGTCAATTTTTGAGTAGCTGTTGTGGGCTGCTGAGTAATAAGTGGTTTCTTCCCTCCCTCTATTCATCAATCTCCAAGTGTCCTGCAGCGTGTGTTGGTTTAGTGAATCTAAGATATTTTTTGCTGTTACTCCCTGTCTCTGTTTTTTTTTGGATTGTAGAGTAAGAGTCTGTTTAGTCAGTGTCTGCAAGTCAATGTTAAAGTCCCCTGCCAATATAATTCTCTTTCTAGACCAACCCGTCAACAGATTAGAGATCATGTTAAAGAATTTATCTTGCTGTTCATTAGGGGCATACACGTTGCACAAAAGCACCTCCTCTCCCCCCAGCTGCCCCAAAACCAACAGGTATCTGCCCTCCTTATCCGATATTGTTTCCTTATGTATGAATGGGATCGAGGAATGAATTAGGATAGAGACTCCTCTTTTCTTTGCATCCAATGCAGAATGAAATTGCATTGGATAATCTCTTGCCCAATATTTGGGGATAGTGGTTTTTAAAAAATGGGTTTCTTGAAGATAGATAATAGTGGCCCTCAACTTTCTATAATTTGACATCGCTGTTCGCCTTTTTACATCGGTGTTTAAGCCTCTCGCATTGTGCGAGAGTAAGACTATTTTAGGTAACGACATAACAAGGAATTATCTGTAAGTGCGTGTTTATCTTAGCGCTATATATATGGAGGTCATGTGGCTGAGTCATACCGCCCCCGGGAACTCTTGTACCTGTATATGTGAAGCACTCCCACCTCTGCTCAGAGAACCTTCTCGACCCTTCAGGGTTCCAATCCCTTTGTAAGACAGCATTAGTAGATGAGACTATAACCCTTGTACAGTGATTCGCACATCTATTTAAGAAAAAATTAAAACATAACATAAAGAACAGTAACTTATAAAAACAAACATTTCGATTGAACATATAGCCAACCAGGAGCTAGGTAAACCTTAAATGCTAACCTAACACAAATTGCTAACATTACTTTACTCCTAAGGAGTGAGGAAACCCATAGTGGATCTCCAGACCTTGTCTCCCGTCGACCTCTCAGGTTTCAGCGTATCCGAGAGGGACAAGAAACAACTTGAAGTGAGTTCATCCTATTGTTATCTGATTGAGGCAGTTTTCTACATTCTAAAGGCTTCAGGTTTTAGCCTTCTTCTTGGCTACTTTCTGCCATTTAGATCTCTGGGATTTTGCACGGGACTGGGGAGGACCAGATGTGTGTGGTGGGGGTTCTTCTGACAGGTGCTCCGGAGGTTCTAGGTTCAGAAATTTGCAAAGATCTGGTATTTCCTCCACTGTTTTGATTGTAGATGTTTTACCATTTCGTAGCACATGTAGTGCAAAGGGGAAGCCCCATCTGTAGGGTATATTATTTTTCCTTAGCAAGAGGGTGAGGGGTCTAAGTGCAAAGCGTCTCTGTAGTGTTTTAATACACAGGTCCTGGTAGAACTGTGTATTTATTTTTTAATAGGTAGTTACTAGTTAATAATTGTAACTTTAATTTAGGTCTATTTTAATTATATTAAAGTTAGGGGGTGTTAGGTTTAGGGGCTAATATAGTTTAATTTAGGTTGTTGCGATGTGGGGGCCGGCAGTTTAGGGTTTAATAGGTTTAGTTAGTGTTGGAAATGTCGGGGAACTGCGGTTTAGGAGTTAAAGGGACATGAAACCCAAAATTTTTCTTTCATGATTCAGATAGAGAATACAATTTTAAACAACTTTACAATTTACTTCTATTATTTAATATGCTTCCTTTTCTTGTTATTCTTTGCTGAAAGCTTTATCTAGGAAAGCTCAGGAGCAGCAGACAACCTAGATTCTAGCTGTTGATTGGTGGCTGCATATATATATATATCGATTGTGATTGGCTCACCCATGAGTTCAGTTAGAAACCATTAGTGCATTACTGCTACTTCAACAAATGATACCAACAGAATGAAACAAATTAGATAATAGAAGTAAATAAGAAAGTTGTTTAAAAATGTATTCTCTATCTGAATCATGAAAGAAAAAAATTGGGTTTCATGTCCCTTTAATAGGTTAAGTTAGTGTTGGCGATGTTTGAGAACGGTGGTTTAGGGATTAATAGGTTTAGTTAGCGTCTGCAATGTTTGCGAACTGCGGTTTAGGGGTTAATAGGTTTATTTAGTTGGGCGATGTCGAGGAACTGTGGTTTAGGGGTTAATTGGATTAGGTAGTGTTGGCGATGTGGTGGGGGTGTGGTTTAGGGGTTAATAGCTTTATTTAGTGTCCGTGATGTGGGTGGTGGTGGCGGCAGTTTTAGATAATTTTGTTTCGGCATTCGCCAGCAATTTAGTTATGTTAAATTAAATCGTATTTTCGGATCCATTCTATATTCATATGCATTATTCTATTCTAAACTTCAGAATAGAATAATGCATATGAATAAAGAATGGATCCCAAAAAACAATTAACTTTTATCGAAACAATTTTTTTTTTTTAAACTTAACTAAACTAATTTGAAGAAACAAAGTAATTTATTTAACTAATGAAAACAAAACAAATTTTTAAGCGACGCACATGTCTAGTTCACATTAATTTATCTTTAAAGGGTGCTAAACACTATGAGATTGTAATCTAAAATGTTTAATCAAATGTGTTAAAAAAAACAAACTCTGAATATGCCTTTTATTCTGTTCCCTTTTCTGTAATTTAATTCTGAAAATGGTCATCTTCTCAGTTCCAGCAAGAAGTACTCCAGACTTAGCTAAATGTCACTCATTAGGGACTCATTTACAGCTGCCCTTGATTGGTGTACACTAAGGCAAAAACCTAGATTACAACACAACACTAACGTTTTATATATTTCATTTTTGTAATATTTAAACAATAAATTTAAGTTTATTCTCAGGTTTATCTTATATTTAAATATATTGCTATATGTATCATTTATTTTGTGTTTTAAGTGTCTAAAACACTTCATTTTCCAGCTATTTGGTTTTACACTTTAGTATTAAAGTGATGGTAAATTCACCTCACTTACTTTTAATATATTGAAAACTCTAGTTAAGCATATCGATGTGCTTATTTTGTATGTAATTTACTGAGCGCACGCTTCCGTGCTTGTAACTAGAATCAGCCTTGAAGTGCAACTGCGCAGCTCGCTAAAATATTTGCGCAGCTGAAACAGTGAATTGGGTTCCTCGCTGTTTCAGCTGCGCAAATAGCGTAGCGAGCAGCGCATGTGCAGTTGCACTTCAAGGCTGAGTCTGATTCTAGTTACAATCACGGGAGCATGCTCTCAGTAAATTACATAGGGCGCATGGTGAAGCTCCAATTGGCTGTAAGATCTGCCAGTCAAATCACAGAATAAGAAAATCAGTGACAGAGGCTGAATTGAAGCAGGTGACGGAGCCTCACAAAAACTGTTTTATGGAAGTTGAATTAGATTTGAAATAAAATAAGCACAGCGATATAATAAACATTACTAGAGATTACAATATATTAACAGCTGACGAGGTGAATTTACCATCACTTTAACAAAGATATTTTTACCATCGAATACACAAGACTTATTTTTCAGCTATTATTAACTATGAGGACGTTTGTCAGATGTAAAAATCCTTGAACATGAACACAGTACCCCAAACCCATATAAGTGGTAGCGATGAAAGCGTGCGCGCACAGTGCATTGTAACATTTGTACAGCATGATGATTTTATATATAGATATATATATATATATATACACAGTATATATAAATAAAAGTATACAGATTAGCACCTAGGTGAACCAATCCAGCACTAGCTCATATAGGATCAAAAATTCAAATTTTAACCAGCATACAAAAATTCATAGGAGACCCAAGAGTAAATGTATGTAAATGACTGTCTGTTCATATTTATTTTTATTTTGTATTTTATTTTATTTTTTCAGGTAAGAATACCTCTTTATATAAGATCATTTACTTTAAATGCCTATTATATATGTTGGGATCTGTGTTGTTGTTTTTCTGCTATTGGCAGATGAACAAGATTTTTGTGTGTCTATTAATGTGATGCATTGGATATTTCCTTAAAACAATCATATATAAGCATTATTTCCAGTCCAACAATATGACCTTATATTGGTATGTTTATTAATATGTTTTTACTTTAAAAAACAAAACAAAAGTATGATCCAAAGCAATCCAGCCTCAATAAATAAAAAGTTAAAAGCGAAACTTTATTGGCTCATTTAAAATCGTAGCAAAACCGCGTCAATACCGATCTCTAGACAGGGAATTCAGACAAGAGTGAAATGGTCTGACTCTGACCAGTTCCGGTCCTGACGACCGTAATCATAGACCTAATTGTATACAGGTAGGTTGTGTTTAAAAAGGATAAAAGAACAATCTCATTGGCTAAAAGTAAATGATGTCATCATTAACTCCTAGTTTGCAATTACTTAATTAAGTATTTTACAATTGTGTTTGACAATTTTTCAATTCAATACTCTGGATAGGCCAGTACATAAACAGTTATTAGTTTTATAACATATATTCAAAGATTAAGAACAAATATCCATAGATATGCATAGCACTGTCTACACCTTATTATCACATATGTATGCATCACAAACTTATCCATAAGTCACATTATATAGTATAATACTATGCAATATCCCTTGTTTTCAGAGAGCAAAGACCCCTTACATTCAAAAGATATAAAAGAAACTATTGCATCCAAATTAATATACATGTATACAGGGAGTGCAGAATTATTAGGCAAGTTGTATTTTTGAGGATTAATTTTATTATTGAACAACAACCATGTTCTCAATGAACCCAAAAAACTCATTAATATCAAAGCTGAATATTTTTGGAAGTAGTTTTTAGTTTGTTTTTAGTTATAGCTATTTTAGGGGGATATCTGTGTGTGCAGGTGACTATTACTGTGCATAATTATTAGGCAACTTAACAAAAAACAAATATATACCCATTTCAATTATTTATTTTTACCAGTGAAACCAATATAACATCTCAACATTCACAAATATACATTTCTGACATTCAAAAACAAAACAAAAACAAATCAGTGACCAATATAGCCACCTTTCTTTGCAAGGACACTCAAAAGCCTGCCATCCATGGATTCTGTCAGTGTTTTGATCTGTTCACCATCAACATTGCGTGCAGCAGCAACCACAGCCTCCCAGACACTGTTCAGAGAGGTGTACTGTTTTCCCTCCTTGTAAATCTCACATTTGATGATGGACCACAGGTTCTCAATGGGGTTCAGATCAGGTGAACAAGGAGGCCATGTCATTAGATTTTCTTCTTTTATACCCTTTCTTGCCAGCCACGCTGTGGAGTACTTGGACGCGTGTGATGGAGCATTGTCCTGCATGAAAATCATGTTTTTCTTGAAGGATGCAGACTTCTTCCTGTACCACTGCTTGAAGAAGGTGTCTTCCAGAAACTGGCAGTAGGACTGGGAGTTGAGCTTGACTCCATCCTCACCCCGAAAAGGCCCCACAAGCTCATCTTTGATGATACCAGCCCAAACCAGTACTCCACCTCCACCTTGCTGGCGTCTGAGTCGGACTGGAGCTCTCTGCCCTTTACCAATCCAGCCACGGGCCCATCCATCTGGCCCATCAAGACTCACTCTCATTTCATCAGTCCATAAAACCTTAGAAAAATCAGTCTTGAGATATTTCTTGGCCCAGTCTTGACGTTTCAGCTTGTGTGTCTTGTTCAGTGGTGGTCGTCTTTCAGCCTTTCTTACCTTGGCCATGTCTCTGAGTATTGCACACCTTGTGCTTTTGGGCACTCCAGTGATGTTGCAGCTCTGAAATATGGCCAAACTGGTGGCAAGTGGCATCTTGGCAGCTGCACTCTTGACTTTTCTCAGTTCATGGGCAGTTATTTTGCACCTTGGTTTTTCCACACGCTTCTTGCGACCCTGTTGACTATTTTGAATGAAACGCTTGATTGTTCGATGATCACGCTTCAGAAGCTATGCAATTTTAAGAGTGCTGCATCCCTCTGCAAGATATCTCACTATTTTTTACTTTTCTGAGCCTGTCAAGTCCTTCTTTTGACCCATTTTGCCAAAGGAAAGGAAGTTGCCTAATAATTATGCACACCTGATATAGGGTGTTGATGTCATTAGACCACACCCCTTCTCATTACAGAGATGCACATCACCTAATATGCTTAATTGGTAGTAGGCTTTCGAGCCTATACAGCTTGGAGTAAGACAACATGCATAAAGAGGATGATGTGGTCAAAATACTCATTTGCCTAATAATTCTGCACACAGTGTATGAATACTGTCAGATATGCTATTAGTATTAAAGCATTAACCAATTCTTATACAAGTGCTTACAAATATGTGAAAAACAATGGACACATGGATCAGTACATACATAAATCATTCCCTCAATAGATATATAGAAAAGGGAGAAAATTCCCTTCTCTCCTGTTATTTCATTATGTAGTTAATGGGATAACCTAATTACTTATGCCAGGTAGCTATACTCAAGTTCAAACAGACTAAACCATAACAAAGTCTCAGGGAATTGTAAAGCAAATTAGCTACTACCCTGACCTCAACCGCTACAGGTAATAGAACTGCCGCTCCTACCTACTACCTGATAGGATAATATCTCAGGGTGAGTGTATGTATGGCATATTATACCTTATTGTTAAGAATCCCAAAATCTATGTCTGTGTGACAAATTCTATACACTAGGGGGCATATCTCTTGAGCTTAGAGCTACACTAAATAGTCCTAGGTAGAGCCAGTTATAACAGGTAGTAATAACTGTCATCTCGCTATTAAAGCCCTAGGTATTATCTCTGCCAGTAATTTATGATGTCATACTCCCTTAGTTGAATCCCTTAGGTAGCAGGATATCCAGTTTGTAGATTCAAAAGATCTCGTGTCTACTCAGAATCTGCACTTTATCGCCATCCCTGTGTGGTCTCACTATTTGTTCGATAGCCTGCCACCTAAAGGACCCAACATTGCCGTGGTGTGTTTCAATGAGATGTTTAGACAGAGCTGAACATGCTTTTTCACTAGAGATGTGTGAGAGGTGCTCCTTGATTCTTGTGTCCACTTCATAGGTCATTCTTCCTACATATTGCCTAGAGAAAATCATGCAATAGATTAAATAGACTACACATTTACTAGTGCAGTTCACACACCCCATTGTCTCATATTCTACTGAGCGATTAGCAGAATAAAACTTGTCCATGACAACCGCATGATCACAGGATCTGCAAGATCTCTTACCACACCTAAGAGGTGCCTTAATGTCGTAGCCATGAGCTGGCTGGGATGTCTTCTCTCAAGAGACTATGAGACAAAAGGTCAAATTCTTTTTGTACACAAATCTACAGCCTTTTTCCACATGAAATCTCAATTTGATGTCCCCCATTATAGAACAAACTTCTCTATATTGATTAGAAAATGCTGTTACGAAAGTAGGGCCTTTTTATTATTTTTCTGTTGCTCACTGTTAATCAAACAATTTGATTGTTTAACTTTGAACAGAGTAACTCTGTCATTTTCCATACTTGTGCAAAGGCACCTGTCACCATTCTCTTAAGGTATCTCCTCTACTGTAGATGCCTGGTGAGCGCCCCACGCTCTCTTAGGGAATCCCCCTCCAGGGTACAATTTCCGTTTTATACGCATGAATTGGCCTTTCGCAATTCCCCCAAGCATGTCATTTCTCTTGGTATGCAAAAGACAATTGCCTGTTATTGGTTTCCTAAAGAGACTGGAGATGACTTTTCCTAGGGCATCGTCAAATATGAATGTGACATCCAAAAAGTTAATTCTCTTTTTGCTCTTCATAGGTGAAACTAATCTCTACATAATTGTTGTTCAAATAATCTACAAAATTCCCAGCTGAACTCAGACCAGATGATCAGAAGGTCGTCGATATAACGTCCGTAGCTAATGCACTGGGGGATGAGGAGGTTGTCATCTCCATAGACATGGAACCGCTCCCACCACCCCATGAAGAGGTTAGCATAGGATGGGGCAAATTTTGCCCCATAGCGGTTCCACGTCTCTGAAGATAGCAACACCCCTGGAACATAAAGAATTTATGCTCTAAAAGAAATTTAACTACATCAACAATATATTGCTTGAAATCTTCAGCCAGGTCAGTGTAGAGGTCAAGGAAAAATTCAATGGCCCTTAGGCCAAACTGAAGGGTTCCGACAGGAACCCTATGCCTGCCACTATCGGTCTACCCCTTACGTTAGCTAGGCTCTTGTGGACCTTCGGGAGATGGTGGAAAATGGGCACCACCGGGTAGTCAACTATTAGGTGACTAGAGGTTTTCCTATATATGTATCCCATCTCAACACCATCATCCAGAAGGCCCACAAGTAGTGTCCTAAAATGTACAGTAGGGTCTCCATCAAGGCGAGAATATGTTTCTGGGTCGTTTAGTTGTCTCAAGGCCTCCTCCACGTATGCACATTTGTCCATAACTACAACACTTCCCCCCTTGTCAGAGTTTTTAATGACAATTTATTTGTTCTTTTGTAAGGCTGTAATAGCTTCCCTTTCAATTCTGGATAGATTAAAGGTGTGTCTCTGTCTACATTCCGCTAGTTTAGTCAGATCCTGAACAGTTCTTTTATGAAATACTTTGAGTGATTTTCTCCTTGCTTGAAGAGGGTAAAAGTTAGATTTGGGTTTGGATCTATTCTGTATCCCACACCTAGAGCCTTCTAGTTGATCTGAAGCTGATAAGTCCTCTAAGGAGGTAAGGGTACAAATGTCCTCAAAGGTCAGGTGTTTTCATTTTGCTTGAATATTTTTACTATTTTTGTTTATATATTTTTTTAATCTGAGCACTTACATTTAATCTTAAAATGTTTTTGTAATATAAACACAAAATGATAAAGAATTTCTGTAAATAATCCCACTCTCCCTCAAATCATATGCTAACATAAGGATTAGACCTGAATACTATACACACATAGATATATATTGTTTATAAATGTTAGGCACTTGTAGGAAAATGTAAAGTGAGCAAAATGGTAATGAGCAATCCGATTGGTCCATTTCACCTATCCCTATGTGAGAGGGTATAAATTACATTTGCATACCTAGCTATCTATGATGCTTGAGAAAGCCCTACGTGAATTACAAGGGTGAATCGTGCGTAGCGCTACATAGTCATGCGCCCTTTCTTGTTTGAAGGCGGCGTGTAACTTATGGAGGAGATTTGGAGGAGCCATTAAGTTTTTAACTTTCTGATTGGGATAACCAGAGACGACCTGAGCGGTTAAGCAGTAGCACTTCATCACAATTTTCCCGGCAGCTGGTGATTTCGGTTTACAGCTATAAGTGGAGGATTTGCCTGTCATGGTGATTTGTATCATCCCGGTGAGTGGATGAACGGAGTGGCGGCACTCTAGGAGGACCCAAGATTGATCGTAAGGGTCCAGTGAGCTAAAAGAGTAATATCACCAATTACTGTCATCACTCTAGGAGGACTGATTAACAATACCTTCCTTGCTGACTTTTGTGTCCGTTTGTGCTCTGCCGTATTAACGCCTGCTTGCATACTAACCAGGACTGACCTGCTTTAACTATCTTTGTGCAAATGCTACACACATATCAATGACTGCAATACCTATGTGACTGTCTCATATGCTAAATATATACTGACGGTGCAAGCATCTCTATGGATACCCAACCATACACTGCTTAATTACATTTGCCCTCTTAACCCTCTTCCAACAGGATTGCTCACGACAGTGATATTTTTTATATACACATATACACTTTTGGTTCTTACAATATTGGTGTGTTTTTGGAAATATATTTGTTTAATAAATACACTTAATGCTTTAACTCTTGGGTCCCCTATGAATTTTTGTATGCTGGTTAAAATTTAAATTTTTGCCCCTATATGAGCTAGTGCTGGATTGGTTCACCAAGGTGATAATCTGTATATTTTTCAATTTAATTATTTGTGAACCCCATGCACTAAGATGACCTGACAATATTGTTAGTTCAGGCCCCATTCTGTCTCGTGGGCATATTTGTTATATCCAATGAGATGGTTCTATTTAAAAAAAAAATAATAAATTTTTTTTGTACCCTTACCTCCTTAGAGGACTTATCAGCTTCAGATCAACTAGAAGGAAACATATTCTCGCCTTGATGGAGACCCTACTGTACATTTTAGGGCACTACTTGTGGGCCTTCTGGATGATGGTGTTGAGATGGGATACATAGATAGGAAAACCTCTAGTCACCTAATAGTTGACTACGCGGTGGTGCCCATTTTTCACCATCTCCCGAAGGTCCACAAGAGCCTAGCTAACGTAAGGGGTAGACCGATAGTGGCAGGCATAGGGTTCCTGTCGGAACCCTTCAGTTTGGCCTAAGGGCCATTGAATTTTTCCTTGACCTCTACACTGACCTGGCTGAAGATTCCAAGCAATATATTGTTGATGTAGTTAAATTTCTCTTAGAGCATAAATTGAACTGCTATATATCTCTTGTTCAGAGAAGAATTGCCTGGTATTTCGGCGCTGGACTGTCATTGGGCAGGATCAGACTGATTTGCTACAGGATTTTTTTTCTCTGTGGAAAGGCATCAATGTGTGCTAAAAGAACCTGCACCCTGAGTTGCAATTGCAATGAACAGGCATGGAAGTTATTCTAGCTTTTGTTTTATCTCAGGGGTGCTGTTTTCTCTCTTTTCTGATATTTATGCAAATTACTCTTGGGTCTCCCTAAGAGTAATGGGGGAAACCAGACGTGGACTCCTTGCACACATGCCCTTAGAGAGATACAACTGCACCTCGCTGACGAGGCCCACAATAGGCCGAAACGATCGTCTGGGGTTGTTGTTTCTCTTGTTCAGAGAAGAATTGCCTGGTATTTCGGCGCTGGACTGTCATTGGGCAGGATCAGACTGATATGCTACAGGATATTTTTTCTCTGTGGAAAGGCATCAATGTGTGCTAAAAGAACCTGCACCCTGAGTTGCAATGAACAGGCATGGAAGTTATTCTAGCTTTTGTTCTATCTCAGGGGTGCAGTTCTCTCTCTTTTCTGATATTTATGCAAATTACTCTTGGGTCTCCCTAAGAGTAATGGGGGAAACCAGACGTGGACTCCTTGCACACATGCCCTTAGAGAGATACAACTGCACCTCACTGACGAGGCCCACAATAGGCCGAAACGATTGTCTGGGGTTGTTGTTTCTCTTGTTCAGAGAAGAATTGCCTGGTATTTCGGCGCTGGACTGTCATTGGGCAGGATTAGACTGATATGCTACAGGATATTTTTTCTCTGTGGAAAGGCATCAACGTGTGCTTCAAGGTTCGACGTGTTGTGCATTCAGAGATTGTATTCTGCATACCTTGGTTGTAACGAGTGGTAATTTGAGTTACTGTTGCCTTTCTATCATCTCAAACCAGTCTGCCCATTCTCCTCTGACATCGTCCACACAACTGCAGCTCAATTGATAGTTTCTCTTTTTCTGACCATCTCTGTAAACCCTAGAGATGGTAGTGAATGAAAATCCCAGTAGATTAGATGTATTTGAAATACCTGGACCAGCTAGTCTGGCACCAACAACCATGCCACGTTCAAAGTCACTTAAATCCCCTTTCTTCCCCATTCTGATGCTCGGTTTGAACTTGAGCAAGTCGTCTTTCACCATGTCTAGATGCCTAAATGCACTTGGTTGTTGCCATGTGATTGGCTGATTAGCAGTTTGTGCTATCAAGCAATTGAACAGGTGTACCTAATAAAGTGGCCGGTTTGTATATATACCTATAGTCATTTGCTTACCCGTGTGTGTGTGTGTATATATATATATATATATATACACACACTCACATATATATATTATATACTATACATATATACAAACATACATTCTACTCCCATATACACACCATAATATACATACAGCACACACACACATTGCACATATATACACACCATAATACACATACAGCACACACACACATACACACTGCACATGTACACACACATATACACACCATAATACACATACAGCACACACTACTTACACAAGCACAGACGTGCTGTAGTACAGACATTGGTAGCACTTATATAAAAGGTGTGCTATTCTGTGTTTACTGCATAAAACAAATTGTGTAGAACGCGATTCACTAGTTGTGGTTGACCTGCAAGTGACACACGCATTATCATGCTATCAGTCAGCCAGTGTGATATAGGCGTATACGTGGAAGTCATTGATAGGGCGGTTGAAATGTCTGACATTCAGAGTGGAGGGACATTAATTAAGCCCTATTGAACACTATGTATCACCAGGTGCATAAGCTAGAGATATGTTTGCATATTTATTGCCTACAGTAGTATATGTAAATCTGCTCAGAGACCGGATTATCAGGAAGTATATTGTGTTAGTGTGTAAGTTCCTTCTCCCCAGCAGTAATTAGCGTATGCAAATATCCTGCTTATGGGCCAATACTGCAGATAAATAGTAAAAAATGAGTCCAGACAGGTACCAATTAGATGTGAGGGGTTTGTCTGTGTGATGTAATAAATGTTTATAATAATAATTATGCAACACAGGCAGCATCTGCTCTGAGCATAGCAGATTTGTGAATTCATATTTCCCTGAGTATAAATGTGTGAATATTTTTTGCTATTAAGTTTACTTAACGTGAAAGTTGACTATTGAAACAAATAAAGGGGACTTTCATTCATGATGTATAAGATACTTAATGTAAAAAGCTCCTTAATTTGTTTCAACCGATCACCGTTCTTAGCTGCTAAGGAAGCCCATGGCAGATCGCGGTTTTGCTTGACGTTTTCACCTCTTAGCCTATAGTCGTGCGGTAAATCTGGCTTGGCGCCCTTGGGAGCCGGATTTACTGCCTGGCTATTAGCTTAGAGGTGAAAACGTCACCTCTTAGCAAAAATGTTTTCCTGTGGGCTTCATTAGCAGCTCAGAATGGGATCGGTTGAAACAAACAAAGGAGCCTTATACATGAATTATCTTATGTTTCAATAGTCAATCCTAGCATTTCAAAAACACTAGGATTGACTTTCACTTTAAATGTGACACTGTAATACATTGTGTGTGTTTTAGTGTCACACTCTACTGCTAAATGCACTGACAAATCTCCAGCTCTGCTGTTTCCTATGGTATTCTAGGCAGCTATATGCAGGTGAAACTTGCTTAAAATTCACAATATATGTATTTAACTGACAGAAATGTAATGTGCTGCAAAAACAAGTTAAACTGTAGTGAAAACATTTCAGAGTAATTTGTATTTGCTACAAACAATGACTTTATGCGCTAGTTTACAAGTGGTGCGCTATCGATAGCACAGGACATGATAAGCAATATCGCTGGACCACACTAACATTTGCGTGAAACTTGATATTTTAAACCAATGGTAAGGTAATACAGAAAGGGAAGCAGTCTGCCAGGAACGAGCAACAGCTCAGGGGCTTGTTCTATGTCCCGGTTACCACCTGGGAGTAGCTTCTTTTAGCCAAATTGCGCTTTTCGCAGAGGAAACTGTCCTGAAGTATCAGTCTGATCCCTCCTAACAAGGTCAGTCCAGCTCCGAAATAACAAGCAATTCCCCTCTGAACAATGAAAATAGCAACCCCAATTGATTGTTTCAGCCTTCTGTGGGCCTCGTCAGTGAGGTGCAGTCCATGGTAAATTCCATTTTCCAGAGAAGGGTTAGCGCAATTGACATTGATCTAGTGCAACCTATACTTTTAATGGATATTGCAACTGCGCTTAATAGCGCTCATATTACATGTTCAAAGTTATAGTTTGCACTTGAGCAAAAGCTGAAACTGCGCTAGAACATTTTTAGCTCGACTTGAGAGCATTTTATTTTTTAGCATTTTTGCTATCACTCCATTTAAACAGAAATAGAGCTTTGCTTTTTTATTAAAAAAAAATAAATTAGTTTTGACAGGTTAAGTAGTCAACCCAATGTATTGATCTAGGCTGTATTTGGTATATTTAATACCACCATTTCATTGGTACAATTGTATCTAGTCTCTGATTCACTACTTATTGCATATTAATATTATTTGATATATTGTATCTTATAAATTACATAACATAACTGTTTACCAAGTGTTATTAAAGTGAATGTTAACTTTCATGAATCAGTGCCCGGTTTAAAAAAAAAATAAAAAAAATATTAAAAACATTGCACCGGATTTTACAAATACTTACCCTCTTCTCCTGAAACACCGGATCGCCCCACCTACTTCTTCCTGCTGTACGAACACAGCAATGACGAAACCGGCTTCCTCCAATCACGGCATGGCCTTACCAGATGAACTCTCCTTGGGGGGAAGCCATGATTGGAGAGAGACGATTTCGTCATTGCTGACAAAGTACAGAGGAGCTGCAAGCGTGGGTGGGATTGGCGATCCGGTGTTTCAGGAGAAGAAGGTAAGTATTTGTAAAAACCGGTGCAATGTAAACTTTCATGAGTGAAAGTGCCCCTGTTTTTAATATTTTTTTTTAAAAAACGGGCACTGATTCATAGAAGTTGACATTCACTTTAAGGTTAACTGCCAGGTACGCTGGGCTAAGTACCGCATGATGTAGATCTATGTTATAGTGTACGCTGGGCTATGTACCAGATGATGTAGATCTATGTTATACTGTACGCTGGGCTATGTACCGCATGATGTAGATCTATGTTATACTGTACACTGGGCTATGTACTGTATGATGTAGATCTATGTTATACTGTACACTGGGCGATGTACCAGATGATGTAGATCTATGTTATAATGTACACTGGGCGATGTACCAGATGATGTAGATCTATGTTATACTGTATGCTGGGCTATGTACCATATGATGTAGATCTATGTTATAGTGTACACTGGGCTATGTACCGCACAATGTAGATCTACGTCCATTTGGCTCAAGGGGTTAAAGGGACCAGTAAAGTCAAAAGTAAACTTAAATTGATTGGATAGAGCATAACATTTTTTAAAAAAAAACTTTACAATTTACTTCTATGATCAATTTTGCTTTTGCTCCTGGTGTCCTTTGTTAAAGAGTAATCCTAGGTGAGTCCAGGAGTGTACACATGTCTTTAGCCATCTGAAAGCAGTGTTTGCAACAATGTTATACATAGTTGCAAGCACAACCGCCATACGGCTAGATTACGAGTTGTGCGTTAGGGTAAAAAAGCAGTGTTAAGAGGTCCTAACGCTGCTTTTTTACGCCCGCTGACATTACGAGTCTTGAAGGTTTAGGGTCACCGCACACTTTTTTGGCCTTACCGCCAAACGACTTACGTAAACTTCGTAAAGTCTTTTTTCTATAGGACTTCCATAGCGCTGATATTACGAGTCTGTCCTGGGAGGCCAAAAAGTGAGCGGTACACCCTACCCCGTCAAGAGTCCTAAAGCATTTAAAAGTCAGTAGCTATGAGTTTTATGGAACAACGCTGTAAGATAAATCTCATAACTAAAGTGCTAAAAAGTACACTAACACCCATAAACTACCTATTAACCCCTAAACCGAGGCCCTCCCGCATTGCAAACACTATAATAAAATTATTAACCCTTAATCTGCCACTCCGGACATTGCCGCAACTATAATAAACATATTAACCCCTAAACCGCCGCACTCCTGCCTCGCAAACATTAAATATGATTAACCCCTAATCTGCCGTCCCTAACATCGCCGCCACCAATCTACATTTATTAACTCCTAATCTGCCACCCCAACGTCGCCGCCACTATACTAAATGTATCAACCCCTAAACCTAAGTCTAACCCTAACACCCCCTAAATTAAATATAATTTAAATAAATCTAAATAAAAATGAATATTATTACCTAAATAATTCCTATTTAAAACTAAATACTTACCTATAAAATAAACCCTAAGTTAGCTACAATATAACTAATAGTTACATTGTAGCTATCTTAGGGTTTATTTTTATTTTACAGGCAAGTTTGTATTTATTTTAACTAGGTACAATAGTTATTAAATAGTTATTAACTATTTAATAACTACCTAGCTAAAATAAAGACAAAAGTACCTGTAAAATAAAACCTAACCTAGGTTACAATAACACCTAACCTAACCCTACAATTAAATAAATTAACAACAATTAAATAAAATAAAATTAGCTAAAGTACAAAAAACCCAAAACACTAAATTACAGAAAATAATAAACAAATTACAAGATATTTAAACTAATTACACCTAATCTAATAGCCCTATCAATATATAAAAAGCCCCCCCCCAATAAAAAAAACCCTAGCCTAAACTAAACTATCAATAGCCCTTAAAAACATAATTTATGCTTACCTGATAAATTTATTTCTCTTGTAGTGTGTTCAGTCCACGGGTCATCCATTACTTATGGGATATATTCTCCTCCCCAACAGGAAGTTGCAAGAGGATCACCCAAGCAGAGCTGCTATATAGCTCCTCCCCTCACATGTCATATCCAGTCATTTGACCGAAACAAGACGAGAAAGGAAAAACTATAGGGTGCAGTGGTGACTGGAGTTTTAATTAAAATTTAGAACTGCCTCAAAAAAGACAGGGCGGGCCGTGGACTGAACACACTACAAGAGAAATAAATTTATCAGGTAAGCATAAATTATGTTTTCTCTTGTTAAGTGTGTTCAGTCCACGGGTCATCCATTACTTATGGGATACCAATACCAAAGCTAAAGTACACGGATGATGGGAGGGACAAGGCAGGAACATTAAACAGAAGGAACCACTGCCTGTAGAACCTTTCTCCCAAAACCAGCCTCCGAAGAAGCAAAAGTGTCAAATTTGTAAAATTTTGAAAAGGTATGAAGTGAAGACCAAGTTGCAGCCTTGCAAATCTGTTCAACAGAGGCCTCATTCTTAAAGGCCCAGGTGGAAGCCACAGCTCTAGTGGAATGAGCTGTAATTCTTTCAGGAGGCTGCTGTCCAGCAGTCTCATAGGCTAAACGTATTATGCTACGAAGCCAAAAAGAGAGAGAGGTGGCCGAAGCCTTTTGACCTCTCCTCTGACCAGAATAAACGACAAACAGAGAAGAAGTTTGCCGAAAATCTTTAGTTGCCTGTAAGTAGAACTTCAGGGCATGGACTACGTCCAGATTATGCAAAAGACGTTCCTTCTTCGAAGAAGGATTAGGACACAATGAAGGAACAACAATCTCTTGATTGATATTCCTGTTAGAAACAACCTTAGGTAAAAACCCAGGTTTAGTACGCAGAACTACCTTGTCCAAATTAAAAATCAGATAAGGAGAATCGCAATGTAAGGCAGATAACTCAGAGACTCTTCAAGCCGAGGAAATAGCCATCAAAAACAGAACTTTCCAAGATAAAAGCTTAATATCAATGGAATGAAGGGGTTCAAACGGAACACCCTGAAGAACTTTAAGAACCAAGTTTAAGTTCCACGGAGGAGCAACAGTTTTAAACACAGGCTTAATCCTAGCCAAAGCCTGACAAAAAGCCTGGACGTCTGGATTCTCTGCCAGACGTTTGTGTAAAAGAATAGGCAGAGCAGAAATCTGTCCCTTTAACGAACTAGCGGATAAACCCTTTTCTAAACCTTCTTGTAGAAAAGCCAATATCCTAGGAATCCTAACCTTACTCCATGAGTAACTCTTGGATTCACACCAATATAAATATTTACGCCATATCTTATGGTAAATTTTTCTGGTAACAGGTTTCCGAGCCTGTATTAACGTATCAATAACCGACTCTGAAAAACCACGCTTTGATAGAATCAAGCGTTCAATCTCCATGCAGTCAGCCTCAGAGAAATTAGGCTTGGATGGTTGAAAGGACCCTGAATTAGAAGGTCCTGCCTCAGAGGCAGAGACCATGGTGGACAGGACGACATGTCCACTAGGTCTGCATACCAGGTCCTGCGTGGCCACGCAGGCGCTATCAGAATCACCGATGCTCTCTCCTGTTTGATCCTGGCAATCAGTCGAGGTAGCAACGGAAATGGTGGAAACACATAAGCCATGTTGAAAACCCAAGGGGCTGCTAGTGCATCTACCAGCACCGCTCCCGGGTCCCTGGATCTGGATCCGTAACAAGGAAGCTTGGCGTTCTGGCGAGATGCCATGAGATCCAGCTCCGGTTCACCCCAACGAAGAATCAGTTGAGCAAACACCTCCGGGTGAAGTTCCCACTCCCCCGGATGAAAAGTCTGGCGACTTAGAAAGTCCGCCTCCCAGTTCTCCACGCCTGGGATGTAGATTGCTGATAGGTGACAAGAGTGCGACTCTGCCCAGCGAATTATCTTCGAGACTTCCAACATCGCTAGGGAACTCCTGGTTCCCCCTTGATGATTGATGTAAGCCACAGTCGTGATGTTATCCGACTGAAATCTGATGAACCTCAGTGTTGCTAACTGAGGCCAAGCTAGAAGAGCATTGAATATTGCTCTTAATTCCAGAATGTTTATTGGGAGGAGTTTCTCCTCCTGAGTCCACGATCCCTGAGCCTTCAGGGAGTTCCAGACTGCACCCCAGCCTAGTAGGCTGGCATCTGTTGTTACAATCGTCCAATCTGGTCTGCGGAAAGTCATTCCTTTGGACAGATGAACCCGCGACAACCACCAGAGAAGAGAATCTCTGGTCTCCTGGTCCAGACTTAGTAAAGGGGACAGATCTGAGTAATCCCCATTCCACTGACTTAGCATGAATAGTTGCAGCGGTCTGAGATGTAGGCACGCAAATGGCACTATGTCCATTGCCGCGACCATTAAGCCGATTACTTCCATGCACTGAGCTACTGATGGGCTTGGAATGGAATGAAGGACACGGCAAGCATTTAGGATTTTTGATAACCTGGACTCCGTCAGGTAAATCTTCATCTCTACAGAATCTATAAGAGTCCCTAGAAAGGGAACCCTAGTGAGTGAGAACTCTTTTCCATGTTCACTTTCCACCCATGCGACCTCAGAAATGCTAGAACTATCTCTGTATGAGACTTTGCATTTTGAAAAGTTGACGCTTGTATCAGGATGTCGTCTAGGTACGGAGCCACCACTATGCCTTGCGGTCTTAGTACCGCCAGAAGCAAGCCCAGAACCTTTGTAAAAATTCTCAGGGCCGTAGCCAACCCGAAGGGAAGAGCTACAAACTGGTAATGCCTGTCTAGAAAGGCAAACCTTAGGTACCGATAATGATCCTTGTGAATCGGTATGTGAAGGTAGGCATCCTTCAAGTCCACTGTGGTCATATACTGACCCTCCTGGATCATGGGTAGGATGGTTCGAATAGTTTCCATTTTGAACAATAGAACTCTTAGGAATTTGTTTAAGATCTTCAGGTCCAAGATTGGCCTGAAGGTTCCCTCTTTTTTGGGAACCACAAACAGATTTGAGTAAAAACCTTGCCCTTGTTCTGTCCGCGGAACCGGGTGGATCACTCCCATTACTAAGAGGTCTTGTACACATCGTAGAAATGCCTCTTTCTTTATTAGGTTTGTTGATAACCTTGACAGATGAAATCTCCCTTGTGGAGGAGAAGTTTTGAAGTCCAGAAGGTATCCCTGAGATATGATCTCCAACGCCCAGGGATCCTGGACATCTCTTGCCCAGGCCTGGGCGAAGAGAGAAAGTCTGCCCCCCACTAGATCCGTTTCCGGATAGGGGGACCTCTCTTCATGCTGTCTTAGGGGCAGAAGTAGGTTTTCTGGCCTGCTTGCCCTTGTTCCAGGACTGGTTGCCTTTCCAACCCTGTCTGTAACGAGTAGCAGTCCCTTCCTGTTTTGGAGCGGAGGAAGTTGATGCTGCTCCTGCCTTGAAATTACGAAAGGCACGAAAATTAGACTGTTTGGCCTTTGATTTGGCCCTGTCCTGAGGAAGGGTGTGACCCTTACCTCCAGTAATGACAGCAATAATTTCTTTTAAGCCGGGCCCGAATAAGGTTTGCCCTTTGAAAGGAATATTAAGCAATTTAGATTTAGAAGTTACATCTGCTGACCAGGATTTAAGCCATAGCGCTCTGTGCGCCTGGATGGCGAATCCAGAGTTCTTAGCCGTTAATTTGGTTAAATGCACAACGGCATCCGAAACAAATGCATTAGCTAGCTTAAGGGCTTTAAGCTTGTTCATAATCTCATCCAATGGTGCTGTGCGAATAGCCTCTTCCAGAGACTCAAACCAGAATGCCGCTGCAGCAGTGACGGGCGCAATGCATGCAAGGGGCTGTAATATAAAACCTTGTTGAACAAACATTTTCTTAAGGTAACCTTCTAATTTTTTATCCATTGGATCTGAGAAAGCACAACTATCCTCCACCGGGATAGTGGTACGCTTGGCTAAAGTAGAAACTGCTCCCTCCACCTTAGGGACCGTCTGCCATAAGTCTCGTGTGGTGGCGTCTATTGGGAACATTTTTCTAAATATCGGAGGAGGGGAAAAGGGCACACCGGGTCTATCCCACTCCTTGCTAATAATCTCTGTAAGCCTTTTAGGTATAGGAAAAACGTCAGTACACACCGTACCGCATAGTATTTATCCAGCCTACATAATTTCTCTGGGATTGCAACCGTGTCGCAATCGTTCAGAGCCGCTAACACCTCCCCTAGCAATACACGGAGGTTCTCAAGCTTAAATTTAAAATTTGAAATTTCTGAATCCGGTCTCCCCGGATCAGATCCGTCACCCACAGAATGAAGCTCTCCGTCCTCATGTTCTGCAAATTGTGACGCAGTATCAGACATGGCTCTCGTGTCATCGGCGCGCTCTGTTCTAAACCCAGAGCTATCGCGCTTGCCTCTTAACTCAGGCAAATTAGATAATACTTCTTTCATAACATTAGCCATATCATGCAAAGTGATTTGTAAGGGCCTTGATGTACTTGGCGCCACAATCTCACGCACCTCCTGAGCGGGAGGCGAAGGTACTGACACGTGAGGAGAGTTAGGCGGCATAACTTCCCCCTCGTTGTCTGGTGATAATTTCTTTACCGGTAAAGACTGACTTTTATTTAAAGTAACATCAATACAATTGGTACACATATTTCTATTGGGCTCCACATTGGCTTTTAAACATAATGAACAAGCAGATTCATCTGTATTAGACATGTTTAAACAGACTAGCAATGAAGGCTAGCAAGCTTGGAAAAAAATCTTTCAATAAATTTACAAGCAATAGAAAAAACATAATTTATGCTTACCTGATAAATTCCTTTCTTCTGTTGTGTGATCAGTCCACGGGTCATCATTACTTCTGGGATATTATCTGCTCCCCTACAGGAAGTGCAAGAGGATTCACCCAGCAGAGTTGCTATATAGCTCCTCCCCTCTACGTCACCTCCAGTCATTCGACCAAAGACCAACGAGAAAGGAGAAGCCAAGGGTGTAGTGGTGACTGAATTATAATTTAAAAAATATGTACCTGCCTTAAAAAACAGGGCGGGCCGTGGACTGATCACACAACAGAAGAAAGGAATTTATCAGGTAAGCATAAATTATGTTTTCTTCTGTTATGTGTGATCAGTCCACGGGTCATCATTACTTCTGGGATACCAATACCAAAGCAAAAGTACACGGATGACGGGAGGGATAGGCAGGCTCATTATACAGAAGGAACCACTGCCTGAAGAACCTTTCTCCCAAAAATAGCCTCCGAAGAAGCAAAAGTGTCAAATTTGTAAAATTTGGAAAAAGTATGAAGCGAAGACCAAGTTGCAGCCTTGCAAATCTGTTCAACAGAGGCCTCATTCTTAAAGGCCCAAGTGGAAGCCACAGCTCTAGTGGAATGAGCTGTAATTCTTTCAGGAGGCTGCTGTCCAGCAGTCTCATAGGCTAAACGTATTATGCTACGAAGCCAAAAAGAGAGAGAGGTAGCAGAAGCTTTTTGACCTCTCCTCTGTCCAGAATAAACGACAAACAGGGAAGAAGTTTGGCGAAAATCTTTAGTTGCCTGCAAGTAGAACTTGAGGGCACGAACTACATCCAGATTGTGTAGAAGACGTTCCTTCTTTGAAGAAGGATTTGGACACAAGGATGGAACAACAATCTCTTGATTGATATTCCTGTTAGTGACTACCTTAGGTAAGAACCCAGGTTTAGTACGCAGAACTACCTTGTCTGAGTGAAAGATCAGATAAGGAGAATCACAATGTAGGGCTGATAACTCAGAGACTCTTCGAGCCGAGGAAATAGCCATTAAAAATAGAACTTTCCAAGATAACAATTTTATATCAATGGAATGAAGGGGTTCAAACGGAACACCCTGTAAAACGTTAAGAACTAAGTTTAAACTCCATGGCGGAGCAACAGTTTTAAACACAGGCTTGATCCTAGCTAAAGCCTGACAAAAGGCCTGGATGTCTGAATTTTCTGACAGACGCCTGTGTAACAAGATGGACAGAGCTGAGATCTGTCCCTTTAATGAGCTAGCCGATAAACCCTTTTCTAAACCTTCTTGTAGAAAAGACAATATCCTAGGAATCCTAACCTTACTCCAGGAGTAATCTTTGGATTCACACCAGTATAGGTATTTACGCCATATTTTATGGTAAATCTTTCTGGTAACAGGCTTCCTAGCCTGTATCAGGGTATCAATAACCGACTCAGAAAAACCACGTTTTGATAAAATCAAGCGTTCAATTTCCAAGCAGTCAGCTTCAGAGAAGTTAGACTTTGATGTTTGAATGGACCCTGAATCAGAAGGTCCTGTCTTAGAGGTAGAGACCAAGGCGGACAGGATGACATGTCCACTAGATCTGCATACCAAGTCCTGCGCGGCCATGCAGGCGCTATTAGAATCACTGATGCTCTCTCCTGTTTGATTTTGGCAATCAATCGAGGAAGCAGTGGGAAGGGTGGAAACACATAAGCCATCCTGAAGTTCCAAGGTGCTGTCAAAGCATCTATCAGAACCGCTCCCGGATCCCTGGATCTGGATCCGTAGCGAGGAAGTTTGGCGTTCTGGCGAGACGCCATGAGATCTATCTCTGGTTTGCCCCAACGTTGAAGTATTTGGGCAAAGACCTCCGGATGAAGTTCCCACTCCCCCGGATGAAGAGTCTGGCGACTCAAGAAATCCGCCTCCCAGTTCTCCACTCCCGGGATGTGGATTGCTGACAGGTGGCAAGAGTGAGACTCTGCCCAGCGAATTATCTTTGATACTTCTATCATTGCTAGGGAGCTTCTTGTCCCTCCTTGATGGTTGATGTAAGCTACAGTCGTGATGTTGTCCGACTGAAACCTGATGAACCCCCGAGTCTTTAACTGGGGCCAAGCTAGAAGGGCATTGAGAACTGCTCTCAATTCCAGAATGTTTATTGGCAGGAGACTTTCCTCCTGACTCCATTGTCCCTGAGCCTTCAGAGAATTCCAGACAGCGCCCCAACCTAGAAGGCTGGCGTCTGTTGTTACAATTGTCCAGTCCGGCCTGCTGAACGGCATCCCCCTGGACAGATGTGGCCGAGAAAGCCACCATAGAAGAGAGCTTCTGGTCTCTTGATCTAGATTCAGAGTGGGGGACAAATCTGAGTAATCCCCATTCCACTGACTCAGCATGCACAATTGCAGCGGTCTGAGATGTAGGCGTGCAAAGGGAACTATGTCCATTGCTGCTACCATTAAGCCGATCACCTCCATGCATTGAGCTACTGACGGGAGTTGAATGGAATGAAGGACACGGCATGCATTTAGAAGCTTTGTTAATCTGTCTTCTGTCAGATAAATCTTCATTTCTACAGAATCTATAAGAGTCCCCAAGAATTCTTGTGAGAGGAAAGAGAGAACTCTTCTTTTCGTTCACTTTCCATCCATGCGACCTTAGAAATGCCAGAACTAACTCTGTATGAGACTTGGCAGTTTGAAAGCTTGAAGCTTGTATCAGAATGTCGTCTAGGTACGGAGCTACCGAAATTCCTCGCGGTCTTAGTACCGCCAGAAGGGCACCCAGAACCTTTGTAAAGATTCTTGGAGCCGTAGCCAATCCGAATGGAAGGGCTACAAACTGGTAATGCCTGTTTAAGAAGGCAAACCTTAGATACCGGTAATGATCTTTGTGAATCGGTATGTGAAGGTAAGCATCCTTTAAATCCACTGTGGTCATGTACTGACCCTCTTGGATCATGGGTAAGATTGTCCGAATAGTTTCCATTTTGAACGATGGAACTCTTAGGAATTTGTTTAGGATCTTTAAATCCAAGATTGGCCTGAAAGTTCCCTCTTTTTTGGGAACCACAAACAGGTTTGAGTAAAACCCTTGTCCTTGTTCCGACCGCGGAACCGGATGGATCACTCCCATTAATAATAGATCTTGTACACAGCGTAGAAACGCGTCCTTCTTTATTTGGTTTGTTGACAACCTTGACAGATGAAATCTCCCTCTTGGAGGAGAGAATTTGAAGTCTAGAAGGTATCCCTGAGATATGATCTCTAGCGCCCAGGGATCCTGGACATCTCTTGCCCAAGCCTGGGCGAAGAGAGAGAGTCTGCCCCCCACTAGATCCGGTCCCGGATCGGGGGCCCTCGGTTCATGCTGTCTTTGGGGCAGCAGCAGGTTTACTGGCCTGCTTGCCCTTGTTCCAGGACTGGTTAGGCTTCCAGCCTTGTCTGTAACGAGCAACAGCTCCTCCCTGTTTTGGTGCAGTGGAAGTTGGCGCTGCTCCTGCTTTGAAATTCCGAAAGGGACGAAAATTAGACTGTCTAGCCTTAGCTTTGGCTTTGTCTTGAGGTAGAGCGTGGCCCTTACCTCCTGTAATGTCAGCAATAATTTCTTTCAAACCGGGCCCAAATAAAGTTTGCCCCTTGAAAGGTATATTAAGTAATTTGGACTTAGAAGTTACATCAGCCGACCAGGATTTTAGCCACAGCGCCCTGCGTGCCTGAATGGCGAATCCTGAATTCTTAGCCGTAAGTTTGGTTAAATGTACTACGGCCTCCGAAATGAATGAATTAGCTAGTTTAAGGACTCTAAGCCTGTCCGTAATGTCGTCCAGCGTAGCTGAACTAAGGTTCTCTTCCAGAGACTCAATCCAAAATGCTGCCGCAGCCGTGATCGGCGCGATGCATGCAAGGGGTTGTAATATAAAACCTTGTTGAACAAACATTTTCTTAAGGTAACCCTCTAATTTTTTATCCATAGGATCTGAAAAAGCACAGCTATCCTCCACCGGGATAGTGGTACGCTTAGCTAAAGTAGAAACTGCTCCCTCCACCTTAGGGACCGTTTGCCATAAGTCCCGTGTGGTGGCGTCTATTGGAAACATCTTTCTAAATATTGGAGGGGGTGAGAACGGCACACCGGGTCTATCCCACTCCTTAGTAACAATTTCAGTTAATCTCTTAGGTATAGGAAAAACGTCAGTACTCGCCGGTACCGCAAAGTATTTATCCAACCTACACATTTTCTCTGGTATTGCAACAGCGTTACAATCGTTGAGAGCTGCTAAGACCTCCCCTAGTAATACACGGAGGTTTTCCAATTTAAATTTAAAATTTGAAATATCTGAATCCAATCTGTTTGGATCAGAACCGTCACCTACAGAATGAAGCTCTCCGTCCTCATGCTCTGCAAGCTGTGACGCAGTATCAGACATGGCCCTAGAATTATCAGCGCACTCTGTTCTCACCCCAGAGTGATCACGCTTGCCTCTTAGTTCTGGTAATTTAGCCAAAACTTCAGTCATAACAGTAGCCATATCTTGTAATGTTATCTGTAATGGCTGCCCAGATGTACTAGGCGCCATAATATCACGCACCTCCCGGGCGGGAGATGCAGGTACTGACACGTGAGGCGAGTTAGTCGGCATAACTCTCCCCTCGCTGTTTGGTGAAATTTGTTCAATTTGTACAGATTGGCTTTTATTTAAGGTAGCATCAATACAGTTAGTACATAAATTTCTATTGGGCTCCACCTTGGCATTGGAACAAATGACACAGGTATCTTCCTCTGAATCAGACATGTTTAACACACTAGCAATAAACATGCAACTCGGTTACAATTTTATTTAATAAAAACGTACTGTGCCTCAAGAAGCACTAAACAATTAAATGACAGTTGAAATAATGAACTGAAAAACAGTTATAGCATCACTCTTAACAAACAACACAACTTTTTAGCAAAGGTTTGTTCCCATCAGTAAAATAACACTAATTAAATTTTAAACATAAAAATTACAGAGCAACGTTTTAAATCACAGTCACTATATAAGTCTCACAGCTCTGCTGAGAGAATCTACCTCCCTTCAAAGAAGTTTGAAGACCCCTGAGTTCTGTTAGAGATGAACCGGATCATGCAGAAAAACTGACTGGAAATTTTTGATGCGTAGCAAAGAGCGCCAAAAACGGCCCCTCCCTCTCACACACAGCAGTGAGAGAGAAACGAAACTGTCATAATTAACACAAGCAAACTGCCAAGTGGAAAAATAATGCCCAAATACTTATTCACTCAGTACCTCATTAATGCAAACGATTCTACATTCCAGCAAAAACGTTTAACATGAAAAATACCTAATAAAAGGTTTAATGTACTTTTACAGAGTAATTCCGGTGAAATACCATCCCCAGAATACTAAGTGTAGAGTATACATACATGTTCATTATAACGGTATGGCAGGATTTTTTCATCAATTCCAGTCAGAAAATAAAAACTGCTACATACCTCAATGCAGAATCAACTGCCCGCTGTCCCCTGATCTGAAGTCTTTACCTCCCTCAGATGGCCGAGAAACAGCAATATGATCTTAACTACTCCGGTTAAAATCATAAGAAAAACTCTGGTAGATTCTTCTTCAAACTCTGCCAGAGAGGTAATAACACGCTCCGGTGCTATTGTAAAATAACAAACTTTTGATTGAAGTTCTAAAAACTAAGTATAATCACCATAGTCCTCTCACACCTCCTATCTAGTCTTTGGGTGCAAGAGAATGACTGGAGGTGACGTAGAGGGGAGGAGCTATATAGCAACTCTGCTGGGTGAATCCTCTTGCACTTCCTGTAGGGGAGCAGATAATATCCCAGAAGTAATGATGACCCGTGGACTGATCACACATAACAGAAGAAAAACGCTGCAGCGCTTTTAAAAACACAAAAAAACTGTCACAGTTGAAATAACAATGAACTAATTCAGTTATAGCCAACAATTTTAACAGTAAATGTATGAATTTAGCAGAGGATTGCACCCACTAGCAAACGGATGATTAACCCCTCAATACCCAAAAACGGATAATCAATTTAAGATTTAACGCTTTTATCACAGTCAAACACACTGTCACAGGTCTGCTGTGACTGATTACCTCCCTCAAAAATGAATTTTGAAGACCCCTGCGCCCTCTGGAGACGTCCTGGATCAAGGAGGAAGAAGCAGGAAGACTGTGCAAGAATTTTAACTGCGCAACAAGGCGCTAAAAAAGGTCCCTCCCACTCATATTGCAACAGTGGGAGACCTGTTACAACGGTTTCTATGCAGAAATATACGTTAGCCATATGGAAAAAAATCATGCCCAAAAAGATTTATCACCAAAGTACCTCACAAAACGAATAACATGCCAGTAAACGTTTTAAAAAACAACTTTCCAGTGTTATGCAAAGTTATCACTAAGCCTGCTACCAGTCGCTTCTACTGCAGTTAAGGCTCATACATTTATTTCAGTATTAACAGAATTTTCTCAGTCAAATTCTAGTCCCTAGAAAATAACTCAACTGCGCATACATTTATCAGCCTGATACCAGTCGCTACTACTGCATTAAAGGCTGTACTTACATCATATGGGTAACAGCAGTGTTTTCTTAGTCAATTCCATTCCTAGAAAATGTTACTGCACATACCTCATTTGCGGGGGACCCCGCATGCTATTCCCTTTTCTGAAGTTACCCCACTCCTCAGAATGTGCGAGAACAGCCAGTGGATCTTAGTTACGTCTGCTAAGATCATTGAAAACGCAGGCAGATTCTTCTTCTAAATACTGCCTGAGAGAAAAACAGCACACTCCGGTGCCAATTAAAAATAACAAACTTTTGATTGAAGAAATAAATTAAGTATAAAACAGCACTCCTCTCGCGGACCTCCTTCTATGTTGAGACTTGCAAGAGAATGACTGGATATGACATGTGAGGGGAGGAGCTATATAGCAGCTCTGCTTGGGTGATCCTCTTGCAACTTCCTGTTGGGGAGGAGAATATATCCCATAAGTAATGGATGACCCGTGGACTGAACACACTTAACAAGAGAAAGGGCCTTTTGCGGGGCATTGCCCCAAAGAAATCGGCTCTTTTACCTGTAAAAAAAATACAACCGACTCCCCCAACAGTAAAACCCACCACCCACACAACCAACCCCCCAAATAAAATACTATCTAAAAAAACCTAAGATCCCCATTGCCCTGAAAAGGGCATTTGTATGGGCATTGCCCTTAAAAGGGCAGTTAGCTCTATTGCAGGACCAAACCCTAACCTAAAAATAAAACCCACCCAATACACCCTTAAAAAACCTAACACTAACCCCCTGAAGATCGACTTACAGTTCTGAAGACCGAACATCCATCCTCAAGGAAGCAGCAGAAGTCTTCATCCAAGCCGGGCCAAAAGTCCTCAACGAAGCCGGGAGAAGTCTTCATCCAAGCCGGGGCGAAGTGGTCCTCCAGACGGGCAGAAGTCAGCCAATTGGAATTAAGGTAGAAAAAATCCTATTGGCTGATCCAATCAGCCAATAGGATTGAGCTCGCATTCTATTGGCTGATTGGAACAGCCAATAGAATGCGAGCTCAATCCTATTGGCTGATTGGATCAGCCAATAGGATTGAACTTCAATCCTATTGGTTCATTGCATCAGTCAATAGGATTTTTTCTACCTTAATTTCCGATTGGCTGATAGAATTCTATCAGCCAATCGGAATCTAAGGGACGCCATCTTGGATGACGTCACTTAAAGGAACCTTCATTTGTCGTCGGCAGAACAGGATGCTCTGCGTCGGATGTCTTGAAGATGGAGCCGCTCCACGTCGGATGGATGAAGATAGAAGATGCCGTCTGGAGAACCACTTCACCCTGCTTGGATGAAGACTTCTCCCGGCTTCATTGAGGACTTCGGCATGACTTGGATGAAGACTTCTGCCGCTTCCTTGAGGATGGATGTCCGGTCTTCAGAACTGTAAGTCGATCTTCAGGGGGTTAGTGTTAGGTTTTTGTAAGGGTGTATTGGGTGGGTTTTATTTTTAGGTTAGGGTTTGGGCCTGCAATAGAGCTAACAGCCCTTTTAAGGGCAATGCCCATCCAAATGCCCTTTTCAGGGCAATGGGGAGCTTAGTTTTTTTTTAGATAGTATTTTATTTCGGGGGTTGGTTGTGTGGGTGGTGGGTTTTACTGTTGGGGGTTGTTTGTATTTTTTTTTACAGGTAAAAGAGCCGATTTCTTGGGAGCAATGCCCCCCAAAAGGATCTTTTAAGGGCTATTGATAGTTTAGTTTAGGCTAGGGTTTTTTTTTTTATTTTGGGGGGCTATTAGATTAGGTGTAATTAGTTTAAATATCTTGTAATTTGTTTATTATTTTCTGTAATTTAGTGTTTTGTTTTTTTTGTACTTTAGCTAATTTAATTTAATATATTTAATTGTTTTTATTTTAGTTAATTTATTAAATTGTAGGGTTAGGTTAGGTGTTAGTGTAACTTAGGTTAGGTTTTATTTTACAGGTACTTTTGTATTTATTTTAGCTAGGTAGTTATTAAATAGTTAATAACTATTTAATAACTATTGTACCTAGTTAAAATAAATACAAACTTGCCTATAAAATAAAAATAAACCATAAGATAGCTACAATGTAACTATTAGTTATATTGTAGCTAGCTTAGGGTTTATTTTATAGGTAAGTATTTAGTTTTAAATAGGAATTATTTAGGTAATAATATTAATTTTTATTTAGATTTATTTAAATTATATTTAAGTTAGGGGGTGTTAGGGTTAGACTTAGGTTTAGGGGTTAATACATTTAGTATAGTGGCAGCGACGTTGGGGGTGGCAGATTAGGGGTTAATAAATGTAGGTAGGTGGCGGCGATGTTAGGGGCGGCAGATTAGGGGTTAATAATATTTAACTAATGTTTGCGAGGCAGGAGTGCGGCGGTTTAGGGGTTAATATGTTTATTACAGTGGCGGCGGCAGATTAGGGGTTAATAAGTGTAGTTAGGTTGCGGCGACATTGGGGGAGGGAGATTAGGGGTTAATAAATATAATGTAGGTGTCAGCGATGTTGGGGGCAGCAGATTAGGGGTTCATAAGTATAATGTAGGTGTCAGCGATGTCAGGGGCGGCAGATTAGGGGTTAATAAGTGTAAGATTAGGGGTGTTTAGACTCGGGGTTCATATTAGAGTGTTAGGTGTAAGCATAAAATGTGTATTCCCATAGGAATCAATGGGGCTGCGTTACTGAGCTTTACGCTGCTTTTTGGCAGGTGTTAGACTTTTTCTCAGCCGGCTCTCCCCGTTGATTCCTATGGGGAAATCGTGCACAAGCACGTACGACCAGCTCACCGCTGACTTAAGCAGCACTGATATTGAAGTGCGGTAAGGAGCACAATTTTGCTCAACGCTCACTTCTTGCCTTTTAACGCCGGGTGTGTAAAAACCCGTAATACCAGCGATGCAGGTAAGTGAGCGGTGAGAGAAAAATGCTCATTAGCACCGCTCAGCTCAAAATGAAAAACTCGTAATTTAGCCGATAGACTGTTATAGACTCTTTATGGCAGCAAAGTTTGCAACTACGTACAACATTGTTTTAAACATTCTTGCAAACACCGATGCCAGATGGCTAAAAACACACGCACACTCCTGAGATCACCTAGGATTACTCCTTAGCAAAAGATACCAAGAGAACCAAGCAAAATTAATAATATAAGTACATCAGTAAAAATCACATGCTCTATCTGAAATATGAATGTTTAATTTTGACTTCACTTTCCCTTTATAGGAGATTTAGCAAATGGATCTTCATCCTCATTCTTCCCTGTCCTGGTGTCTTGTAGAATACTTGAATCAGTGCCAGCTTTTTTTGTCCCCGGCACCCAGCTGCCAGCACACCCCTTCTGTATACAAGTCTGTTTGTTGCTCAGTTAATACGGGTAGACCCATAACCTCTCTGTGTGGAAAAGAATTTGTCTAAGCAGGTGGAGCTGACAGGAGGCAAATAATTTACAAAACTGTGCCAGGCTTGTAAAATGACAACCACACAGTGACCCCCAACCAAACCACATACGCAGATGCCCTGCCAGCACAAAAAAACAACCCATATGAGCTCATACTGCCCGTTGTCATACTGGTACCAAACTTTACAGAAAAGCAAACTTTAGCCAATGCAACATTCAGAACGCAAGCACTGAGCAGTCTATAGAAACATACTATGTGCATCACCAATACTGCAAAGAGCGCCAAACAGCTTCAGTAAGGACTTGCACATACTGGTACCAAACAAAAAGTATATTATAGCCACTGTACTATACAGACACCAAGTACTGAGCAGCCCACAGAGACATAGTATACCCATCACCAAATACTTATCCTGAAGGGTAACCCTCAAACAAGCACATCCTGAAACTGCCAATGAAGTCAGTCAATAAGCACTGTGATATTACTGTGACAATAGCGCCAATTAGCTGAGACAATAAGCACTGTGATATTACTGTGACACTGGCACCAATTAGCTGAGACAATAAGCACTGTGATATTACTGTGACACTGGCACCAATTAGCTTAAAAAATAAGCACTGTGATATTACTGTGACACTGGCACCAATTAGCTCAGACAATAAGCAATGTGATATTACTGTGACAATAGCGCCAATTAGCTCAGACAATAAGCACTGTGATATTACTGTGACACTGGCACCAATTAGCTGAGACAATAAGCACTGTGATATTACTGTGACACTGGCACCAATTAGCTCAGACAATAAGCACTGTGATATTACTGTGACACTGGCACCAATTAGCTCAGACAATAAGCACTGTGATATTACTGTGACACTGGCACCAATTAGCTCAGACAATAAGCACTGTGATATTACTGTGACACTGGCACCAATTAGCTCAGACAATAAGCACTGTGATATTACTGTGACACTGGCACCAATTAGCTCAGACAGTAAGCACTGTGATATTCTTGCGACACTGGCACCAATTAGCTGAGACAATAAGCACTGTGATATTATTGTGACACTGGCACCAATTAGCTCAGACAGTAAGCAATGTGATATTACTGTGACACTGGCACCAATTAGCTAAGTCAATAAGCACTGTGATATTACTGTGACACTGGCACCAATTAGCTGAGACAATAAGCACTGTGATATTACTGTGACACTGGCACCAATTAGCTCAGACAGTAAGCACTGTGATATTCTTGCGACACTGGCACCAATTAGCTGAGACAATAAGCACTGTGATATTATTGTGACACTGGCACCAATTAGCTCAGACAGTAAGCAATGTGATATTACTGTGACACTGGCACCAATTAGCTAAGTCAATAAGCACTGTGATATTACTGTGACACTGGCACCAATTAGCTGAGACAATAAGCACTGTGATATTACTGTGACACTGGCACCAATTAGCTTAAAAAATAAGCACTGTGATATTACTGTGACACTGGCACCAATTAGCTCAGAGAATAAGCACTGTGATATTACTGTGACACTGGCACCATTTAGTTTAGACAATAGGCACTGTGATATTACTATGACATTGGCACAAGTTAGCGCAGACAATAAGCACTGTGATATTACTGTGATACTGGCACCAATTAGCTCAGACAGTAAGCACTGTGATATTACTGTGACACTGGCACCAATTAGCTCAAAAAATAAGCACTGTGACATTACTGTGACGTTGGCATAAGTTAGCACAGACAATAAGCGCTGTAATATTACTGTGACACTGGCACCAATTAGCTCAGACATTGAGCACTGTGATATTACTGTGACACTGGCACCAATTAGCTCAGACAGTAAGCACTGTGATATTACTGTGACACTGGCACCAATTAGCGCAGACAGTAAGCACTGTGATATTACTGTGACACTGGCACCAATTAGCCCAGACAGTAAGCACTGTGATATTACTGTGACACTAGCACCATTTAGTTTAGACAATAGGCACTGTGATATTACTATGACATTGGCACAAGTTAGCGCAGACAATAAGCACTGTGATATTACTGTGATACTGGCACCAATTAGCTCAGACAGTAAGCACTGTGATATTACTGTGACACTGGCACCATTTAGCTTAGACAATAGGCACTGTGATATTACTATGACATTGGCACAAGTTAGCACAGACAATAAGCACTGTGATATTACTGTGATACTGGCACCAATTAGCTCAGACAGTAAACACTGTGATATTACTGTGATACTGGCACCAATTAGCTCAGACAATAAGCACTGTGATATTACTGTGACACTGACACCAATTAGCTCAGACAATAAGCACTGTGATATTACTGTGACACTGACACCAATTAGCTCAGACAATAAGAACTGTGATATTACTGTGACACTGGCACCAATTAGCTCAGACAGTAAGCACTGTGATATTACTATGACATTGGCATAAGTTAGCACAGATAATAAGCACTGTAATATTACTGTGACACTGGCACCAATTAGCTCAGACAGTAAGCACTGTGATATTACTGTGACACTGGCACCAATTAGCCCAGACAGTAAGCACTGTGATATTACTATGACACTGGAACAAGTTAGGTCAGACAATAAGCACTGTGGTATTACTGTGACACTGGCACCAATTAGCCCAGACAGTAAGCACTGTGATATTACTGTGACACTGGAACAAGTTAGGTCAGACAATAAGCACTGTGGTATTACTGTGACACTAGCACCAATGAAGTCAGACAATAAGCACTGTGATATTACAGTGACACTGACACCAATTAATACAGACAATAAGCACTGTGATATTACTGTGACACTGGAACAAGTTAGGTCAGACAATAAGCACTGTGGTATTACTGTGACACTGGCACCAATTAGCCCAGACAGTAAGCACTGTGATATTACTGTGACACTGGAACAAGTTAGGTCAGACAATAAGCACTGTGGTATTACTGTGACACTAGCACCAATGAAGTCAGACAATAAGCACTGTGATATTACTGTGACACTGACACCAATTAGCTCAGACAATAAGCACTGTGATATTACTGTGACACTGGCACCAATTAGCTGAGACAATAAGCACTGTGATATTACTGTGACACTGGCACCAATTAGCTTAAAAAATAAGCACTGTGATATTACTGTGACACTGGCACCAATTAGCTCAGAAAATAAGCAATGTGATATTACTGTGACAATAGCGCCAATTAGCTCAGACAATAAGCACTGTGATATTACTGTGACACTGGCACCAATTAGCTGAGACAATAAGCACTGTGATATTACTGTGACACTGGCACCAATTAGCTCAGACAATAAGCACTGTGATATTACTGTGACACTGGCACCAATTAGCTCAGACAATAAGCACTGTGATATTACTGTGACACTGGCACCAATTAGCTCAGACAATAAGCACTGTGATATTACTGTGACACTGGCACCAATTAGCTCAGACAGTAAGCACTGTGATATTCTTGCGACACTGGCACCAATTAGCTGAGACAATAAGCACTGTGATATTACTGTGACACTGGCACCAATTAGCTTAAAAAATAAGCACTGTGATATTACTGTGACACTGGCACCAATTAGCTCAGAGAATAAGCACTGTGATATTACTGTGACACTGGCACCATTTAGTTTAGACAATAGGCACTGTGATATTACTATGACATTGGCACAAGTTAGCGCAGACAATAAGCACTGTGATATTACTGTGATACTGGCACCAATTATCTCAGACAGTAAGCACTGTGATATTACTGTGACACTGGCACCAATTAGCTCAAAAAATAAGCACTGTGACATTACTGTGACATTGGCATAAGTTAGCACAGACAATAAGCGCTGTAATATTACTGTGACACTGGCACCAATTAGCTCAGACAGTGAGCACTGTGATATTACTGTGACACTGGCACCAATTAGCTCAGACAGTAAGCACTGTGATATTACTGTGACACTGGCACCAATTAGCTCAGACAGTAAGCACTGTGATATTACTGTGACACTGGCACCAATTAGCCCAGACAGTAAGCACTGTGATATTACTGTGACACTAGCACCATTTAGTTTAGACAATAGGCACTGTGATATTACTATGACATTGGCACAAGTTAGCGCAGACAATAAGCACTTTGATATTACTGTGATACTGGCACCAATTAGCTCAGAGAATAAGCACTGTGATATTACTGTGACACTGGCACCATTTAGCTTAGACAATAGGCACTGTGATATTACTATGACATTGGCACAAGTTAGCACAGAAAATAAGCACTGTGATATTACTGTGATACTGGCACCAATTAGCTCAGACAGTAAGCACTGTGATATTACTGTGACACTGGCACCAATTAGCTCAGACAGTAAGCACTGTGATATTACTGTGACACTGGCACCAATTAGCCCAGACAGTAAGCACTGTGATATTACTGTGACACTAGCACCATTTAGTTTAGACAATAGGCACTGTGATATTACTATGACATTGGCACAAGTTAGCGCAGACAATAAGCACTGTGATATTACTGTGATACTGGCACCAATTAGCTCAGAGAACAAGCACTGTGATATTACTGTAACACTGGCACCATTTAGCTTAGACAATAGGCACTGTGATATTACTATGACATTGGCACAAGTTAGCACAGACAATAAGCACTGTGATATTACTGTGATACTGGCACCAATTAGCTCAGACAGTAAACACTGTGATATTACTGTGATACTGGCACCAATTAGCTCAGACAATAAGCACTGTGATATTACTGTGACACTGACACCAATTAGCTCAGACAATAAGCACTGTGATATTACTGTGACACTGGCACCAATTAGCTCAGACAGTAAGCACTGTGATATTACTATGACATTGGCATAAGTTAGCACAGATAATAAGCACTGTAATATTACTGTGACACTGGCACCAATTAGCTCAGACAGTAAGCACTGTGATATTACTGTGACACTGGCACCAATTAGCCCAGACAGTAAGCACTGTGATATTACTATGACACTGGAACAAGTTAGGTCAGACAATAAGCACTGTGGTATTACTGTGACACTGGCACCAATTAGCCCAGACAGTAAGCACTGTGATATTACTGTGACACTGGAACAAGTTAGGTCAGACAATAAGCACTGTGGTATTACTGTGACACTAGCACCAATGAAGTCAGACAATAAGCACTGTGATATTACAGTGACACTGACACCAATTAAGTCAGACAATAAGCACTGTGATATTACTGTGACACTGGAACAAGTTAGGTCAGACAATAAGCACTGTGGTATTACTGTGACACTGGCACCAATTAGCCCAGACAGTAAGCACTGTGATATTACTGTGACACTGGAACAAGTTAGGTCAGACAATAAGCACTGTGGTATTACTGTGACACTAGCACCAATGAAGTCAGACAATAAGCACTGTGATATTACTGTGACACTGACACCAATTAGCTCAGACAATAAGCACTGTGATATTACTGTGACACTGGCACCAATTAGCTCAGACAGTAAGCACTGTGATATTACTATGACATTGGCATAAGTTAGCACAGATAATAAGCACTGTAATATTACTGTGACACTGGCACCAATTAGCTCAGACAGTAAGCACTGTGATATTACTGTGACACTGGCACCAATTAGCCCAGACAGTAAGCACTGTGATATTACTGTGACACTGGAACAAGTTAGGTCAGACAATAAGCACTGTGGTATTACTGTGACACTGGCACCAATTAGCCCAGACAGTAAGCACTGTGATATTACTGTGACACTGGAACAAGTTAGGTCAGACAATAAGCACTGTGGTATTACTGTGACACTAGCACCAATGAAGTCAGACAATAAGCACTGTGATATTACAGTGACACTGACACCAATTAAGTCAGACAATAAGCACTGTGATATTACAGATTACTGTGACACTAGCACCAATGAAGTCAGACAATAAGCACTGTGATATTACAGTGACACTGACACCAATTAAGTCAGACAATAAGCACTGTGATATTACAGATTACAGTGACACTGACACCAATTAAGTCAGACAATAAGCACTGTGATATTACAGATTACTGTGACACTAGCACCAATGAAGTCAGACAATAAGCACTGTGATATTACTGTGACACTGGCACCAATTAGCTCAGACAGTAAGCACTGTGATATTACTGTGACACTGGCAAAAGTTAGGTCACACACATGTACCCAGACAACAGTGAGATACCGACACTATAGCTTAGATATTTTACTGCACAAATAGGCTCAGGCACTTGAACCTTGTCAATTGCCAGAGTGTGGCACTAGTCAGCGCATACCAGTATATAATTAACTGCAAGATCCTGGTGCCAACCGCCTAGACTCTGCTCATTAACACACACTGGCACAGATTGTAGAATAAGCACAGAATAGCTGCATCATCTAGATGCCACCAAACAAATCATACAGGCACCCCACTGCCAGTGGCACACAATGGCACTAAATCATACAGGCAACCCACTGCCATTGACACATGATGGTAGTAAATCATACAGGTACCTCACTGCCAGTGGCACATGATGGCACTAAATCATACAGGCAACCCACGGCCAGTGACACATGATGGTAGTAAATCATACAGGTACCCCACTGCCAGTGGCACATGATGGCACTAAATTATACAGACACCACACTGCCAGTGGCACATGATGGCACTAAATCAAACAGGCAACCCACTGCCAGTAGCACATGATGGCACTAAACCATACAGACACCCCACTGCCAGTAGCACATGATGGCACTAAATCATACAGGCACCCCACTGCCAGTAGCACATGATGGCACTAAATCATACAGGCACCCCACTGTCAGTGGCACTAAATCATACAGGCAACCCACTGCCAGTGGCACTAAATCATACAGGCAACCCACTGCCAGTGGTACATGATGGCACCAAATCATAGGCATCCTACTGCCAGTGGCACTAAATCATACAGGCAACCCAGTGCCAGTGGCACATTATGGCACTAAATCATACAGGTGAGGCAACCCACTGCCAGTGGCACAGGATGGCACTAAATCATACAGGCATCCCACTGCCAGTAGCACATGATGGCACTAAAATCATACAGGCACCACACTGCCAGTGGCACATGATGGCACTAATTCATAAAGGCACCCACTGCTAGTGGAACATGATGGCACTAAATCATACAGGCACCCCACTGCCAGTGGCACATCATGGCACTAATTCATACAGGCATCCCACTGCCAGTGGCACTAAATTAGACAGGCATCCCACTGCCAGTGGCACATGTTGGAACTAAATCATACAGGCACCTCCCTGCCAGTGGCACTAAATCACAGACATACCACTGCCAGTGGCACATGATGGCACTGAATCATACAGGCACCCACTGCCAGTGGCACATGATGGCAATAAATCATACAGGCATCCTACTGCCAGTGGCACATGTTGGCACTAAAATATCCCGGCACCTCACTGCCAGGGGCACAAAATCATATAGGCAACCCACTGTCAGTGGCACTAAATTATACAGGTACCACACTGCCAGTGGCACATGATGGCACTAAATCATACAGGCAACCCACCGCCAGTAGAACATTATGGCACTAAATCATACAGGCCCCTCACTGCCAGTAGCACATGATGGCACTAAATCATACAGGCACCCCACTGCCAGTGGCACATGATGGCACTAAATCATACAGGCACCCCACTGCCAGTGGCACATGATTGCACTAAATCATACAGGCAACCCACTGCCAGTAGCACATGATGGCACTAAATCATACAGGCAACCCACTGCCAGTAGCACATGGCACTAAATCATACAGGCAACCTACTGACAGTGGTACATGATGGCACTAAATCATATAGGTATCACACTGAAAATGGCACATGATGGCACTAAATCATACAGGCAACCCACTGCCAGTAGCACATGATGGCACAAAATCATACAGGCAACCTGCTGCCAGTGGCACATGATGGCACTAAAT
Organism: Bombina bombina; assembly: GCF_027579735.1. Lineage (NCBI taxonomy): Eukaryota > Metazoa > Chordata > Amphibia > Anura > Bombinatoridae > Bombina > Bombina bombina. The sequence goes on along the minus strand of NC_069505.1, from coordinate 194,653,674 downwards.
TATACAGGTATCACACTGAAATTGGCACATGATGGCACTAAATCATACAGGCACCACACTGCCATTAGCACATGATGGCACTAAATCATACAGGCACCCCACTGCCAGCGGCACATGATGGCACTAAATCATACAGGCACCCCACTGCCAGTAGAACATGATGGCACTAATTCATACAGGCATCCTACTACCACTGGCACTAAATTACACAGGCATCCCACTGCTGTTGGTACATGATGGCACTAAATCATAGGCATCCTACTGCCAGTGGCACATGTTGGCACTAAATCATACAGATACCTCACTGCCAGGATCACTGAATCATACAGGCAACCCACTGCCAGTGGCACAGGATGGCACTGAATCATACAGGCAACCCAGTGCCAGTGGCACAGGATGGCACTAAATCATACAGGCACCCCACTGCCAGTGGCACTAAATAACACAGGCATCCCACTGCCAGTGGCACATGATGGCACTAAATCATACAGGCACCCCACTGCCAGTGGCACATGATGGCACTAAATCATACAGGCACCCCACTGCCAGTGGCACATGATTGCACTAAATCATACAGGCAACCCACTGCCAGTGGCACATGATGGCACTAAATCATACAGGCACCCCACTGCCAGTGGCACATGATGGCACTAAATCATACAGGCACCCCACTGCCAGTGGCACATGATTGCACTAAATCATACAGGCAACTCACTGCCAGTGGCACATGATGGCACTAAATCATACAGGCACCCCACTGCCAGTGGCACATGATTGCACTAAATCATACAGGCAACCCACTGCCAGTGGCACATGATGGCACTAAATCATACAGGCAACCCACTGCCAGTGGCACATGATGGCACTAAATCATACAGGCAACCCACTGCCAGTGGCACATGATGGCACTGAATCATACAGGCAACCCAGTGCCAGTGGCACAGGATGGCACTAAATCATACAGGCACCCCACTGCCAGTGGCACTAAATAACACAGGCATCCCACTGCCAGTGGCACATGATGGCACTAAATCATACAGGCACCCCACTGCCAGTGGCACATGATGGCACTAAATCATACAGGCACCCCACTGCCAGTGGCACATGATTGCACTAAATCATACAGGCAACCCACTGCCAGTGGCACATGATGGCACTAAATCATACAGGCACCCCACTGCCAGTGGCACATGATTGCACTAAATCATACAGGCAACCCACTGCCAGTGGCACATGATGGCACTAAATCATACAGGCAACCCACTGCCAGTGGCACATGATGGCACTAAATCATACAGGCACCCCACTGCCAGTAGCACCTGATTGCACTAAATCATACAGGCAACCCACTGCCAGTAGCACATGGCACTAAATCATACAGGCAACCTACTGACAGTGGTACATGATGGCACTAAATCATATAGGTATCACACTGAAAATGGCACATGATGGCACTAAATCATACAGGCAACCCACTGCCAGTAGCTCATGATGGCACAAAATAATACAGGCAACCTGCTGCCAGTGGCACATGATGGCACTAAATTATACAGGTATCACACTGAAAGTGGCACATGATGGCACTAAATCATACAGGCACCACACTGCCAGTGGCACATGATTGCACTAAATCATACAGGCAACCCACTGCCAGTAGAACATGATGGCACTAATTCATACAGGCATCCTACTACCACTGGCACTAAATTACACAGGCATCCCACTGCTGTTGGTACATGATGGCACTAAATCATAGGCATCCTACTGCCAGTGGCACATGTTGGCACTAAATCATACAGACACCTCACTGCCAGGATCACTGAATCATACAGGCAACCCACTGCCAGTGGCACAGGATGGCACTGAATCATACAGGCAACCCAGTGCCAGTGGCACAGGATGGCACTAAATCATACAGGCACCCCACTGCCAGTGGCACTAAATAACACAGGCATCCCACTGCCTGTGGCACATGATGGCACTTAATCATACAGGCACCCCACTGCCAGTGGGACAAGATGGCACTAAACACAAGCACCCCACTGCCAGTGGCACATGATGGCACTAAGTCATACAGGCACCTCATTGCCAGTGGCACATGATGGCACTAAATCATACAGGCACCTCATTGCCAGTGGCACAAGATGGCACTAAATCATACAGGCACCTCATTGCCAGTGGCACAAGATGGCACTAAATCACACAGACATACCATAGCACTAAATCATACAGGCAACCCACTGCCAGTAGCACATGGTTGCACTAAATCATACAGGCAACCTACTGACAGTGGTACATGATGGCACTAAATCATATAGGTATCACACTGAAAATGGCACATGATGGCACTAAATCATACAGGCAACCCACTGCCAGTAGCACATGATGGCACAAAATCATACAGGCACCACACTGCCATTAGCACATGATGGCACTAAATCATACAGGCACCCCACTGCCAGTGGCACATGATTGCACTAAATCATACAGGCAACCCACTGCCAGTAGAACATGATGGCACTAATTCATACAGGCATCCCACTACCACTGGCACTAAATTACACAGGCATCCCACTGCTGTTGGTACATGATGGCACTAAATCATAGGCATCCTACTGCCAGTGGCACATGTTGGCACTAAATCATACAGACACCTCACTGCCAGGATCACTGAATCATACAGGCAACCCACTGCCAGTGACACAGGATGGCACTGAATCATACAGGCAACCCAGTGCCAGTGGCACAGGATGGCACTAAATCATACAGGCACCCCACTGCCAGTAGCACTAAATAACACAGGCATCCCACTGCAAGTGGCACATAATGGCACTAAATCATACAGGCACCCCACTGCCAGTGGGACATGATGGCACTAAATCATACAGGCACCCCACTGCCAGTGGGACATGATGGCACTACATTATACAGGCACCCCACTGCCAGTGGCACTAAATTACACAGGCATCCCACTGCCAGTACTAAGTGATGGCATTACATTACACAGGCATCCTACTGCCAGTGGCACATGTTGGCCCTAAATCATACAGTCACCTCACTGCCAGTGGCACAAGATGGCACTAAACATAAGCACCCCACTGCCAGTGGCACATGATGGCACTAAATCATACAGGCACCTCATTGCCAGTGGCACATGATGGCACTAAATCATACAGGCACCTCATTGCCAGTGGCACAAGATGGCACTAAATCACACAGACATACCATAGCACTAAATCATACAGGCATCACACTGAAAGTGGCACATGATGGCACTAAATCATACAGGCATCCCACCGTCAGTGGCACTAAATCATACAGGCAACCCACTGCCAGTGGCCCTAAATCATACAGGCAACCCACTGCCAGTGGCACACGATGGCACTAATTCATACAGGCACCACACTGCCAGTGGCACATGATTGCACTAAATCATACAGGCACCCCACTGCCAGTGGCACTAAATTGCACAGGATTCCCACTGCCAGTGCTACATGATGGCACTAAATCATAGGCATCCTACTGCCAGTGGTACATGTTGGCACTAAATCATACAGACACCTCACTGCCAGGGGCACTAAATCATACAGGCAACCCAGTGTCAGTGGCACATGATGGCACTAAATCATAGAGGCAACCCACTGCCAGTGGCACAGGATGGCACTAAACCATACAGGCACCACACTGCCAGTGGCACATGATGGCACTAATTCATACAGGCACCCACTGCCAGTGGAACGTGATGGCACTAATTCATACAGGCACCCCACTGCCAGTGGCACTAAATTACACAGGCATCCCACTGCAAGTAGCACATGATGGCACTAAAATCATACAGGCACCCCACTGCCAGTGGCACATGATGACACTAATTCATACAGGCAACCCACTGCCAGTGGAACTAAATTACACAGGCATCCCACTGCCAGTGGCACATGTTGGCACTAAATCATACAGGCACCTCACTGCCAGTGGCACATGTTGGCACTAAATCATACAGGCACCTCACTGCCAGTGGCACATGTTGGAACTAAATCATACAGGCACCTCACTGCCAGTGGCACATGATGGCACTAAATCATACAGGCACCCTACTGCCAGTGGCACTAAATCATACAGGTATCCTACTGCCAGTGGCACATGTTGGCACTAAAAATATACCGGCACCTCACTGCCAGGGGCACAAAATCATACAGGCAACCCACCGTCAGTGGCACTAAATTATACAGGCACCACACTGCCAGTGGCACATGATGGCACTAAATCATACAGGCACCCCACTGCCAGTGGCACATGATGGCACTAAATCATACAGACAACCCACTGCCAGTGGCACATTATATCACTTAATCATACAGGCATCACACTGAAAGTGGCACATGATGGCACTAAATCATACAGGCACCCCACTGCCAGTGGCACATGATTGCACTAAATCATACAGGCAACCTACTGACAGTGGCGCATGATGGCACTAAATCGTTCAGGCACCACACTGCCATTAACACATGATGGCACTAAATCAAACAGGCACCACATTGCCATTAGCACATGATGGCACTAAATCATACAGGCACCACACTGCCATTAGCACCTGATTGCACTAATTCATACAGGCATCCCACTGCCAGTGGCGCTAAATCATACAGGCACCCCACTGCCAGTGGCACATTATGGCACTAAATCATACAGACACCCCACTGCCAGTGGCACATGATTGCACTAAATCATACAGGCATCCCACTGCCAGTGGCACATGATTGCACTAAATCATAATGGCAACCCACTGCCAGTAGCACATGATGGCACTAATTCACACAGGCATCCAACTACCATTGGCACTAAATTACACAGGAATTCCACTGCCAGTGGTACATGATGGCACTAAATCATAGGCATCCTACTGCCAGTGGCACATGTTGGCACTAAATCATACAGACACCTCACTGCCAGGATAACTAAATCATACAGGCAACCCACTGCCAGTGGCACATGATGGCACTAAATCATACAGGCAACCCACTGCCAGTGGCACTAAATTACACAGGTGTCCCACTGCCAGTGGCACATGATGGCACTAAAATCATACAGGCACCCCACTGCCAGTGGCACATGATGGCATTAAATCATACAGGCAACCCACTGCCAGTGGCACAGGAGGGCACTAAATCATACAGGCACCACACTGCCAGTAGCACATGATGGCAGTAAATCATACAGGCACCCCACTGCCAGTGGCACATGATGGCACTAAATCATACAGGCAACCCACCGCCAGTAGCACCTGATTGCACTAATTCATACAGGCATCCCACTGCCAGTGGCGCTAAATCATACAGGCAACCCACTGCCAGTGGCACATGATGGCACTAAATCATACAGGCACCCCACTGCCAGTGGCACATTATGGCACTAAATTATACAGGCAATCCACTGCTAGTAGCACATGATGGCAAAAAATCATACAGGCAACCTACTGCCAGTGGCACATGATGGCACTAAATCATAAAGGCACCACACTGAAAGTGGCAGCACATGATGGCACTAAATCATAATGGCAACAAACTGCCAGTAGCACATGATGGCACTAATTCACACAGGCATCCAACTACCATTGGCACTAAATTACACAGGAATTCCACTGCCAGTGGTACATGATGGAACTAAATCATAGGCATCCTACTGCCAGTGGCACATGTTGGCACTAAATCATACAGACACCTCACTGCCAGGATAACTAAATCATACAGGCAACCCACTGCCAGTGGCACATGATGGCACTAAAATCATACAGGCATCCCACTGCCAGTGGCACATGATGGCACTAAATCATACAGGCAATCCACTGCCAGTGGCACAGGATGACACTAAATCATACAGGCACCACAATGCCAGTAGCACATGATGGCACTAATTCATACAGGCACCCCACTGCCAGTGGCACTAAATTACACAGGCATCCAACTGCCAGTAGCACATGATGGAACAAAAATCATACAGGCACCCCACTGCCAGTGGCACATGATGGCACTAATTCATACAGGCATCCCACTGCCAGTGGCACTAAATTAGACAGGCATCCCACTGCCAGTGGCACATGTTGGCACTAAATCATACAGGCACCTCACTGCCAGTGGCACAACATGACACTAAACACAGGCACCCCACTGCCAGTGGCACATGTTGGCAATAAATCATACAGGCACCTCACTGCCAGTGGCACAAGATGGCACTAAATCACACAGACATACCACTGCCAGTGGGACATGATGGCACTGAATCATACAGGCACCCACTGCCAGTGGCACTAAATCATACAGGCATCCTATTGCCAGTGGCACATGTTGGCACAAAAAATATACCGGCACCTCACTGCCAGGGGCACAAAATCATACAGGAAACCCACCGTCAGTGGCACTAAATCATACAGGCAACCCACTGCCAGTAGCACATTATGGCACTAAATCATACAGGCAACCCACTGCCAGTGGCACTAAATTACACAGGCATCCCACTGGCAGTGGCACATGATGGCACTAAAATCATACAGGCACCCCACTGCCAGTGGCACATGATAGCACTAAATCATACAGGCATCACACTGAATGTGGCACATGATGGCACTAAATCATACAGGCACCCCACTGCCAGTGGCACATGATTGCACTAAATCATACAGGCAACCTACTGCCAGTGGCGCATAATGGCACTAAATCATACAGGCATCACACTGAAAGTGGCACATGATGGCACTAAATCAAACAGACACCACACTGCCATTAGCACATGATGGGACTAAATCATACAGGCACCCCACTGCCAGTGGCACATGATTGCACTAAATCATACAGGCAACCCACTGCCAGTGGCACTAAATCATACAGGCAACCCACTGCCAGTGGCACATGCTGGCACTAAATCATACAGGCATCACACTGAAAGTGGCACATGATGGCACTAAATCATACAGGCACCCCACTGCCAGTGGCACATGATGGCACTAAATCATACAGGCAATCCACTGCCAGTAGCACATGATGGCACTAAATTATACAGGCAACCCACTACCATTGGCACTAAATTACACAGGAATTCCACTGCCAATGGTACATGATGGCACTAGATCATAGGAATCCTACTGCCAGTGGCACATGATGGCACTAAATCATACAGGCATCACACTGAAAGTGGCAGCACACAATGGCACTAAATCATAAAGGCAACCCACTGCCAGTGGCACTAAATTACACAGGCATCCCACTGCCAGTGGCACATTATGGCACTAATTCACACAGGCAACCCACTGCCAGTGGCACTAAATTACACAGGCATCCCAAAGCCATTAGCACATGATGGCACTAAAATCATACAGGCACCCCACTGCCAGTGGCACATGATGACACTAATTCATACAGGCAACCCACTGCCAGTGGCACTAAATTACACAGGCATCCCACTGCCAGTGGCACATGTTGGCACTAAAATCATACAGGCACCCCACGGCCAGTGGCACATGATGGCACTAATTCATACAGGCACCCCAGTGCCAGTGGCACATGTTGGCACTAAATCATACAGGCACCTCACTGCCAGTGGCACAATATGACACTAAATCACACAGACATATCACTGCCAGTGGCATATGATGGCACTGAATCATACAGGCACCCACTGCCAGTGGCACATGATGGCACTGAATCATACAGGCACCTCACTGCCAGTGGCACAAGATGGCACTAAATCACACAGACATACCACTACCAGTGGCACATGAAGGCACTGAATCATACAGACACCTACTGCCAGTGGCACATGATGGCACTAAATCATACAGACATCCTACTGCCAGTGGCACTAAATCATACAGGCATCCTACTGCCAGTGGTACAAGATGGCACTAAACACAGGCACCCCACTGCCAGTGGCACATGTTGGCACTAAATCATACAGGCACCTCACTGCCAGTGGCACATGATGGCACTAAATCACACAGACATACCACTGCCAGTGGCACATGATGGCACTGAATCATACAGGCACCCACTGCCAGTGGCACATGATGGCACTAAATCATACAGGCACCCTACTGCCATTGGTACTAAATAATACAGGCATCCTACTGCCAGTGGCACATGTTGGCACTAAATCATACAGACACCTCACTGCCAGGATCACTAAATCATACAGGCAAAAGGATGGCACTGAATCATACAGGCAACCCAGTGCCAGTGGCACAGGATGGCACTAAATCATACAGGCACCCCAATGCCAGTGGCACATGATGGCACTAAATAACACAGGCATCCCACTGCCAGTGGCACATGATGGCACTAAGTCATACAGGCACCCTACTGCCAGTGGGACATGATGGCACTAAATTACACAGGCATCCCACTGCCAGTAGCACATGATGGCATTAAATTACACAGGCATCCTACTGCCAGTGGCACATGTTGGCACTAAATCATACAGGCACCTCACTGCCAGTGGCACAAGATGGCACTAAACACAGGCACCCCACTGCCATTGGCACATGTTGGAACTAAATCATACAGGCATCTCACTGCCAGTGGCACAAGATGACACTAAATCACACAGACATATCACTGCCAGTGGCATATGATGGCACTGAATCATACAGGCACCCACTGCCAGTGGCACATGATGGCACTGAATCATACAGGCACCCACTGCCAGTGGCACATGATGGCATTAAATCATACAGGCATCCTACTGCCAGTGGCACATGTTGGCACTAAAATATACTGGCACCTCACTGTCAGGGGCACAAAATCATACAGGCAACCCACTGCCAGTGGAACATGATGGCACTAAAATCAAACAAAAAACCCACTGCCAGTGGCACAGGATGGCACTAAATCATACAGGCACCTCACTGCCAGTGGCACATAATAGCACTAAATCATACAGGCACCCCACTGCCAGTGGCACATGATGGCACTAAATCACACAGGCACCCCACTGCCAGTGGCACATGATGTCACTAAATCACACAGGCACCCCACTGCCAGTGGGGTGCCTGTGTCATTTAGTGCCATCATGTGCCACTGGCAGTGGGTTGCCTGTATGATTTAGGGCCATCATGTGCTCCTGGCAGTGGGGTGCCTGTATGATTTAGTGCTATTATGTGCCACTGGCAGTGAGGTGCCTGTATGATTTAGTGCCATCCTGTGCCACTGGCACTGGCAGTGGCACAGGATGGCACTAAATCATACAGGCACCTCACTGCCAGTGGCACATAATAGCCGTAAATCATACAGGCACCCCACTGCCAGGAGCACATGATGGGCCTAAATCATACAGGCAACCCACTGCCAGTGGCACATGATGGCACTAAATCACACAGGCACCCGAATGCCAGTGGCACATGATGGCACTAAATCACACAGGCACCCCAATGCCAGTGGCACATGATGGCACTAAATCACACAGGCACCCCACTGCTAGTGGCACATGTTGGCACTAAATCATACAGGCACCCCACTGCCAGTGGGACATGATGGCACTAAATAACACAGGTACCCCAATGCCAGTGGCACATGATGGCACTAAATCACACAGGCACCCCACTGCCAGTGGCACATGATGGCATTAAATTACACAGGCATCCTACTGCCAGTGGCACATGTTGGCACTAAATCACACAGGCATCCTACTGCCAGTAGCACATGATGGCATTAAATTACACAGGCATCCTACTGCCAGTGGCACATGTTGGCACTAAATCATACAGGCACCTCACTGCCAGTGGCACAAGAAGGCACTAAATCCCACAGACATACCATGGCACTAAATCATACAGGCATCACACTGAAAGTGGCACATGATGGCACTAATTCATACAGGCATCCCACTGCCATTGGCACTAAATTACACAGGAATCCCACTGCCAGTGGCACATGATGGCACTAAATTATAGGCATCCTACTGCCAGTGGCACATGTTGGCACTAAATCATACAGACACCTCACTGCCAGGAGCACTAAATCATATAGGCAACCCACTGCCAGTGACACAGGATGGCACTAAATTATACAGGCAATCCACTGCCAGTGGCACAGGATGGCACTAAAACATACAGGCACCTCACTGCCAGTGGCACAAGATGGCACTAAACACAGGCACCCCACTGCCAGTGGCACATGTTGGCACTAAATCATACAGGCACCTCACTGCCAGTGGCACAATATGACACTAAATCACACAGACATATCACTGCCAGTGGCATATGATGGCACTGAATCATACAGGCACCCACTGCCAGTGGCACATGATGGCACTGAATCATACAGGCACCCACTGCCAGTGGCACATGATGGCACTGAATCATACAGGCACCCACTGCCAGTGGCACATGATGGCATTAAATCATACAGGCATCCTACTGCCAGTGGCACATGTTGGCACTAAAATATACCGGCACCTCACTGTCAGGGGCACAAAATCATACAGGCAACCCACTGCCAGGAGCACATGATGGCCCTAAATCATACAGGCAACCCACTGCCAGTGGCACTAAATCACACAGGCACCCCACTGCCAGTGGCACATGATGGCACTAAATCACACAGGCTGCAGTGGAGTGCCTGTGTGATTTAGTGCCATCATCTGCCACTGGCAGTGAGGTGCCTGTATGATTTAGTGCCATCCTATGCCACTGGCAGTGGGTTTTTGTTTGATTTTAGTGCCATCCTGTGCCACTAGCAGTGGCACAGGATGGCACTAAATCATACAGGCACCTCACTGCCAGTGGCACATAATAGCACTAAATCATACAGGCACCCCACTGCCAGGAGCACATGATGGCCCTAAATCATACAGGCAACCCACTGCCAGTGGCACATGATGGCACTAAATCACACAGGCACCCCAATGCCAGTGGCACATGATGGCACTAAATCACACAGGCACCACACTGCCAGTGGCACATGATGGCACTAAATCACACAGGCATCCCAATGCCAGTAGCACATGATGGCATTAAATTACAGACATATCACTGCCAGTGGCACATGATGGCACTAAATCACAGACATATCACTGCCAGTGGCACATGATGGCACTGAATCATACAGGCACCCACTGCCAGTGGCACATGATGGCACTAAATCATACAGGAAACCCACTGCTAGTATAACATGATGGCACTAAATCATACAGGCACCCCACTGCCAGTGGCACATGATGACCCTAAATCACACAGGCACCCCACTGCCAGTGGCACATGATGGCATTAAATTACACAGGCATCCCACTGCCAGAGGCACATGATAGCACTACACTAGATCGGCACCCATTAAGTCGGCCCTGCTTCAGAGCTGTGTTAGAAAAAACGGTATTACATGTAAACAACACTCTTTACATACAGGTGACAATTTATTGAGAAGATGCACAAACATGCTTATTAGTAATAAAGTCTTTTTTTTTTTTTTTTAATTCTTTATTTATGCAAAGAACATACATCAGCTTTCATCTCAATGTACATATACAAAAACGATAAACTCTTCAATACAGAACAGAGGATTAACCATTGAGTCTTAGCAATGCATGCCTTCCTTTTCTGTTAATATTAACATTCTCCATACTTCTCTCCTCCTTTACCCACCCCGAGGTGTCATTGTTCCCCCTGCCTAGGTTGGTGAAGTCTGCTACGATGAGACTGTACATAAGCCTCAAAGTCAAGTTTCCATTCCCCTCTCAATTGTTCCTCTAAGATGAAGGTGGTGTTTCGTATTGGGTACAGGATTTGTAACTGTTGCCTGTGGTCTAGTGTGTGTAAGTAGATTTCCCATTTAGTCATAAAGCGACTTGTGCGTTTCTGAGAGTCACCCTGGGTGTCTGCCTGTTCATAAAGTAGTTGTTGGTGTACTTCTCTTTTTAACTGTTGTAGGGTTGGGGCCTCTGGAGTTAACCAGTTCTTAAGAATAACTTTCCTGGCCTGTAAAATCACATTATGTGTGAATACTGTGTTTGTCTTATTTGTATTTTCACATTCCAGGAAAACCAGTGTCTGGGGTGTGAATGGTTCCAAGGGGATACCCATTGACCTGAGCCAGTAGTGAGTCATACCCCAGAATCTAACCAACTTGGGGCAGTTCCAAATCATATGAATTAAACCCGGGTCACCTTGGGCACACCTTGGGCAAGTTCCTGAGGAGTCTGTCTCCCATACTTTGTATAACTTTGGTGTAATGTATGCCGTTTCAAGGAGCTTAATGTGAGATTCTCTGAGATCCATAGATAGGGTAGCACGCTGAACCTTTTGTATACTCCGTTTAACCTGCGTTATAGAAATCTCTGCATTTAGCAATGATTACCATTTCTCACTGATGTGTTTCTGAGTGTTTTCATTGTTCGGTGCCATCAAGGCTTTGTAAATGGGAGTGATGGAAGTGTTTCCTTGCATGAATGACTTGCCCAATTGATATATTATATGGTTTCCATCCGGCAAGGTGTCATGCCCAAGCAGTGTCGTTACATAGTGCCTAACCTGCAAGTATGCGAAATGATGTGACCTCGGCAATGTATATGTAGCCCGTAGATGTTCAAATGTGTGTACTGTTTTTCCATCTCCCTCTAGCAGCTTGTGCACCATATTCAACCCCTTTGTCCCCCAATCTCTAAAGGTTTTTGTCGTCATCCCAGGAATGAAATTAGGGTTCCCCTGTAGTGGGATGTATTTAGATACCTCATGTTTGAATCCTAAGTTACTACACTATTTCCTCCAGGCGTATAATGGTTGCTGGAGAAGAGCATATTGCGGTAAATGCTTCTCTAGTTTCGCAGCTTTCAAGTGGGGCAACATGGCCAGGGACCATGGGTAGGCAAAGTGTATCTCTAAGTAAGGAATAGTGAAGTTGTCTCTTCCCGTAAGCCAGTCTAGGACGTATTTAGATTGAGTCGCCCAGCTATATAATTCTATGTTTGGCACTGTCATACCCCCTGAGTGGAACAAACTTTTCATCCTGTCAGATCTAATTCTGTGTTTTTTGTTTGCCCAGATAAAGGAAAGGAAGAGGGAGTTCCAGAAATGTAGGTCTTCCTTACTAATTACCAGAGGTAGCATCTGTAATTTATAAAGTAGTTTTGGGAAAAGGATCATTTTAATGAGACCTATTCTGCCTGACATTGTGAGGGGGAGTTTCGCCCAGCTTGCCACCAAGTTCATGGCTTCCTTTTTTAGCGGTGTGTAATTAATTCCATACCAATCTGCCGGGTTTAAAGCTATCTCCACTCCTAAGTATTTAAAGGTTTTTCCTGCCTGCCTGAAGTTGTAATGAAGGTCTGGGGCACCCGCAGTGGGAGTCAACCATATAATTTCTGTCTTGTCATTATTTATCTTATAGCCAGAGACCTGACCGAAGCCCGCTATAATATCCATTATCTTAGGTACATTTAAACTGGGATTTTGCACATACAGGACCATATCATCCGCGAAAAGTGATAAGTGTAGCTTACTCGGTCCCACCTCAAGTCCCCCAGTCCCTAGTCTAATTTTTGCTTCTAGGGGCTCCAGGGCCAGATCGAAGAGTAGGGGTGACAACGGGCACCCCTGTTTCATGCCTCTTTCTAAGGTAAAGGGTTGAGATTGGGTTCCGTTGACCAAGACAGTGGAATGAGAAGCAGTGTACAGGGTTTGCAGTGCTTCTACAAAAGAACCCTCAATTCCAAATCTATCAAGGGTATAAAACAAGTGTCCCCAGAGAACCTTATCAAAGGCTTTTTCTGCATCTACAAGAAGAACACATGCCTCGTCCTCCTTTTCCACCGAGACCTCAATTTAGTATTCCAATAATGTGTTAGAAGGAGTTGAAGGGTTCTAACATTCTTGACAGCCGACCTCCCCTTAATAAAACCTGTCTGGTCCGTGTGTATAATTTCCGGCATGACCAGAGCTAGTCTATTCGCCATAATTTTTAATATTTTGTAATCCAAGTTCATCAGTGAAATCGGGCGGTACAATGCTGGATTAAGAGGTTCCTTGTCTGGCTTAAGTATCAGGCTGATATTAGCCTCAGTAAATCTACTAGAGGTAGCTTTCAAGCCCCCCAGTATGCCATTGAAGAGGTCTGACAGGACCTCCGCCACCTCAGGTTGTAGTATCTTGTAAAACTCCCCCGGGAGCCCGTCCGGGCCCAGGGCTTTCTCTAAAGGTAAGTTACCAATGGCTTTCTCGACATCTATTGCTAGTATCGGGGCATTTAAAGAGTTTCTCTGGCTTTCCGTGATCTGTGGCAATGCCAGCGCTTCCCAAAAAGAGTCCCTGTGTTTAGGATCTATCTCCTGAGTCTTATATAGGTCTGAGAACTGGCTAAAGGCTTGTTGTATGTCAGTTGTGTTTGTAAGAATAGAGTCTTGGACCCTTATGACTGGTATGAAGGAGGACCGCCTTGTCAACCTTGTTAATCTAGCAAGCATCTTGCCCGTTCTATTGCCATGTCTATAAAATCTAGCATGTGCCTTCGTCACGTCCCCAGCAGCCCCCTGCAGCAAAAATGTGTCTCTCAGTGTTTTAGTGTCTTTGTAATGGAGTCTATTAGCTACTGTGGGGCAGTGTAAGTAGCGATTCTGTGCGTTAAGTAATTTTTTCATTAGAAGATCTTCTCTAAGTTTTTTCCGCTTCCTGATATTTATGTCATAAGAAGTCACTAACCCCCTTAACACGGCCTTAGCCGCCTCCCAAAAGAGAAGTGGATTATCTCTGTGTCTACTATTTAGATCGTTATAGGCTAACCACTCCCCTACCAAGTGATTCTTTAGATTGGCATCATGTACCAGATATCTAGGGAAAAACCACCCCTCTCTACCAGTCCTAGTCGATCCCAAAATAAGTTTAAGTGTAATTGGGGCATGGTTAGAAATAGTTGGACTATCAATTCCAGTCTTTGTAATTCTAGTGGTCAAGGCAGGGGATGTGAGAAAGAAGTCAATTCGCGATAACGTGTCTTTGGTGGGTGTAATACATGTAAAGTCCTTCACTTCCGGGTTTCTTTCTCTCCATATGTCTATGAGTTGTAGTGCTCTCTTGAACTTGTTCAATGTTAAAGTGTCCCATTTCACATTGTACTGCCTACTGGGGCCCGGTACTGAAAGGTTAGGATTCTTATATATGTATCTGCAGGTGTTTGTGGCGCTATATTATAATCTCCCCCCAATATTATGGGCACATCAGCCATTTTCATAATGGTTGCCCTCATGTTGTTCCAAAATTCTTTTTTGTGAGTGTGTGGCCCATAAACCCCACCCAGAATTAGAGGGGTACCCTCCAATATAATCTGAAGCAGTACAAACCTTCCTAGCGGATCTATTGTCGTTTGGGTAACTTTATAGTCCAGATTCTTCCTAAACAAAAAAGCCACCCCCCTAGCTCTGTTGTTCTCGTAGGGAGTATAGATCACCTCTCCCACCCACTGCTGTTTAAATTTGTTGTGCTCGCTAGGTTTCAAATGCGTCTCCTCCAATATGGCTATGTCAACTCTCTTGGCCTTTAGATAATTTAAAATGGCTTTTCGCTTAATGGGTGATGTAACCCCTCCCACGTTCCAAGATAAAATGTGGACCCCCATATTCAAACTACCAGTATTGAGGACTTCCCCTCTCCCACCCCTCTCCACAGGAATAGTGTAAGGTTTTGTTTTCTAAACTTCCTCGATGGAGGTACAATGTAAGTTTGTGTAATATTACTTACTGACACACACCTCGGGGCAGTTCCTATGAACCACTTTCAAGCACAGAGAACAACTTCAGAGGCCTCCTAAGAAATAGTATCAACAATGAGGCACCAAAATAGTTAGAAACAAACTAGAAAAGCAGTGAGTGATTGCAACAGTAAATAATTAAAACAGTAAAGTAGTGCAAACAATTCAACACCCCCCCGTTTTCAAAAAAAGGATATATGAGAAAAACTCTAAAAGCAAGATTTAAAGTCTTCAGTCTTTATATGCTATTATTTCCAGCTCTGTGTAGTTTTCCTATCCTACAGCTAGTAGATTGTTGTTCCAATAGAGAACAATGTCAGTCCAACTCTTCCTCTATTTCTTCATCTTCAAGTTGGTTGTTCTTTACAGAGGCAAGAGATCTCATGAAGACTTTGAGCTGAGTGGTGTCTTCAAAAAACTTTGGACCTTGTGGCGTTTGCACCTTGAGTCTGGCCGGGTATAATAGGGGGATTGATTCTCCCCTGTCAATAAGCTCTTTACAGTAAGGGGAAAACGCTCTCCTCTTCTTGGCTACATCAGCGGAATAGTCCTGAAATAAGTGCAGCTTGCAACCCTCGTAACACCAGGTTGGGAGCCTGCCTATATGCTTTGAAAAGTAATGTCTTATCTTTAAAGTTTAGATACTTTATCATGACTTGCCTTGGAGGGGCCTTTTGATTCTGCTTTTGTGAGGGCACTCCAACCCTATGGGCTCTTTCGACCACACAGGGTATGCTGGCATTGGTTAGTTTTAATAGCTGTGGAAGTGTTTGTTCTGCAAAGTCAATAAGAGCGGAGCCGGGGATCGACTCAGGGAGACCAACAACCCGAATATTATTTTGTCTGGACCTATTCTCTAGGTCATCTAATTTTTCTCTAAGGGCCTTATTTTGTCGCTTCAATTGAGAAACATTCAGTGTGACCTCCCTCTGCTGGCTTTCTGTATCCGCCACTTTATGTTCCACTGCTGCAAGTCCTGTTGAAAATATCTTAAGATCTGTTGTGATAGTATCTAGGCCTGTCTGCAATTGCTCAATCTTTGGGAGAAATAGTGCCGAAAGCTGGGATACTATTGGATGCGTGTCCTGGGGGGCATGATCAGGCACCTCAGGGGTTGAAGATGGCGGGGAATGAACTTCCACTTTATTTTTAAGCTTCCTATCTTGCTGACGTTGTTTGCTAGCCATCTTGTCAGGTTTTTTTGTTATACTGCATAAAATATTTTTGCATACAGACGTATGAGCGCTTCCAACGCCTGATTCAGCAATATGATAAACAAGGGGGACTTAGGAGAGCCCCAGACCAGTGTGCACCTGCCACAGGAGTACTATAATGCACCTCAATAGAGCTATATACACACACAGTCCCACAAATGAATGTTGAGGTTTAGGAGCATCATCTGCTACTTTAGGAGAAACATGGATCCCAGCAAGGAATTTTGGTTAAGTCACCAGACTCATTTGACTGAAGGTGCTATGACGGGGGGTTTCTCAGGGGGGGTACGTGTAGCCTACACCATTTCCATTGTTACAGTTCCTATAGGGAAAAAGCCTCTTTGGGAATTAAAGACAGATGTGCCTCTTTCCCTACTCCCTCACTCCTTCCCTCCCTCTTTATGGTATTCTCTTCCCCTGCTTGGTACAAGGGTTCCCAGGGGAGTAAATCAACCCACACGCTGCTCCAACAGGTCCAAGTCTCCAACTGCTTGATAGCGTAGGTACTATTAAAGTCCTTATCATAAAGTCATTTGTTTTAAGTCTATGGATACTAATATTCATAGGAATCCTCAAAAATTTGTCTGGGGGGCAAACTTTTTTTTTAAAAATATTATTCTCCAGTCATCCACTCTCATATGAGGGGCCACAATATAGTGGGACATGTGTAAGGTTAGGGTCACAGGCAGGCAATAGCAGTGAGCAATATCCTTGTGATGCCTGCAGGGAGCTCCAGGGCCATGTGTTCTCTGACGGTCACGGAGACCGGCCGTTTGTTTAGTGCTGACTCTACTTCCCACTACTACTCAGGAACCAAATGCTATTTGTTTAGCTCTGACTCTACTTCCCACTACTGCTCAGGAACCAAATGCTGTTTGTTTAGTGCTGACTCTACTTCCCACTACTGCTCAGGAATCAAATGCTGTTTGTTTAGTGCCGACTCTACTTCCCACTACTGCTCAGGAACCAAATGCTGTTTGTTTAGTGCCGACTCTACTTCCCACTACTGCTCAGGAACCAAATGCTGTTTGTTTAGTGCCGACTCTACTTCCCACTACTGCTCAGGAACCAAATGCTGTTTGTTTAGTGCCGACTCTACTTCCCACTACTGCTCAGGAACCAAATGCTGTTTGTTTAGTGCTGACTCTACTTCCCACTACTGCTCAGGAACCAAATGCTGTTTGTTTAGTGCCAACTATACTTCCCACTACTGCTCAGGAACCAAATGCTGTTTGTTTAGTGCTGACTCTACTTCCCACTACTGCTCAGGAACCAAATGCTGTTTGTTTAGTGCTGACTCTACTTCCCACTACTGCTCAGGAACCAAATGCTGTTTGTTTAGTGCTGACTCTACTTCCCACTACTGCTCAGGAACCAAATGCTGTTTGTTAAGTGCTGACTCTACTTCCCACTACTGCTCAGGAACCAAATGCTCTCCAGTGACTAAAAATGACCCAGTCTGTGCCTGCACTGCATTCTGTCACACAACACTACGGCCAGAGGTACAACAGGCTCAGGCAGTTTTAGTCTCTGGTTTGGTGTTAGGATAGGAGTAGTGTGGGGAATAGAGTCACAAAAGGGGGATGTTATTGTTACATTTATTTTAATATTAATCTCTTCTTCCCTGCTGTGTGTTATTCTAAACCATGTGACAAATACAGATAAAACCAGAGCAGGGATAGAAGAGGGGTGATTTGCAGTGCAATTTGCCACCTCCTCACTATACCATCAATGCTTCTACCAGAAATATAAAATAAAATGCACCACAGCTAGTTGCCCCACCCCTTGCCCCCCTCTGCGGATGTCCATGCTTATGTTAGTAGTTGGTAATACAGCCAACATCATCTTTTAATACCAAACACTACACAGATGTTTGTTGTGTCAGAGCACAGAAAAGTCATTTATTCGTAGTTTCATGCAAACATATATACAACATCAAGACAACGCGGCCCTTCATGCACGTAATATAATGTACAAAAGTGTACAAAATGGTACCCAGGGAACTGGGATGTGGTGCCTAATATTGTGCTGTATTTGAGTCGTTGAGACCCAGAGCTATCTGCATTGTGCTTCACTGTAAATGGAGTGACGGGACTCAGCTATATAAGGATTTCAAAAAAGGGACACTGAGATAAGACACTATGAGCAAGATTACAAGTGGCGTGCCAGTGGAAAGGGGTTTATCGCAGCTCTTTGCTGGCGTCAGAAGTAGACTGTGTATTACAGGTTGAAAGTAAACGTGTTTGTGCAATTGATTTTAACGTGTCAGGATATCGCAACTTCAGAGCTCTGGTTAAGTTACTCTCGACTAAAAAGTTGCACTAAACACATACAAAATACCTTTAAAAGTACATTTACACTCATAATAACACTATCTAAAAATGTATTTAAAAAAAAAATTGCAATAAAAAGTTATAAGTGCTCAAAGATATGAGGTCTCAGGTGTTAGAAGAAAAAAAAAAGACCTAATAATGGCCTTAACGTATAGATACATACATACACATAGCTAAATTATGTGTGTGTATATATATATAGGTACAGATTTATTTATGTGTGTATATATGTATTTACAGACATACATACAGATATAAACAGATGAATACACACACACATCTATCTATCTATCTATCTATCTATCTATCGACACATAAGTGCATTAGAGCCCTTTGCAGTCAAGTAGCTGAAAACATGTAAGATCATATTTATGCAATATGGTTATATTTAATAAAGTGTTTAACTATGTATTTAATGTAAATATTGCACATGCCAATGTTCTTCACATAAGGGAACATGTTCTAAGTATTTTTAAATAGATATATATCTATAGCTATATATGATTATACAACACACAAAACCTGGCACTCACTAGCAAGCACACAGTAATATTTAAAAGCAAAAACAGGTCAGTTGTTAAGTAAATACAAAATACAGAAACGGACTGCACTCTAAGACTGGACAGGGTACACATCCCAAATCACTGTAATCCCCAGAACCCTGAATACTTACAGACAGCTGCACAGTTCCCAGCATATTAATATTTCACATTTAAATGTTCTTTACATAGTAGAATATGTTCTATTTATTCTTAAATACATATTTCTATATATCTGATGTCTCTTTTTAGGTAAAAAAAATATATATAATAATAATAATATATTTATTACACCTAAAAACCATTTTATATATATATATATATATATATATATATACACATATATACACATACACACACACACACACACACACTGTATATATATATATATATATATATATATATATATATATATATATACACACACACACATACACACATATATATATATATATATACACACACATACATACATATATATATATATATATATATATATATATATATATATACATACATATATATATAGTGAACAGGTTTTGATCTTTGATCTAATAGCGCTTGCAGAAGATGTTCCTCATAAGCATGTGAAGGGGAAAACTGTTGGACCAGCAATCAGCGGCGAGTGAATACTAGTGGTGTGTGTAGACACCAAACTGGAGCACCACATATGATGGAGAAAGGAGTATATATACCAAATGTGTGAGCTGGTGTATATAGATAAATAATCAGGACCAAAAGGCAACCACTGGGCAACAGTGGGACAACAGAGAATATATGTGGGACTCTCCTATTCTTACCACACTGTATTTGTGGACAGAGGGTAAAAGTGAAGGAAATTCCTGTTTGATATAAGCTGATATCCAGGACAAGATGGAAAAAATATATGCATATACAGAGCAATTGGATGGGAAAAATGCATAAGCCCAATAAAGAATTTATTATTTAAAAACAAATTTTATTTATATAGAAATATAAAAGGATGCATAAAATGAAAATTAAAAGGAAGCGTTATAAAAAGATATAAAAAATGTTATGTTGGTGTGGGGTATATATTACAATACAAAAGACTGTGTACAAAAAAGTTAAAACCAATACGAAAAAATATACATATATATAACAAATGAATGAAATTCAATAAAATGTAAGTGGCCAGGCAGCACGGCAAAAGTATGGAGCGTGCGGGTGGCTACAAACTTACTGTTGAATGCTGTGTGGTTTTGCGCGGGTAGGATCCAAACTTTCAAAAAAGTGGGTGAAATAGCTGAGAGATGGGTAGCTGCATGGAGCCGCTAGCGATCAAGCTTAGATATTAACTCACTCCCATTTTCCCTTTAACAAATAGCTTTTCGCTATTTAAGGGCCACTTGGATGCTAACAGATCCATTAGCCTCTGGTGAAGTGAGCTGATACGCTCACGAAACGCGTAAGGCACGTGACGCACGTTTCGTGACGTCACATCCGGAATTCCGATTCACTCACTGAGCTTGATCGCTAGCGGCTCCGTGCAGCTACCCATCTCTCAGCTGTTTCACCCACTTTTTTGAAAGTTTGGATCCTACCCGCGCAAAACCACACAGCATTCAACACTAAGTTTGTAGCCACCCGCACGCTCCATACTTTTGCCGTGCTGCCTGGCCACCACTTACATTTTATTGAATTTCATTCATTTGTTATATATATGTATATTTTTTCGTATTGGTTTTAACTTTTTTGTACACAGTCTTTTGTATTGTAATATATACCCCACACCAACATAACATTTTTTATATCTTTTTATAACGCTTCCTTTTAATTTTCATTTTATGCATCCTTTTATATTTCTATATAAATAAAATTTGTTTTTAAATAATAAATTCTTTATTGGGCTTATGCATTTTTCCCATCCAATTGCTCTGTATATGCATATATTTTTCCCATCCAATTGCTCTGTATATGCATATATTTTTTCCATCTTGTCCTGGATATCAGCTTATATCAAACAGGAATTTCCTTCACTTTTACCCTCTGTCCACAAATACAGTGTGGTAAGAATAGGAGAGTCCCACATATATTCTCCGTTGTCCCACTGTTGCCCAGTGGTTGCCTTTTGGTCCTGATTATTTATCTATATACACCAGCTCACACATTTGGTATATATACTCCTTTCTCCATCATATGTGGTGCTCCAGTTTGGTGTCTACACACACCACTAGTATTCACTCGCCGCTGATTGCTGGTCCAACAGTTTTCCCCTTCACATGCTTATGAGGAACATCTTCTGCAAGCGCTATTAGATCAAACCCTGTTCACCATTTTTTCCACTTCCAGTCTCACTAAGGAGGAACGAGACACCACTAATAGCAGCATACATTAGACTTTTTTCATAGAGCATTATACTGCAAAACTACTTCTTCTCTTACTTTTGGCGCAACTACCTACTCCCTCTTTTTTTCATATATATATATATATATATATATATATATATATATATGTTTTTAAGAATAAGTAGAACATATTTTACTATGTGAAGAGCATTGGAACGTGAAATATTAATATTTTATGTGGGTTAGCGCACTTAAAGGGATACTAAACCCAATTTTTTTCTTTCAGATAGAGCATGAGATTTTAAGCACCTTTTGAATTTACTCCTATTATCAATTTTTCTTTGTTCTCATGTTATCTTGATTTGAAAAAGCAGTACTGTAAGCTTTAGAGCCAGACCATTTTTTTGTTCAGCACCTGGGTAGCACTTGCCGATTTGTGGCCAAATGTAGCAAACCAATCAGCAAGAGCTACCGAGGTGCTGAACTAAAAATGGGCCGGGTCCTAACTTTTATTACTGCTTTTTCAAATCAAGATAACATGAGAACAAAGAAAAATTGATAATAGGAGTAAATTAGAAAGTTGCTTAAAATTGCATGCTCTATCTGAATCATGAAAGAAAAAATTTGGGATTAGTATTCCTTTAAGAAAACAAGATCGGGATTGTGCATGAGTAAGGTTGTTCATTTTTTCCCCACTCATTGCATTCTATTGAAGTCTATGTCGTCATATTCGAAGTTCGGCTTTTTGCGTCAGGTTAGCTCTTGTGCAAAAACATTTTACTTTCAACTTGTAATATGCACGCAAAAAGCCTCCATCTAATGAAGTTAACGCGTGAATAGCAAAGTACTGCGCCACTTTTAATCTAGCCCTAAGTGTGTGTAAATACAACCAGTAAAGGACAACTTATACTGCATTCTCTATATGTAGCCTATCCTGTATACATACACAACTGGAATATGATGTAACTTTGGGCTCGATGATTAAAAACTCACCAGAAGAGAGAGAAATCATGCAAAACTATGAGGGATTTTTTGTTAATCATTATAGTTGAATGTATGTGTCTCCTGTTTGCATCAAGAACCTGCATAGCCAGATAAACAGCTCTCAAGCTAAAATTTACCCTTCAAAAATAAAGGGACCTCACAGTACCTACAGGATTTATTAGATAGCCTCACCAGAGCAGAGAGCTTTAGAAAATATGACCCTTTATGAGAAGACAACGGCAGATGTGTGCTGTCTAGAGCCCCTACAAACAACCCCAGGTGAGTATCTGTAAGTATTTTGGTTCCAGGTTCTCCGATAACAGGCTGGTGCCCGAGGCAATGACAGAACTCCACAGACCATGGCATCCTCAGGCACGGTGTAAACTGACCTGTTCGATGAAAGTTTCCCTCATTCCTAGAGCATCCTTAAACTTTCAGAGACCAGTTCTTACAATTAAAAGAATCACTACAACAGGGCTTGAAAAATCCGCAAATTATAACCTTGTATTCCTAAGAAGCGTGTGACTGGAACCTCAATCTTCTTGCTAACTGTTGTCTTGGATATATTTGTTGTTTCCTGTGCTACAATGAAAACACAGCCGCACGTTACTGTGACCAGGACATTTATACAGCGGTATAACCAGGGAACTGCCACAGGCAATAAGGACATTACAGAAACAGACGAACAGCAGGCAGGAGGAGACATCCAATGGTTAATTATAGTATCTGTGCACATTTTTCCAGTTCTAGCATCCATGTGATTCCAACTTTGAGTGCTTAACAGATTCCCTTGTCTTCCATTGGAAGAGATGATGGATCCAGACCATGCTGCTTCATTTGCACTGCGATATCAAAGAGGTAATCATAACACTCACACCTGTAGGAGACAGCATAGGATGAGGAGGGGGCAGGAAAAATGGTGTAAAAGCACCCTTGCCTGGTTAGCTGCCAGCGCACTCACCTCGTTAGCCGATAGCGCCCTCGCCTCATTTCTGTCAGAGCAGGGCACTCGCCTGGTTGTCAGAGCAGGGCACTCGCCTGGTTGTCAGAGCAGGGCACTCGCCTGGTTGTCAGAGCAGGGCACTCGCCTGGTTGTCAGAGCAGGGCACTCGCCTGGTTATCAGCCAGCGCACTCGCCTGGTTATCAGCCAGCGCACTCGCCTGGTTATCAGCCAGCGCACTCGCCTGGTTATCAGCCAGCGCACTCGCCTGGTTATCAGCCAGCGCACTCGCCTGGTTATCAGCCAGCGCACTCGCCTGGTTATCAGCCAGCGCACTCGCCTGGTTATCTGCCAGCGCACTCGCCTGTTTTACTTTTTAGCATTAGGTTGTGTGTCAACGCACTCACAAGGGTGCTCAATGAACAAATTCACTGACAACATTATAATTCAGTTTTAAACATTTGTGAAAGTTTTGCACTTAAAAATTAACAATGTTAAGGCTAAGGGAAATAAATAAGGGAAATAAAACTCAGCATTTAATCACCATCTAAAATGTTTAAATGATTTTAAAACATTTGTTTGGCAATTTAATGTGTGATTGGTATGTACATTAAAAAGTAATTTCTTGACAAACTCAGATGACTAATTTGCATTCCCCATTAAAGTGTTTAATAAATTCTGCATACGTGTTCTACTGGGAATAAAACCTACTGCATGCATAGGTTGGTGTGTCAGTGGAGCTTTCAGAACAGGACTTACTGAGTATTATCCAGAAATCACAGAGACTGATCTGGAGTAAATTAATATAATGTAGCACGATGCTGCACAAACTGTGATTGGATGAATGTTACATAAACCCACATTCAGATCATACACTTATGCAGACCTATGCTCACACAACCAGAATGCTGCCTGACGTCTGCACAAAAGCAGCGTTGTATAGGCAGGACATTACTGCGTACACTTTCCTTCCTCCTTACACTTTAAAGCTCAAAAATATGTATTAGTGCAGAACAGTGAGCTAATGTATGCTCACACAGCCAAATGCTCAGGCAAGTTTACCAGTGACAGAGTGCCCAAGAATCTTAAAGCTTAAAGGGATAGGAAAGTAAAAATAAAACTTGCACAATTCAGATAGAGGATGTTATTTAAAATGCTTTTAAGTTCACTATTTTCAAAGGTACTTTGTTCTCTTGGTATCCATTGTTGAAAAATAATATTTACATAACCTACACTAGTGGGAGCTAACTGCTGATTGATGGCTGCACACATTTGCCTCTTGTGATTGGCTAGTTCCCAGCAGTGCATTGCTGTTCCTATCAAGAGTATGAAGCAAATGTGATGATAGAAGTAAATTGGAAAGTTGTTTATAATTGTATTATCTGTCTGAATCCTGAAAGTACATTTGGGTTTTATGTCTCTTAACCAAAAAGCAGCTCTTATATGATTAAGCCGCACAGACTCTCTCTCTCTGATGTAATACTGCCTTTACATACATGGTTTTCGCTTTCTCCCATGAATCTCCCCAGACGTAAACCCCATGTCGCCTGACCAGTACGGCGCAGGAGTCGGGGTACTCGGTCATGGCTCTAGCCATACGATCCTTCAGGTCTCTCTCCTCAGGAGTATTCTCCACAATAGGAACCACGAGGAGGTCGTCGTATCTGACGGAAGGAATTGGAAGGTTGCAAATAAGTGAGCAATCTGTCTAATACTTGTAAATGACAAGTGCAATGCAAACTGTGTGACAACCCGCCTCTCTGTCATGTCTGCCTGTCATTCTTTGTGTTTGTGTGCGCTAACAGTACCTCCTGCCCTTTATGTCTATTCTGTGCCCCTCTCTGTGCTGTGTCCCATGTCCTTTATTTCTATTCTGTGCCTCGCTCTGTGCTTTCTGTCCTTTATTTGCATTCTGTGTCCCTCTCTGAGATGGTCACTCTGCCCTTTATTTCTATTCTGCGTTCCTCTCTGTGTCATGCCTTCTGCCCTTTATGTCTATTCTGTGCCCCTCTCTGTGCTGTGGCCCCTGTCCTTTATTTCTATTCTGTGTCCCTCTCTGTGTCATGCCTTCTGCCCTTTATTTCTATTCTGCGCCCCTTTCTGTGCCGTGCTTCTGCCCTTTATTTCTATTCTGTGGCCCTCTCTGTGTCATGCCTTCTGCCCTTTATTTCTATTCTGTGGCCCTCTCTGTGTCATGCCTTCTGCCCTTTATTTCTATTCTGTGCCCCTCTCTGTGCCGCACCCTCTGGCCTTTATTTCTGTTCTGTGCCATGCCCTCTACCATTTATTTCTATTCTGTGCCCCTTTCTGTGCCGTGCCTCTGCCCTTTATTTCTATTCTGTGCCCCTCTCTGTGCTTTGCCCTCTGCCCTTTATTTCTATTCTGTGCCCCTCTGTGTGCCGCCATACCCTCTGCCCCTCTCTGTGCCGCCATACCCTCTGCCCTTTATTTCTATTCTGTGCCCCTCTCTGTGCCGTGCATTCTGCCCTTTATTTCTATTCTGTGCCTCTCTATGTGCGGTTCTTCCTATCCTTTATTTCTATTCTGTGCCCCTCTATGTGCCGTGCCTTCTGCCCTTTATTTCTATTCTGTGCCCCTCTATGTGCCGTGCCTTCTGCCCATTATTTCTATTCTGTGCCCCTCTCTGTGCCGCACCCTCTGGCCTTTATTTCTGTTCTGCACCTCTCTCTGTGCTTTGCCCTCTGCCTTTTATTTCTATTCTGTGCCCCTCTCTGTGCCGCACCCTCTGGCCTTTATTTCTGTTCTGCACCTCTCTCTGTGCTTTGCCCTCTGGCCTTTATTTCTGTTCTGTGCCGTGCCCTCTACTATTTATTTCTATTCTGTGTCCCTCTCTGTGCCGTGCCCTCTACCATTTATTTCTATTGTGTGCCTCTTTCAGTGCCGTACCCTCTTCCCTTTATTTCTATTCTGTGAACCTCTCTGTGCCGTGCCCTCTGCCCTTTATTTCTATTATGTGCCCTCTATTTGTATTTTGTGCCCCTCTCTGTGCTTTGCCCTCTGACCTTTATTTCTATTCTGTGCATCTCTCTGTGTCATACCCTCTGCCCTTTATTTCTATTCTGTGCCCCTCTCTATGCCGTGCCTTCTGCCCTTTATTTCTATTCTGTGCCCCTCTCTGTGCCGCACCCTCTGGTCTTTATTTCTGTTCTGCGCCGTGCCCTCTACCATTTATTTCTATTCTGTGCCTCTCTCAGTGCCGTACCCTCTTCCCTTTATTTCTATTCTGTACCCCTCTCTGTGCTGTGCCCTCTGCCCTTTATTTCTATTATGTGCCCCCCTCTGTGCCGCACCCTCTGGCCTTTATTTCTGTTCTGTGCCGTGCCCTCTACCATTTATTTCTATTCTGTGCCTCGCTCAGTGCCATGCCCTTTATTTCTATTCTGTGCCCTCTGCCCTATATTCCTATTATGTGCCCTCTGCCCTTTATTTCTATTATGTGCCCTCTGCCCTATATTTCTTTTCTGTGCCCCTCTCTGTGCTGTGCCCTCTGCCCTTTATTTCTATTATGTGCCCTCTGCCCTTTATTTCTTTTCTGTGCCCCTCTGCCGTACCCTCTGCCCTTTATTTCTATTATGTGCCCTCTGCCCTTTATTTCTTTTCTGTGCCCCTCTCTGTGCCCTCTGCCCTTTATTTCTATTATGTGCCCCTCTCTGTGCCATGCCCTCTGCCCTTTATTTCTATTCTGTGCCCCTCTCTGTGCTGTGCCCTCTGCCCTTTATTTCTATTCTGTGCATGTTATTTACATACAAAATAAAGCTTTATTAGCAGTTACCTGTAATACCCGCCAGAGCTGCACTTTCTGATCCCTTTGATCATTTCCTGGTGTGTGATGCGGAATTCCTTCCCTGGGAAGAGCAATGTAGCCATAACTGCGGCCTTAGAGTGAGTGTGGATCACAGCGCCTGCCCCTGAGGAACAGAGTCATGTGTAAGATGGGGCACATCTTGCCATGTGATTGAAGTCATTTATATTTTCAAATAAGTTCAGAGTTTAATTACAAATTTAAACTCAGGCGTTTCCCATGTGTTGGCTTTTGAGGGATTAAGAAATATTTAGAATTGATATATCATTTTGTTTAAATGTAACACATGTCAAACAAACGGGAGGTGAAGAGAGGAATGGAGTAGAAACCTCACCAGCATAAGTGGGTTATTCTGTCTGCCGGTGAACTTGCTCTGTGCTGTCAGGAGGTTTATGACCTTTTTGCTAGATAATAATAATAATGTGAAATGTCTTCAATGAGACAAACTCACAAAACTATCTATATAACTCAACATACACAATGCAACAAAAGTGAATACACCTGTGATCACTGATACACAAGTTAGAAAACCTATGATTTTCAATTAATCTTATTACATGAACATGGTTAGAAAATGACCTGAACTACAGAACGTTCTCAGTTTTGGACCTATGCACTGTGTCTATCTGCATGTCTGCATCATGGCTCCACATGGAAAAGAACTGCCAGAGGAATTGAAAAATCTGATTGTTAGACTTCACTAAGAACATAACATCAACCTCTATAGATGGTATCCAGTAAAGAAACCTTTAATGATTCAAATAGGGCATGTAATTTTAAACAACTTTACAAATTACTTTTATCGCCAATTTTGCTATGTTCTCTTGGTATTCTTAGTTGAAAGCTAAACCTAGGTAGGCTCACATGCTAATTTCTAAGACCTTGAAGGCCGCCTCTTATGTGAATGCATTTTGACAGTTTTTCACCACTAAAGGGTGTTAGTTCATGTGTGTCATATAGATAACATTGAGCTCACGCACGTAAAGTCACCTAGGAGTCAGCACTGATTGGCTAAAATGCAAGTCTGTCAAAAGAACTGAAATAAGGGGACAGTCTGCAGAGGCTTAGATACAAGGTAATCACAGAGGTAAAAAGTGTATTATTATAACGGTGTTGGTTATGCAAAACTGGGGAATGGGTTATAAAGGGATTATCTATCTTTTTAAACAACAAAAATTCTGGTGTTGATTGTCCCTTTAAACTAAAGAACATGAAAAGAAGTCTAATGAATATTGGGAGCAGTCTTTGGTCAGATGAGACCAAGATAAATTTGTTCGGCTCAGATGGAGACCAACATGTTTTGCAAGAACCTGGCCAGGACTACCACAGTGAATACATAGTCCCAACAGTGAAGCACAGAGGTGGGAGTGGGATGATATGGGGCTTCATGAGTACAAAAGGGAGATGGCACCATAAATGCCTCTGGATATACTAAAATACTGGCTGATACGATGACTCCCAATCTACAGAAGCTTGTCAGAAGAGGAATATTCCAGCATGATAACAATCCAAAGCTCACTGCCAAAATCACAAGAGAGAGTTTCTATAGAAGCAAAAAAGTGTAAACTATGACCTGGCTAAGTATGTCACCTGAAAAAGGGTGTGCTCAATCTGCGCTGGGAAAGTTACCAATAAACCACTGGGTAAATGGAGTATCCTCAAACTCCACGAAGACAAATACAATCATACAATAGTAATAAAAATATTACTATAATAACCCCTGGCGCTAACGTGTAGCTTAAATTGGTAGTGCAAAAGGCTCTAATTAGTGTATACTATAAACAATAAATCTCCTTAGTGAGGTAGTTCTAAATTGTTAGAAATTCCCTTACATATATGTATAAAACTGGGTAAATTAGTTATAAGTAACAAACCCAATTAGGGATGCGCTTAAGGATAAATCAGAGTAGTAGTGCAAGTAAAAAATGAACAAATTTTATTACAATCTTAAAGGGACACTGTACCCAATTTTTTTCTTTTGTAAGTCAGAAAGAGCATGCAATTTTAAGCAACTTTCTAATTTACTCCTATTATCAATTTTTCTTCGTTCTCTTGCTATCATTATTTGAAAAAGAAGGCATCTAAGCTTTTTTTTGGTTTCAGTACTCTGGACAGCACTTTTTTATTGGTGGATGGATTTATCCACCAATCAGCAAGGACAACCCAGGTTGTTCACCAAAAATGGGCCGGTATCTAAACTCACAGTCTTGCATTTCAAATAAAGATAACAAGAGAATGAAGAAAATTTGATAAAAGGAGTAAATTAGAAAGTTGCTTAAAATTTCATGCTCAATCTGAATCACGAAAGAAAATTTTTGGGTACAGTGTCCCTTTAATCATTCAAAGAATACTTTCTAAAACCGAATTTATCAAAAAACACTCTGATCAGGCGTTTGACAATGTAGTATCAATACAATCCATAAAATCTCAGAATAAATAAAATAAAATTAAATAAAAATAAAATACATATATAATATGATAACAATAACAATGAAACAACCACTATCGCAAATGGTTATTTCAAGGTAAAGAGCAAAGATCCCAATAGGAACCAAGGAAGATCCACGTCATCTGGAAGTTAGTGATGTTTAACCGGAGCTGTAACGAGATTTGAGATCCAAATGAACAGACAGGAAGAGAGCCAAATTTAAGGTGTTCACTTATTACTTACACTGAAAATGCTCTCTGAAGTCCCAGCTGTCTCTCTATAGCGGTCCTGGATTAGATCACTGCTGGATGGATCACCGAAAAGGAATCGCTTGTCTTTCAAGATCTGTAGCAGCACTCGTGCAAAAAACAGACCAAACAGTGCTCTGGGTCTCCGTGCGGTCTCGGCGCTGGCAATTAGTTCCAGTCACCTTGAAAATAAAAGTTGTGAAGCGCGTGAATAAAAGCAGCTCGGTATAAGCGTCACAACTTTTATTTTCAAGGTGACTGGAACTAATTGCCAGCGCCGAGACCGCACGGAGACCAAGAGCACTGTTTGGTCTGTCTGGCGCGAGTGCTGCTACGGATCTTGAAAGACAAGAGATTCCTTTTCGGTGATCCATCCAGCAGTGATCTAATCCAGGACCGCTATAGAGAGACAGCTGGGACTTCAGAGAGCATTTTCGGTGTAAGTAATAAGTGAACACCTTAAATTTGGCTCTCTTCCTGTCTGTTCATTTGGATCTCAAATCTCGTTACAGCTCCGGTTAAACATCACTAACTTCCAGCTGACGTGGATCTTTCTTGGTTCCTATTGGGATCTTTGCTCTTTACCTTGAAATAACCATTTGCGATAGTGGTTGTTTCATTGTTATTGTTATCATATTATATATGTATTTTATTTTTATTTAATTTTATTTTATTTATTCTGAGATTTTAGGGATTTTATTGATACTACATTGTCAAACGCCTGATCAGAGTGTTTTTTGATAAATTCGGTTTTAGAAAGTATTCTTTGCATGATTAAGATTGTAATAAAATTTGTTCATTTTTTACTTGCACTACTACTCTGATTTATCCTTAAGCGCATCCCTAATTGGGTTTGTTACTTATAACTAATTTACCCAGTTTTATACATATATGTAAGGGAATTTCTAACAATTTAGAACTACCTCACTAAGGAGATTTATTGTTTATAGTATACACTAATTAGAGCCTTTTGCACTACCAATTTAAGCTACACGTTAGCGCCAGGGGTTATTATAGTAATATTTTTATTACTATTGTATGATTGTATAAGTATGTCACCTGACTTGTATCCAATAGAAAACCTTTGGGGTATTTTAAAGAGAATGGTAGAGTAACACAAACCCTCCAGCAAAGAGCAGCTGAAACAAATTGTCTCTAAAGAATGGCAGAACATCCCAGTATCCTCCATGCCGAGGAGGATTAGGTCTGTCATCAAAAATAAAAAGGTGCACGTATGAAGTATTGAGAAAATAAAAGATTTGAATCTCAGTAATGAAAGGTACTGACTTTTGTTGCATTGAGTATGTACACTGTCAAAGGAAATCTTTACACCTTACTAGTGTTTCTCTATAGGAGTATAAGTCCAAGTAGATAATTACACAGTGTTAGCGCACTGATGGATCATACACAAGGGGTCAGCTCTCTGGTGAATCACACACACACACACACACACACACACACACACACACACACACAGGGTCAGCTCTCTGGTGAATCACACACACACACACACACACACACAGGGTCAGCTCTCTGGTGAATCACACACACACACACACACACACACAGGGTCAGCTCTCTGGTGAATCACACACACACACACACACACACACACACAGGGTCAGCTCTCTGGTGAATCACACACACACACACACACACACACACACACAGGGTCAGCTCTCTGGTGAATCACACACACACACACACACACACACACAGGGTCAGCTCTCTGGTGAATCACACACACACACACACACACACACACACACAGGGTCAGCTCTCTGGTGAATCACACACAGGGTCAGCTCTCTGGTGAATCACACACACACACACACACACACACACACACACACACACACACAGGGTCAGCTCTCTGGTGAATCACACACACACAGGGTCAGCTCTCTGGTGAATCACACACACACGGGTCAGCTCTCTGGTGAATCACACACACACACAGGGTCAGCTCTCTGGTGAATCACACACACACGGGTCAGCTCTCTGGTGAATCACACACACACACAGGGTCAGCTCTCTGGTGAATCACACACACACACACACAGGGTCAGCTCTCTGGTGAATCACACACACACACACACACACACACACACACACACAGGGTCAGCTCTCTGGTGAATCACACACACACACACACACACACACAGGGTCAGCTCTCTGGTGAATCACACACACACACACACACACAGGGTCAGCTCTCTGGTGAATCACACACACACACACACACAGGGTCAGCTCTCTGGTGAATCACACACACACACACACACACGGGTCAGCTCTCTGGTGAATTACACACACACACACACACACACACAGGGTCAGCTCTCTGGTGAATCACACACACACAGGGTCAGCTCTCTGGTGAATCACACACACACAGGGTCAGCTCTCTGGTGAATCACACACACACACACACACGGGTCAGCTCTCTGGTGAATCACACACACACACGGGTCAGCTCTCTGGTGAATCACACACACACACACACGGGTCAGCTCTCTGGTGAATCACACACACACACACACACACACAGGGTCAGCTCTCTGGTGAATCACACACACACACAGGGTCAGCTCTCTGGTGAATCACACACACACGGGTCAGCTCTCTGGTGAATCACACACACACACACACACGGGTCAGCTCTCTGGTGAATCACACACACACACGGGTCAGCTCTCTGGTGAATCACACACACACACGGGTCAGCTCTCTGGTGAATCACACACACACGGGTCAGCTCTCTGGTGAATCACACACACAGGGTCAGCTCTCTGGTGAATCACACACACACAGGGTCAGCTCTCTGGTGAATCACACACACAGGGTCAGCTCTCTGGTGAATCACACACACAGGGTCAGCTCTCTGGTGAATCACACACACAGGGTCAGCTCTCTGGTGAATCACACACACAGGGTCAGCTCTCTGGTGAATCACACACACAGGGTCAGCTCTCTGGTGAATCACACACACAGGGTCAGCTCTCTGGTGAATCACACACACACACAGGGTCAGCTCTCCGGTGAATCACACACACACACACAGGGTCAGCTCTCTGGTGAATCACACACACAGGGTCAGCTCTCTGGTGAATCACACACACACGGTCAGCTCTCTGGTGAATCACACACACACGGTCAGCTCTCTGGTGAATCACACACACACGGTCAGCTCTCTGGTGAATCACACACACACACGGGTCAGCTCTCTGGTGAATCACACACACACACACGGGTCAGCTCTCTGGTGAATCACACACACAGGGTCAGCTCTCTGGTGAATCACACACACACAGGGTCAGCTCTCTGGTGAATCACACACACAGGGTCAGCTCTCTGGTGAATCACACACACAGGGTCAGCTCTCTGGTGAATCACACACACAGGGTCAGCTCTCTGGTGAATCACACACACAGGGTCAGCTCTCTGGTGAATCACACACACAGGGTCAGCTCTCTGGTGAATCACACACACAGGGTCAGCTCTCTGGTGAATCACACACACAGGGTCAGCTCTCTGGTGAATCACACACACACACAGGGTCAGCTCTCCGGTGAATCACACACACACACACAGGGTCAGCTCTCTGGTGAATCACACACACACACAGGGTCAGCTCTCTGGTGAATCACACACACACGGTCAGCTCTCTGGTGAATCACACACACACGGTCAGCTCTCTGGTGAATCACACACACACGGTCAGCTCTCTGGTGAATCACACACACACGGTCAGCTCTCTGGTGAATCACACACACACACAGGGTCAGCTCTCTGGTGAATCACACACACACACACGGGTCAGCTCTCTGGTGAATCACACACACAGGGTCAGCTCTCTGGTGAATCACACACACACGGTCAGCTCTCTGGTGAATCACACACACACACACACACACGGGTCAGCTCTCTGGTGAATCACACACACACACACACACACGGGTCAGCTCTCTGGTGAATCACACACACACGGGTCAGCTCTCTGGTGAATCACACACACACACACACAGGGTCAGCTCTCTGGTGAATCACACACACACACAGGGTCAGCTCTCTGTCGGATCACACACACACACGCGGGGGTCAGCTCTCTGTCGGATCACACACAAACGCGGGGGGTCAGCTCTTTGTCGGATCACACACAAACGCGGGGGTCAGCTCTCTGTCGGATCACACACACAAACGCGGGGGTCAGCTCTCTGGTGAATCACACACACACGCAGGGGTCAGCTCTCTGGTGAATCACACACACACACGCGGGGGTCAGCTCTCTGGTGAATCACACACACACACGCGGGGGTCAGCTCTCTGGTGAATCACACACACGCGGGGGTCAGCTCTCTGGTGAATCACACACACGCGGGGGTCAGCTCTCTGGTGAATCACACACACGCGGGGGTCAGCTCTCTGGTGAATCACACACACGCGGGGGTCAGCTCTCTGGTGAATCACACACACGCGGGGGTCAGCTCTCTGGTGAATCACACACACGCGGGGGTCAGCTCTCTGGTGAATCACACACACGCGGGGGTCAGCTCTCTGGTGAATCACACACATGCGGGGGTCAGCTCTCTGGTGGATCACACACACACATGGGTCAGCTCTCTGGTGGATCACACACACACATGGGTCAGCTCTCTGGTGGATCACACACACACATGGGTCAGCTCTCTGGTGGATCACACACACATGGGTCAGCTCTCTGGTGGATCACACACACATGGGTCAGCTCTCTGGTGGATCACACACACATGGGTCAGCTCTCTGGTGGATCACACACACATGGGTCAGCTCTCTGGTAAATCACACACACACGCGGGGGTCAGTTCTCTGGTGAATCACACACACACGCGGGGGTCAGCTCTCTGGTGAATCACACACACACACGCGGGGGTCAGCTCTCTGGTGAATCACACACACACACGCGGGGGTCAGCTCTCTGGTGAATCACACACACACACACGTGGGGGTCAGCTCTCTGGTGAATCACACACATGCGGGGGTCAGCTCTCTGGTGAATCACACACACACATGCGGGGGTCAGCTCTCTGGTGGATCACAACACACACACACACACACACATGGGTCAACTCTGGTGGATCACACACACACACAAACAGGGTCAGCTCTCTGTCGGATCACACACACACACGCGGGGGTCAGCTCTCTGTCGGATCACACACACGCGGGGGTCAGCTCTCTGTCGGATCACACACACGCGGGGGTCAGCTCTTTGTCGGATCACACACAAACGCGGGGGTCAGCTCTCTGTCGGATCACACACAAACGCGGGGGTCAGCTCTCTGTCGGATCACACACACAAACGCGGGGGTCAGCTCTCTGTCGCATCACACACACACAAACGCGGGGGTCAGCTCTCTGTCGGATCACACACACACGCGGGGGTCAGCTCTCTGGTGAATCACACACACACACACGCGGGGGTCAGTTCTCTGGTGAATCACACACACACGCGGGGGTCAGCTCTCTGGTGAATCACACACACACACACACACACACATGCGGGGGTCAGCTCTCTGGTGAATCACACACACACACACACACGCGGGGGTCAGCTCTCTGGTAAATCTCACACACACGCGGGGGTCAGCTCTCTGGTGAAAATCACACACACGCGGGGGTCAGCTCTCTGGTGAATCACACACACACACGCGGGGGTCAGCTCTCTGGTAAATCACACACACACGCGGGGGTCAGTTCTCTGGTGAATCACACACACACGCGGGGGTCAGCTCTCTGGTGAATCACACACACACACATGCGGGGGTCAGCTCTCTGGTGAATCACACACACACACACGCGGGGGTCAGCTCTCTGGTGAATCACACACACACGCGGGGGTCAGCTCTCTGGTGAATCACACACACACGCGGGGGTCAGCTCTCTGGTGAATCACACACACACACGCGGGGGTCAGCTCTCTGGTGAATCACACACACACACGCGGGGGTCAGCTCTCTGGTGAATCACACACACACACGCGGGGGTCAGCTCTCTGGTGAATCACACACACACTCGGGGGTCAACTCTCTGGTGGATCACACACACACACGGGTCAGCTCTGGTGGATCACACAAACACACACACATGGGTCAACTCTGGTGGATCACACACACACACACACACACATGGGTCAGCTCTCTGGTGGATCACACACACACATGGGTCAGCTCTCTGGTGGATCACACACACACATGGGTCAGCTCTCTGGTGGATCACACACACACATGGGTCAGCTCTCTGGTGGATCACACACACACACACATGGGTCAGCTCTCTGGTGGATCACACACACACACATGGGTCAGCTCTCTGGTGGATCACACACACACACACACACACACACACACACATGGGTCAGCTCTCTGGTGGATCACACACACACACACATGGGTCAGCTCTCTGGTGGATCTCACACACACACACATGGATCAGCTCTCTGGTGTATCACACACACACACACATGGATCAGCTCTCTGGTGGATCACACACACACATGGGTCAGCTCTCTGGTGGATCACACACACACATGGGTCAGCTCTCTGGTGGATCACACACACACATGGGTCAGCTCTCTGGTGGATCACACACACATGGGTCAGCTCTCTGGTGGATCACACACACATGGGTCAGCTCTCTGGTGGATCACACACACATGGGTCAGCTCTCTGGTGGATCACACACACATGGGTCAGCTCTCTGGTGGATCACACACACATGGGTCAGCTCTCTGGTGGATCACACACACATGGGTCAGCTCTCTGGTGGATCACACACACATGGGTCAGCTCTCTGGTGGATCACACACACATGGGTCAGCTCTCTGGTGGATCACACACACATGGGTCAGCTCTCTGGTGGATCACACACACATGGGTCAGCTCTCTGGTGGATCACACACACATGGGTCAGCTCTCTGGTGGATCACACACACATGGGTCAGCTCTCTGGTGGATCACACACACATGGGTCAGCTCTCTGGTGGATCACACACACATGGGTCAGCTCTCTGGTGGATCACACACACATGGGTCAGCTCTCTGGTGGATCACACACACATGGGTCAGCTCTCTGGTGGATCACACACACATGGGTCAGCTCTCTGGTGGATCACACACACATGGGTCAGCTCTCTGGTGGATCACACACACATGGGTCAGCTCTCTGGTGGATCACACACACATGGGTCAGCTCTCTGGTGGATCACACACACATGGGTCAGCTCTCTGGTGGATCACACACACATGGGTCAGCTCTCTGGTGGATCACACACACATGGGTCAGCTCTCTGGTGGATCACACACACATGGGTCAGCTCTCTGGTGGATCACACACACATGGGTCAGCTCTCTGGTGGATCACACACACATGGGTCAGCTCTCTGGTGGATCACACACACATGGGTCAGCTCTCTGGTGGATCACACACACATGGGTCAGCTCTCTGGTGGATCACACACACATGGGTCAGCTCTCTGGTGGATCACACACACATGGGTCAGCTCTCTGGTGGATCACACACACATGGGTCAGCTCTCTGGTGGATCACACACACATGGGTCAGCTCTCTGGTGGATCACACACACATGGGTCAGCTCTCTGGTGGATCACACACACATGGGTCAGCTCTCTGGTGGATCACACACACATGGGTCAGCTCTCTGGTGGATCACACACACATGGGTCAGCTCTCTGGTGGATCACACACACATGGGTCAGCTCTCTGGTGGATCACACACACATGGGTCAGCTCTCTGGTGGATCACACACACATGGGTCAGCTCTCTGGTGGATCACACACACATGGTTCAGCTCTCTGGTGGATCACACACACATGGTTCAGCTCTCTGGTGGATCACACACACATGGTTCAGCTCTCTGGTGGATCACACACACATGGTTCAGCTCTCTGGTGGATCACACACACATGGTTCAGCTCTCTGGTGGATCACACACACATGGTTCAGCTCTCTGGTGGATCACACACACATGGTTCAGCTCTCTGGTGGATCACACACACATGGTTCAGCTCTCTGGTGGATCACACACACACACATGGTTCAGCTCTCTGGTGGATCACACACACACACATGGGTCAGCTCTCTGGTGGATCACACACACATGGGTCAGCTCTCTGGTGGATCACACACA
This sequence comes from Bombina bombina, assembly GCF_027579735.1. Taxonomy (NCBI): domain Eukaryota; kingdom Metazoa; phylum Chordata; class Amphibia; order Anura; family Bombinatoridae; genus Bombina; species Bombina bombina. Next base: position 194,614,950 of record NC_069505.1, on the reverse strand, counting down.
CACACATGGGTCAGCTCTCTGGTGGATCACACACACACACATGGGTCAGCTCTCTGGTGGATCACACACACACACATGGGTCAGCTCTCTGGTGGATCACACACACACACATGGGTCAGCTCTCTGGTGGATCACACACACACACATGGGTCAGCTCTCTGGTGGATCACACACACACACATGGGTCAGCTCTCTGGTGGATCACACACACACACATGGGTCAGCTCTCTGGTGGATCACACACACACATGGGTCAGCTCTCTGGTGGATCACACACACACACACATGGGTCAGCTCTCTGGTGGATCACACACACATGGGTCAGCTCTCTGGTGGATCACACACACATGGGTCAGCTCTCTGGTGGATCACACACACATGGGTCAGCTCTCTGGTGGATCACACACACATGGGTCAGCTCTCTGGTGGAACACACACACATGGGTCAGCTCTCTGGTGGATCACACACACATGGGTCAGCTATCTGGTGGATCACACACACATGGGTCAGCTCTCTGGTGGATCACACACACATGGGTCAGATCTCTGGTGGATCACACACACATGGGTCAGATCTCTGGTGGATCACACACACATGGGTCAGCTCTCTGGTGGATCCCACACACATGGGTCAGCTCTCTGGTGGATCACACACACACACACATTGGTCAGCTCTCTGGTGGATCACACACACACATTGGTCAGCTCTCTGGTGGATCACACACACACATGGGTCAGCTCTCTGGTGGATCACACACACACACACACACATGGGTCAGCTCTTTGGTGGATCACACACACACATGGGTTAGCTCTCTGGTGGATCACACACACACATGGGTTAGCTCTCTGGTGGATCACACACACATGGGTCAGCTCTCGGGTGGATCACACACACACACACACGGATCCCATGCAGAAGGGGCATGCCTGCAGATCCCATGCAGATGGGATGGGCCAGTGGATCACATACACAGGGTTACATTTGGCTTTGGTAGGGTCATGTACCTCTCATAGTGTAGGCGTTCATAAAAAGAGGCGTGCACTGGCTCTTCTTCAAGTTTTTGTAAGGAGGTGGGCAGCAGATATCACGCTCATCAATGTCACAAACAAACAGATCATCTGGCTGTAGACAAACACAGTGTGGTTACACATAGACTGAGGAGCAGCACAGTCACTGAGATTAGAAAATGATGATGATGCTGGTGTCACTAATGAACATCGCTTTTGTTTCAATAATTAACCAGAAAAACCACAGGATTGTCGGCTACAGGGTGATCTGAAACAGTTTCCATCTGTAATTTTCCTGCATTTTCTCACAACTAAGGCACCATCATTAGCCAGGTTCTGTCCTGCTATAGAAATAAATATCATTTTCTCCAACACATTTCAGGAGAGAGGTGCAAATTATTTCCCAAAGTATCAGGAAATTAAACAAAATGGAATTCCCCTGAAATGTTTAGTTAAGCACAGCTAAAAAATATGTACAGTGAACTCTTTCTAAATTTCCCTGTTTATTCTCAAAATCCACAATATAGATTGCGTTTTTTTCTAACACTCTACATCAAGCAGGATTAAGAACCCTACCCTGTAACATGCTACACACTTATTTCCTAGTCTATGCAGGAGCTCTTTAATATCTCTTCTTAACTGGTGCCAACTAAAGAGTTAAGATTAACATACACAAGAGATTTTTTTAAGAGGTATAACCCTGGTTTGCAAAACAAGGCAACCTTTACTATAACTATAGCACTTTACTTGGTTGTAAAACATTTATTGTGTGTGCAGCCCTTTTGTAATGTCACACTTAATTGCTGATATATACTGTGCATATATAAACATTTGTGTGCCCACACAATAGTACCCAGAAAACTCACAGACGTCTCCCTGTCTGTGGTGCAAACTTGGGGATTATGGGACAATTGTTTAATTTTAGCACTCCAGTTGTCTTTGGCAGTCAAGAGGTTAAATTTAACTGAACTGAACTAAAAAAAACAAACTTTTTTAAGCAGTTGTCATTGTGAAAAGGAAACAGACTAATTACAATTAAGGAAATGCTAACACTCCACAGAGTTCAGCTGCAAATAATGCAGGAAGCTCATTTCCCTGGTCCGTACTATGAAAGCTGCATTTATCTAACAAAATCAATCCTATGCTTTAACCCCTTCAGATGTAGCACTGTCTAACAAGCTCAGAGGGAATCTGCAAAACAATTCTATGGAAATGACAAGGTTAATGTGCACTGGGGTAACAGTATATACACACCTGAATTCGTTCCTTCTGAACCCCTGAAGGTGCAATATAGATTTCTTCCCTTAGGAAACAATGAGACAAATGATGCACAGATATAAAGTTTAACATTGAGATATAAATATGCTTTTCACTGAAACAACGGTATGTGTAGCCCCCGCACCAATCAATGCACAGAACTATCCCCGGATCCTATCAATCTGCAGCCCATTTATCTAATATCTATCACATGCATTCAGGAAACAACCCCACTCCCTATATCCTGCAAGGGAACAATTCTAACCAATCAGAAAACAGGATTCTGACTTACAAACTTTTCTTATTGTCATTTTACAAGTTTGACACATAATGACAATTCTTGTCTGTGTGTTTTTCTCAGTAACACTTAGCTCACGTGTCACTAACCCAGATAGCCGATTTGTTTACTGAAAAGGTAAAGTTCAGATCACGTTATTAAACTATACACTTATATATGTAGGATTGTAATGAATTGAATATTAGTTATCATCAATACTAAATCAATTAGTGTTCAGGTTTTAATTCTGGCGAGCTGTGTATGTTTGCTTGAGGATCTGTGAAAATCAACTTGAAAAGCTTCAGATGTGCCTGTTTCTTGTAGGTTTTGTTTGGTTCTGTGTATTTCCCACAAAGCAAAAAATAAATAAATAAATAAAAACGAGAAACAGGAAGTTCTGTAACAGAATTCTGCATTTTGTAATAAATTCAGTTTCTTCACTTACAGATTAAATTACAAAATGATAAAAAAAAAAAAAAAAAAAAAAAGATAAAACAAATCTCCAAGCTGTTTCAGTCAATTTTCAGATGGATTGGAATTGCTGTTGGTGTGTAGATTAACCAGAGGAGAAATACTGATAGTTTGTAACACAATGAGGTCAATTTATCAAGCTGCAGTGGCCAAGGGCGCATATACGCGCCCCTGTCCACCGCAGCTTGGCTCTGGCGGCCTAAATTCTCTGGTGGAATTCAGCATTGCACACAAGCGCTATTTTGCGCTCACATGCAATCCTGCCCGCACACAGCCAATCATGCACGGACAGGAGTTGTCAATCTCCCCGGTCGGGCAAGACCAGGGAGATAGAAATTCGCCACCTAAGAGGTGGCGAAAGCATAGGAAAGCAGCGGTCTGATGAGCGCTACTTGTTAAATATGGTGTGCATGTTCTTTTGTGAGAACCTTCAGTCGTAGGCAGGCGAAAGCCTGCCGAAGAGGTAGATAAATCGACCTCCAAGTGTTGGGGGTTCTGTAAATACCATAGTGGTTGAGTTCCTACTTATCCCATAGAGGTGATTCACAGCTCTACTCACTGTCAGTAGTTTCTAGATTACTAGTGATATTTAGGGATCCTAAAGTGTCACAACAACACTTCGCTGTTTGTGTCTTGTAAAATTCAGCTGAGGGATGTGACATATTAACTGAACCATGCAGTAAATGCATTTGTTAGTTATGCTTAAACAAAAGTCCTGCAGTTTTGTAGCAGTCAAAGCGACTGCAAATTCAATGCTGGAGTCAGAAGATGGTCACTTTTGTGTGTTAGCTGGTGGGATTCCAGCCTTTGAGTCTATAGCAGGAGTAACAGGAATTACACAGTCTGCAGTGACCCCTGGTGGTTTGTTTCCAGAATGACCACTAATGCAGCGTGCAACCAAACGTAAACTATGAACCAGCTGCAGTGAGTTGTTATATAACTGCCTGTGCATACTGAAAGCTTTCTCCAAATGTAGCAAGGCAGTACCAAAAATCCCCAGCACTTCTAAAACATCACTTAAATCAAACCCAAATGCACATAAAAACAGCAACGTTTCAGACAATATCAGCGCTTAAAGGGACACGCAAGTCAAAATAACACTTTCATGATTCAGATAGAGCAGCAGTTTTAATCAACTTTCCAATTTACTTCCATTAATAAAATGTACACAGTCTTTTTATATTTACATTTTTTCAGTTACCAGCTCCTACTGAGCATGTGCAAGAATTCAAAGATTATACATATATGCATTTGTGATTGGATGATAACTGTCACATGGTACAGGGGGAGTGGAAATAGATATAACTTTGAAATTTGTCAGAAAAAAATCTACTACTCATTTTACGTTAAGACTAAGTGCTATTGCATTGTCTTTTTATCATGCATTTGGTCCTTTAATCATGCTGATCTGCCCTTAATGTTGCTAGTTTTCTGTGCCTTTGGGTTTGAATAAAGTGGAGCTTTAGAAGTGATGTGGACATTATGGGCTCCATGTACGAAGCAGCGAAAGCTGCTCCGGAGCCTTTGCGGGGCAGGTTTGCATATGCGAGCCTGCTTCCCGCAATGTAAGAAGCAGCGGTCATTAGACCGCTGCTTCCTACACCACCTCTTAGGTGGCGAGGCAAAATCACAGAGAGCACGCTCGCTCTCGGTGATTAACAGCCCCTTCAGTCGCGTGATTGGTCGCGCGATTGAAGGGGCGGGCATTACACACTCCGATGAGTGTAATGATACATACGGGCAAGCGGATCAACAAATCCGCTGCCCGTGTGTAGCGAAGGCGGGCGGACATCTTCGCGAGTTAAGAAGCTGTCCGCCCGCCATTTAGTACATGGCGCCCTTTGTACTAACGCAGTGAATAGCAGGCAATCGGGAGCAATTAAAGGGACCTATAAGTTATAACTAAGCTTTCATGGCTCAAAGCTTGCAATAAAAAAGGAAACATTAGAAAACAATCTCTCCATTAGCCTGCAGGATGTTTAAGAAGACAATAAACACGTCTACCTGAAATAATAAAAAGGTACGGTCAGAGGATACAGGTGCAGAAAAATCCAGCATAGAGATTTTATATGGTGATCCTGTGGATATAATGATATTTATTGATTTTAATTATGTAATCATATATCCTCGTGTAATTGTACCCATGTATTAGAAACATTATGAGATAGAACTACACATAGTAGATTAAGGATAAATATCAATCTAACTATAAAGAAAAATGCTTAATTGCTCAGGAATTCCCATTTATTTATTTAGTTAGAAAGATGAATACATTATTTTCCTCCCTAAGCATAAATTCATCAGCTTAAAGAGATATTGCCTGGGATATTTAATCTAGAAACATATCCTATTTGTCTAATTATCACACACAAATCACCCCATGTGGTCAAACCAATGTAAACCAAATTTACATAAGGTGGTACAAGACTGGCACCTAGTGGTCAAGAAGGGTATTGAAGCAACAATCTAAACTTAAATAATTATACAATTTTGAGGGGGATCTTACATCATATAGGTTTCACCAATAAAGGGGGAAAATAAAATATTCCGGAAGGAAGAACAGCCTTAACGATGAAAAGGACTGATAAACAAAATGGCCAAATAACAGCCAAGCTCAGAAGCAGCATAAACATAACCAAAAACTGTTTAAAGATCAGATTAATCAAAGTATCAAATTTAATGCATCAACAACAGATAAATAAATATACATACACACAGTTCCCAATTTGCTAAATTTACGATTGGTGAAAATCCTGTGGTGTTACTGTTGTTTTGGAATTATATGAGAGAGAGAGAGAGAGAGAGAGAGAGAGAGAGAGAGGCGAGAGAAGAGAGGCGAGAGGCGAGAGAAGAGAGGCGAGAGGCGAGAGAAGAGAGGCGAGAGGCGAGAGAAGAGAGGAGAGAGAAGAGAGAAGAGAGGAGAGAGAAGAGAGAAGAGAGGAGAGAGAAGAGAGGCGAGAGGCGAGAGGAGAGAGGAGAGAGAAGAGAGGAGAGAGGAGAGAGGAGAGAGGAGAGAGAAGAGAGGCGAGAGGCGAGAGGAGAGAGGAGAGAGAAGAGAGGAGAGAGGAGAGAGAAGAGAGGAGAAAGGAGAGAGAAGAGAGGAGAAAGGAGAGAGAAGGCCGGCCAGCACTCACGTTTAACATTTCATCCACCCAGGGTGCTTCCATAGTATTGATAGTAGTAAAGAATGGGTTGCACTCGCCAGGATTTCCAAAGTTACCTTTAATGTAACGTTTGGGGTGTTACCCCCTTCGTCAGACAATGTTATTTTGTATTGTCTGACGAACAGCCCGATACGTTACATTAAAGGTAACTTTGGAAATCCTGGCAGGTGCATCCCCATACATACATATAAATATATACACACACACTATTTATATTTTGCATTTATCCGTTTGTTGATACATTCAATTTAATACTATATTGCAGATTTCAAATTAGGTGATTGATCTTTAAACAGTTGTTTTTGTTTTATATTTTAATCACCATATTTTGATGTTTTAACCCCTTAATGACCGACAACGTGCAGTGTACGTCCTCCAAAAAATACACTTAACGTCCGAGGACGTACCCTGTACGTCGTCGGTCTGGGAAAGCGATCGCTTTCAGCTGCTTTCCGGTTATTGCAGTGATGCCTTGATATCGAGGCATCCTGCAATAACTCTGCTTGGCCATCTGATGCAAAGAGAGCCACTCTGTGGCCCTCTCTGCATCAGACATCGATGGCCGGTATCGTTGGTGGGTGGGAGCCGACGTGGGAGGCGGGTGGGCGGCCATCGATGGGCTGTGTGATGTGGAGGGGGGCAGGATCGATGGGGGCGCTCACGGATGTGCAGGCGGCGGGTGAGCACCGCTAAACTATAGACATTTTTTGGTTAAGAAGTGGGAGAAAGGGGGGGGGGTGGGAGTTTGCCCTACATTATACCTTAGGGTACTTGGAGGGGGGTGGGGGGAAGCTACACTACAGAAAATTAAAAAAAAAAACAAAAAAAAAAAAAAAAAGTTTTATTCTACAATGGGTACTGGCAGACAGCTGCCAGTACCCAAGATGGCGCCCATTAAGGTAGAGGGGGAGGGTTAGAGAGCTGTTTGGGGGCGGCGGAATCCTACATAGCAACATACGTAAATATGCTAAAAAAAACAACTATACCTTTTATTTTAGTACTGGCAGACTTTCTGCCAGTACTTAAGATGGCGGGGACAATTGTAGGGTGGGGAGGGAAGAGAGCTGTTTAGGAGGGATCAGGGGGTCTGATGTGTCAGGTGGGAGGCTGATCTCTACACTAAAGCTAAAATTAACCCTGCAAGCTCCCTAAAAAACTCTTTCACTGCTAGCCATAATACACGTGTGATGCGCAGAGGCATTTAGCGGCCTTCTAATTACCAAAAAGTAACGCCATATATGTGCCACAATTGCACAAGCTGTTTGTAAATAATTTCAGTTAGAAACCTAAAGTTTGTGAAAAAGTTTGTGAAAAAGGGAACGATTTTTTTTATTTGATCGCATTTGGCGGTGAAATGGTGGCATGAAATATACCAAAATGGGCCTAGATCAATAATGTGTGTGTGGGTACAGTAAATGAGTAAGAGGAAAATTACAGCTAAACACAAACACCGCAGAAATGTAAAAATAGCCTTGGTCCCAAACGGACAGAAAATGGAAAAGTGCTGTGGTCATTAAGGGGTTAAACAGCTTCCTGTTTTGAACTTGATAATTACATTTTATACAACAGCTTTTTGCTCATATTTCAGTTTTTATAAATTTACTTTGGTGCTTCATGGATGTTCCTGTCTCTTTACTTTTCTGTTGGATAATTACATTTCCAGTAGTTTGCAAAATGCAGAACATTCTGAACAGATGAGTGGATAAAAGTGATGCTTCCTAATTATCAAATTTATAACTATTTGGTGTAACTAGGGACCAACTTGTGATAGGTTTACAGTGCTACATAATCTTTATGCTTGCCAGTTAGTGTATTATTTACACAAACAAAGATGTCAGCTCTTTGGAGAGAAATGAAACTATTAAAAGAGACACTAAACACAAATTGTAAGTTACATGGTTATGAACCTTCATATACAAGAATAATTTTGCAATGAAAACTGCAGCTTTATTTTGTTAAATTAGTATATTGTTTTACGTTTATTCTTTTCACTGGTTTTCCTGTCCACTAGAACAAAACTGTGTTTGCACATGTGCATACTGGGGTAGCCTGCACCTTTGTATTCCCTTAAGGAGGTTTACCACTGATTCAACTTGGTTACTATTGCAAAGAATGATTTTACCATCATGATTGTTGATGCAAAACTGATAATCCACCTTTTAAAAGCACGAGACACCCTAGAAGCTTAAGGAGGGAACAAGTAAACAAAAGCTCACATAAATTGGCTTTTATATTTTAGAGGCATTTTACAGCAATAGGCTGCAAATATATATAATGAATGTATATTGCAATAATGTTTCACTTGCAAAAAATGAAACATTTTATGAGTTGTTGTGAAATGTCAAGTTTACTGGTCCTTTAAGAACACTTAGCTTAATATTATTTGTATTAATATTTGGGCAGTATGATGGACATTCCTTATTGAGCAGAAAGCCATACAGCACTTAGCAAGAAGGTCTCACGTAGCATCAGACTGCTAGAGAAATGGACACTTACCCATACTTCAGACTGATCCCCCCGCCGGTACCAGTCACCCAACCCAAGTTATAGAACTGTCTGCACAGTTCTGGGATCAGATTTCGTGGATGTCCTTTATCCTAATGAAATAGAGAATAAAGTTAATAAATAAATACACTTCAGATAGTGTACATTGTTTTGTGGCTAAATAAATCTTGAAAATGAGTATTACAAAATAAATATGGTTCTCTCCAGCTGTTAAACAATTATAATTTAAAGGGATATAAAATCCAAAACAATTCTTTTGTGATTCAAACAGAACATACAATTTAAAAACAAAAAAGTTTCCAATTTAATTATATTATTAAATTTGCTTAATTCTAATGATATTCTTTGTTAAAGAGATACCTAGGTAGGTAGATTTCTAGAGAATTACATGGCAGGAAATGGTGCTGCCATATAGTGCTCTTACAAATGAATGTCTTTCAAAACTGCAGCCATATATTGCTCCAGACACATGCACACTCCTGAGCTTACCTCCCTGCTTGTAAACAGGATACCACAACTGCAGCCATATATTTCTCCAGACACGTGCACACTCCTGAGCTTACCTCCCTGCTTGTAAACAAGATACCACAACTGCAGCCATATATTTCTCCAGACACGTGCACACTCCTGAGCTTACCTCCCTGCTTTTAAACAAGATACCAAGAGAATAAAGAAAAATGTGATAATAGAAGTAAACTAGAAAGTTGTGTAAAATTGCATGTTCTATCTGAATAATGAAAGACAAATTTTGGGTTTCATTTACCTCCAACCCATTTCAGATATCTGCATCATTTAAAAATACCTATACCAGAAAGAACAGATGAAGCCTGTTCTACGCTGTCACTCACTGAATAAATAATGACAGTGGAAGAGAGCTATGAAAAGTCTAACAACACACAGCGTCTGTGAGACATCAATAACTGACTACTATGAAAGTGTCCCATTTACAGTATTTTTTATTGGAGAACATTCATGTGCAAGAAGATGCTGTTTAGATAAGAACACAGACTTTCTTGAGTCATTTGGAACACACAGAAGACATCTCACGCTAACACACATTACCTTGGCGTTGTCGGTCTGGTTGCAGTTATCACCATTGCAGTAATACATATCTGTGAGTTTCTGAACTTCTGATGATGTTATTGTTATGTGTGTTAGCTGTGTTTGGTATCAGTGTGTTGTCAGCTGTATGTGTGTGCTCTGGGTCTGTAATGCAGGTTATGTAGCTGGGCAGCTGTATCACATATAGTGTCACAGCTAGATAAAGTGTAACTGCCACTGTGTATCGTGTCAGATGTATGTGTACTGTCAGCTGTGTGTTATGTATGTGCTATCAGATAACTGTGTGTTATTTATGTGCTATCAGAAAACTATATGTGTTCTGTGTTTCATGTATGTAATGTCAGTGTGTGAGAGAGCTGAAGTGGCTGTGTGTTAAGTATGCACAGACAGGTGTGTTATATAAGTAATGTCAGTGTGTGTGTTTGAGCAGCAGGGACTGTGTGTTATGTCTGTCTGTGTTATATATGTGTAGTGGGTCTGTTGTGTGTATATGGCAGTCAGACAACTATATGAGTTATGTATGTAATGTCAGTGTGTGTGTATGAGCTGCAGAGGGTATGTGTTATGTATGTGCAGTCACTCAGTCGGGTGTATGTTATGTATGTAATGTCAGTGTGTGTATGAGCTGCAGGGGCTATGTGTTATGTATATGCAGTCGGGTGTATGTTATGTATGTAATGTCAGTGTGTGTATGAGCTGCAGGGGCTATGTGTTATGTATATGCAGTCGGGTGTATGTTATGTATGTAATGTCAGTGTGTGTATAAGCTGCAGGGGGTATGTGTTATGTATATGCAGTCGGGTGTGTGTTATGTATGTAATGTCAGTGTGTGTATGAGATGCAGGGGTGAGTGTACCCGGGCAGCTGTACCACTCACTGCAGGTGAATCAAATACCTGTAGTAATAAAGTATCACAACTAGACACAATGTTACTCTCACAGTGACGACACAGCTTACGCCGCATTGTCAGAAAGGCCCCCGCAGCACATAGATGACGTCACGTTAAAGCATTATACGGGATTGTGCATTAGCTAAGCAGCATAGTATTTTCTACAGCTGACATTCATTCACAAACGTTACGGCATTAGTAGTTGTATTACTTATAACTAATAATAATACTTTCTAATCAGGCAGGCAGTGAAATGACACCTATAAGCTTTTACACTAAGGCAGCGCAAGTGAGCCTTATTTAGGACCCCAGCGAGAGCACCAACATGGCGGCCTCCTTGAGAGTTGGCTGTCAGGGGATGCTTAGGTCACTTGTGTTCGGTGCCCGGGCGGTAGCTACCGGGAGAGGTGTTAGGGCCCTGCACACCCTGGGGAGGCTGAGAGGTGAGTGAAGGCAACTTACCTGTCTCTGGTTACACTTCTATGTTATAGACCCAGAATTTATCTATCTATCTATACACACACATAAATGTTTCAGTGCTGCAGGTGTGACTGAGATAATGTGACACACTTGTGCCATCATTAGATTACACAGTGTGTGTGACAGTGCTGCAGGTGTGACTGTGAGCTAATATGATACACTTGATCCTTCATTAGATTATGCAGTGGTTGTGTCAGTGTTGCAGGTGTGACAGTGAGATAATGTGAAACACCTGTGTCTTCCTTAGACTACTTGTTGGATGTGACTGTGACATAATGTGACACACTTATGCCTTCATTAGTTTACACTGTGGATTTAACAGTGCTGCAGGTATGACTGTGAGATAATGTGACACACTTGTGCCTTCATTAGATTACACTGTGTATGTGTCATATAGAACCTCTTTACTCACATTTGGACTCTCAACTTGTCATTGGTCAAAAAAAACATTTTTGTTGTCCCCCCATTTGGCAGCATAGTATCCCATTTGAGAACATTGTGCTAGTTTTTCCAAAGAAAACAATTTTAGCCAATTCATCCTTTTTGCCAAGTGATTTCATTTGAATATTCTGAGATGTCTATGTATGCCATCACACTTGAAGTTCTAAAAACTCTGAGCCTAGATTATTTCAACACTATCTTTTGTGTCTTTTGTAGTCATAATCTTCTGACCAAATTGTGTCTTAATTTTAGTCACATTTAGTCTTTACAGCAATTAGTTTTAGTAAATAAAATACATTTGTTGTTCTTGATTAATATTTTTGTCTTACACCCATTTACAAACGGCTTTAATGTGTGAGCTTTGGCAGCTTTTGTAAGGAATGTGTTTGACTGTTTTTTCTTAAACATATACTTTTTTTTTCTGACCCTTCTCATGTTTTTATATAATTCATCATTAAAACATGGTCTCCAACAGTGGCAAAACACACTTCAAATGAGTTGCAAAAGCTGTTTGTGCATATAGACCCATAATCCTGACTACTGGTCCCCCTGAAGCAGACAGCAGAAGCGTTATCTGTTTCCTGACTTCAGCTGTTTTATTCTCACATAGACAAGCACTCTGTGTATTGCAGATGTGAAGAGGTTTCATGGGACGCCTAACAAGTCTACTATACCTCATGTAATGTCTTGCTCTGTGGCTTCCAGTAAAAGTGTGAACATGACTTTATAAGCCACACGTAAGTAGGAGCAACACTATAACCTTAGATTGGATGACCCTGGTATAAACCTGCTTTGCTTTTGATATTGACTCATGAGTATAAACTTTACTTTCCTTAGTCTGGGCACTGTGGTTTCTAGTTACTAATCTTCTCTCCATCCCTACAGCCATTGTTATCCATGCTCTATTCACCTTTTTACATGCTTATATTTTGTGCACATCCTTTTCTGTACCCTCTATACAGTTATGTAATTGTCATCCTGATACACTGCACATGGTTAGTACCTGTTTGTAATACAATTACTTTAGACGCAGATGGTAAAATGCTCCCTGATCCATCTTGTGTAATGCACAATGGTGGCAGTTTTATGTGTGTCTATTTCACATGGTGACATTAATACAGTGACGGCAGCGTTATGTGTGTGTGTGTTTCACATGCTGACATATTAGTACAGTGATGGCAGCAGCTTTATGTGTGTGTTTCACATGGTAACATATTAGTACAGTGATGGCAGCAGCGTTATGTGTGTTTCACATGGTGACATATAAGTACAGTGATGGCAGCAGCGTTGTGTGTGTGTTTCACATGGTGACATTACTACAGTGATGGCAGCAGCGTTGTGTGTGTGTGTGTTTCACATGGTGACATATTAGTACAGTGATGGCAGCAGCGTTATGTGCGTGTGTGTTTCACATGGTGACATATTAGTACAGTGATGGCAGCAGCGTTATGTGTGTGTTTCACATGGTAACATATTAGTACAGTGATGGCAGCAGCGTTATCTATGTTTCACATGGTGACATATTAGTACAGTGATGGTAGCAGCGTTGTGTGTGTCACATGGTGACATATTAGTACAGTGATGGCAGCAGTGTTGTGTGTCACATGGTGACATATTAGTACCGTGATGGCAGCAGCGTTGTGTGTTTCACATGGTGACATATTAGTACAGTGATGGCAGCAGTGTTGTGTGTGTGTGTGTCACATGGTGACATATTAGTACAGTGATGGCAGCAGCGTTATGTGTGTGTGTCACATGGTGACATTAGTACAGTGATGGCAGCAGCGTTGTGTGTGTGTCACATGGTGACATATTAGTACAGTGATGGCATCAGCATTGTGTGTTTTACATGGTGACATTTGTACAGTGATGGCAGCAGCGTTATGTGTGTGTTTCACATGGTGACATTTGTACAGTGATGGCAGCAGCGTTATGTGTGTGTGTCACATGGTGACATATTAGTACAGTGATGGCAGCAGCGTTGTGTGTTTCACATGGTGACATTTGTACAGTGATGGCAGCAGCGTTATGTGTGTGTTTCACATGGTGACATTTGTACAGTGATGGCAGCAGCGTTATGTGTTTTTCACATGGTGACATATTAGTACAGTGATGGCAGCAGCGTTATGTGTGTGTCACATGGTGACATATTAGTATAGTGATGGCAGCAGCGTTATGTGTGTGTGTCACATGGTGACATATTAGTACAGTGATGGCAGCAGCGTTGTGTGTGTGTCACATGGTGACATATTAGTACAGTGATGGCAGCAGCGTTATGTGTGTGTTTCACATGGTGACATATTAGTACAGTGATGGCAGCAGCGTTGTGTATGTGTGTGTGTTTCACATGGTGACATATTAGTACAGTGATGGCAGCAGGGTTATGTGTGTGTTTCACATGGTGACATATTAGTACAGTGATGGCAGCAGCGTTATGTGTGTGTTTCACATGGTGACATATTAGTACAGTGATGGCAGCAGCGTTATGTGTGTGTTTCACATGGTGACATATTAGTACAGTGATGGCAGCAGCGTTATGTGTGTGTTTCACATGGTGACATATTAGTACAGTGATGGCAGCAGCGTTATGTGTGTGTTTCACATGGTGACATATTAGTACAGTGATGGCAGCGGTGTTGTGTGTTTCACATGGTGACATATTAGTACAGTGACGGCAGCGTTATGTGTGTGTGTCACATGGTGACATATTAGTACAGTGATGGCAGCAGCGGTGTGTGTGTGTGTCACATGGTGACATATTAGTACAGTGATGGGAGCAGCGTTATGTGTGTGTCACATGGTGACATATTAGTACAGTGATGGCAGCAGCGTTATGTGTGTGTGTGTCACATGGTGACATATTAGTACAGTGATGGCAGCAGCGTTGTGTGTGTGTCACATGGTGACATATTAGTACAGTGATGGCAGCAGCGTTATGTGTGTGTCACATGGTGACATATTAGTACAGTGATGGCACTAGCGTTGTGTGTTTCACATGGTGACATATTAGTACAGTGATGGCAGCAGCGTTGTGTGTGTGTGTCACATGGTGACATATTAGTACAGTGATGGCAGCAGCGTTATGTGTGTGTGTGTTTCACATGGTGACATATTAGTACAGTGACGGCAGCGTTATATGTGTGTGTGTCACATGGTGACATATTAGTACAGTGATGGCAGCAGCGGTGTGTGTGTGTGTCACATGGTGACATATTAGTACAGTGATGGCAGCAGCGTTATGTGTTTGTCACATGGTGACATTAGTACAGTGATGGCAGCGGTGTTGTGTGTTTCACATGGTGACATATTAGTACAGTGATGGCAGCAGCGTTGTGTGTGTCACATGGTGACATATTAGTACAGTGATGGCAGCAGCGTTATGTGTGTGTTTCACATGGTGACATATTAGTACAGTGATGGCAGCAGCGTTGTGTGTGTGTTTCACATGGTGACATATTAGTACAGTGATGGCAGCAGCGTTATGTGTGCATATAATTAAAAGTATAGTATGTTCATCACTTATAAAACGCATCCTTAAGTACATTTCTGTACTAGGAAAAACCAGCTATATTGACATACTATCAGACAAAAGTAAACACAGTGACTTTTTCCAAAAGCACAATAACCAACATGATTCACATACTGGCAAATATTACCTAAGTATCCGCTACTTCTATCAGTGACATTCTTGATACAATTATTGGAATTTAAGGTTGTGTCTATTTTGTTTCCACATTGGCTCACACGCGATCATTTTCCCATTCCAACTGGGATGATTGACATGATCCTTAGCCTATGAGCAACGCAAGGCGTGACCCAATCAGCACTCTGTACAATGCAAAACACCGGCTATAAAATACCGGATGTTAGTCGGCCCGCGTAACCCCTCTGAGGAAGCGTTAGTGAAACGCCGCGTCAGGGGTCTCCTCTATTTTTAACTGGCCTCACTAGTTGCCTTATACTTTAATATAACAGCATGTTAGAAAAAACCAAAAATACTTAAAAAAAAAATTATAATCTGAAAACGTAGAACTAGTTGTACTATTGAAGGTGCTAACGTTTATTACGGCTATCTTTTTGGGGGGCGGTGTTGTCTTATATAGGGCACTGTTCTCCTTGCCAAACATAGCACATTCAGGATATATAATAGAATACTGAATAGGTACTTGGTACTTAGCTAACAATAAGTTACGTAGGTCTATGCAGAGTAATTGTTTATAGCCTCAGGTGATAGCCTTTCTCTGGCTACTATTAGTGGCTAACTAGCAACGCTTCTAAGAACCAGTTGTTCAATCATAAGCATAACATACCAAGCAACACAGTGCTTCAGACGATAAGAATACAATTTGCATGAAACCACAATATAAGGAAATCTTACTTTGATAATACACAGAAGCAACTTAATTAGTAGCACGGTACAGCAGAGGTGTTTACATACACTGGCTCTTTGTATAAAATACACAGCACACACTGCAAGGCTAAGATTACTCCTTAGGCGGTATCCTAGAAATATAACGTTATATAACTGAAAGAAGCTATAGTATAACGTATGACATTTTATGAAGGAGACAGCCTTTAAATAAAACGTTTAATCTTCAGATAACTGTTTGAGTACCTAATTGCTACCACTAGGTAATACAACAAACAACTTCAAGTACCTAGATTATTATATTTATCTAGTGCTGGCTGCTACCCTAGCCTGTGCTTACACTAGTAGCACCAACATACATAAGCAGTTCTAATTGCTAGGCCCAAAAGGGCAACAACACAAAGTAAATATATTTCTTACAATATATAGAATCTATGTCATATATATGACTTAAATAATATAGAAACTACAGTAAGAAATAAGGAACAAGAGACTATAGGTCTCTATAAGAGCTTTGTGTATATTCACAGCTTAAATATTACTGCTCTCAGCATTACTAGTTCTACCTTTGCAGTACAAATATAACATGCTGTTTTTTCATGTAGCACAGTGAGTGTGTTTTTAAATCTTTAGGGCAGTATTATCATCCACTAAAGCTGTCTTTTTAAACCAATAAACAATAAAAGTTAAATTTTAACGTACAATATCTTTCAAGACGATCAAGTCACAGTAATTCAAATGAAATATAGAAATAATTATTAAAACAGTGCATAGAAGCATTCTTTTTTCTCGTGACCAATCTGCTTCAACAGCAGTTTTAGTCACAATCAGTATTAAATTGTATTCCTATGCTTACGCACTGCTCCTATAGTGTTTAACAAGATTTATTAATAAATATAACAGATAATATTACAAAACACTATAAGAGAAACTACTAATTACCATTAAAACAAAAAGGTTCTATAACTCTTTTTTCTGTTTGTAGCGTTATGTGTGTGTTTCACATGGTGACATATTAGTACAGTGATGGCAGCAGCGTTATGTGTGTTTAACATGGTGACATATTAGTACAGTGATGGCAGCAGCGTTATGTGTGTGTGTGTGTTTCACATGGTGACATATTAGTACAGTGATGGCAGCAGCGTTATGTGTGTGTCACATGGTGACATATTAGTACAGTGATGGCAGCAGTGTTGTGTGTGTTTCACATGGTGACATATTAGTACAGTGATGGCAGCAGCGTTGTGTGTTTCACAAGGTGACATATTAGTACAGTGATGGCAGCAGCGTTGTGTATTTCACATGGTGACATATTAGTACAGTGATGGCAGCAGCGTTGTGTGTGTCACATGGTGACATATTAGTACAGTGATGGCAGCAGCGTTGTGTGTGTCACATGGTGACATATTAGTACAGTGATGGCAGCAGCGTTATGTGTGTGTTTCACATGGTGACATATTAGTACAGTGATGGCAGCAGCGTTATGTGTGTGTGTCACATGGTGACATATTAGTACAGTGATGGCAGCAGCGTTATGTGTGTTTCACATGGTGACATATTAGTACAGTGATGGCAGCAGCGTTATGTGTGTGTGTCACATGGTGACATATTAGTACAGTGATGGCAGCAGCGTTATGTGTGTTTCACATGGTGACATATTAGTACAGTGATGGCAGCAGCGTTATGTGTGTTTCACATGGTGACATATTAGTACAGTGACGGCAGCGTTATGTGTGTGTGTCACATGGTGACATATTAGTACAGTGATGGCAGCAGTGGTGTGTGTGTGTGTCACATGGTGACATATTAGTACAGTGATGGGAGCAGCGTTATGTGTGTGTCACATGGTGACATATTAGTACAGTGATGGCAGCAGCGTTGTGTGTGTGTGTCACATGGTGACATATTAGTACAGTGATGGCAGCAGCGTTTTGTGTGTGTCACATGGTGACATATTAGTACAGTGATGGCAGCAGCGTTATGTGTGTTTCACATGGTGACATATTAGTACAGTGATGGCACTAGCGTTGTGTGTTTCACATGGTGACATATTAGTACAGTGATGGCAGCAGCGTTGTGTGTGTGTGTGTCACATGGGGACATATTAGTACAGTGATGGCAGCAGTGTTATGTGTGTGTTTCACATGGTGACATATTAGTACAGTGATGGCAGCAGCGTTGTGTGTGTCATATGGTGACATATTAGTACAGTGATGGCAGCAGCGTTGTGTGTTTCACATGGTGACATATTAGTACAGTGATGGCAGCAGCGTTGTGTGTGTGTGTCACATGGGGACATATTAGTACAGTGATGGCAGCAGTGTTATGTGTGTGTTTCACATGGTGACATATTAGTACAGTGATGGCAGCAGCGTTGTGTGTTTCACATGGTGACATTAGTACAGTGATGGCAGCAGCGTTTTATATGTGTGTTTCACATGGTGACATATTAGTACAGTGATGGCAGCAGCGTTATGTGTGTTTCACATGGTGACATATTAGTACAGTGATGGCAGCAGCGTTATGTGTGTGTGTGTTTCACATGGTGACATATTAGTACAGTGACGGCAGCGTTATATGTGTGTGTGTGTCACATGGTGACATATTAGTACAGTGATGGCAGCAGCGGTGGGTGTGTTTGTCACATGGTGACATTAGTACAGTGATGGCAGCAGTGTTGTGTATTTCACATGGTGACGTATTAGTACAGTAATGGCAGCAGCGTTGTGTGTGTCATATGGTGACATATTAGTACAGTGATGGCAGCAGCGTTGTGTGTTTCACATGGTGACATATTAGTACAGTGATGGCAGCAGCGTTGTGTGTGTCATGGTGACATATTAGTACAGTGATGGCAGCAACGTTATGTGTGTTTCACATGGTGACATATTAGTACATTGATGGCACTAGCGTTATGTGTGTGTGTCACATGGTGACATATTAGTACAGTGATGGCAGCAGCGTTGTGTGTTTCACATGGTGACATATTAGTACAGTGATGGCAGCAGCGTTGTGTGTGTCATATGGTGACATATTAGTACAGTGATGGCAGCAACGTTACGTGTGTTTCACATGGTGACATATTAGTACATTGATGGCACTAGCGTTATGTGTGTGTGTCACATGGTCACATATTAGTACAGTGATGGAAGCAGCGTTATGTGTGTGTGTCACATGGTGACATTAGTACAGTGATGGCAGCAGCATTATGTGTGTTTCACATGGTGACATATTAGTACAGTGATGGCAGCAGCGTTATGTGTGTGTCACATGGTGACATATTGGTACAGTGATGGCAGCAGCGTTGTGTGTTTCACATGGTGACATATTAGTACAGTGATGGCAGCAGCGTTGTGTGTCACATGGTGATATATTAGTACAGTGATGGCAGCAGCGTTGTGTGTGTGTGTGTGTGTCACATGGTGACATATTAGTACAGTGATGGCAGCAGCGGTGTGTGTGTGTGTGTCACATGGTGACATATTAGTACAGTGATGGCAGCAGCGTTATGTGTGTGTGTTTCACATGGGGACATATTAGTACAGTGATGGCAGCAGCGTTATGTGTGTGTGTTTCACATGGTGACATATTAGTACAGTGATGGCAACAGCGTTATGTGTGTTTCACATGGTGACATATTAGTACAGTGACGGCAGCAGCGTTATGTGTGTGTGTGTCACATGGTGACATATTAGTACAGTGATGGCAGCAGCGGTGTGTGTGTGTGTGTCACATGGGGACATATTAGTACAGTGATGGCAGCAGCGTTGTGTGTGTTTCACATGGTGACATATTAGTACAGTGATGGCAGCAGCATTGTGTGTGTCACATGGTGACATATTAGTATAGTGATGGCAGCAGCGTTATGTGTGTGTGTGTTTCACATGGTGACATATTAGTACAGTGATGGCAGCAGCATTGTGTGTGTCACATGGTGACATATTAGTACAGTGATGGCAGCAGCGTTATGTGTGTGTTTCACATGGTGACATATTAGTACAGTGATGGCAGCAGCGTTATGTGTGTGTGTTTCACATGGTGACATATTAGTACAGTGATGGCAGCAGCGTTGTGTGTTTCACATGGTGACATATTAGTACAGTGATGGCAGCAGTGTTGTGTGTGTGTCACATGGTGACATATTAGTATAGTGATGGCAGCAGCGTTGTGTGTTTCACATGGTGACATATTAGTACAGTGATGGCAGCAGCGTTATGTGTGTTTCACATGGTGACATATTAGTACAGTGATGGCAGCAGCGTTATGTGTGTGTTTCACATGGTGACATATTAGTACAGTGATGGCAGCAGCGTTATGTGTGTGTTTCACATGGTGACATATTAGTACAGTGATGGCAGCAGCGTTATGTGTGTGTTTCACATGGTGACATTTGTACAGTGATGGCAGCAGCGTTATGTGTGTGTGTCACATGGTGACATATTAGTACAGTGATGGCAGCAGCGTTGTGTGTTTCACATGGTGACATATTAGTACAGTGATGGCAGCAGCGTTGTGTGTGTATCACATGGTGACATATTAGTACAGTGATGGCAGCAGCGTTGTGTGTGTCACTTGGTGACATATTAGTACAGTGATGGCAGCAGCGTTATGTGTGTTTCACATGGTGACATATTAGTACAGTGATGGCAGCAGCGTTATGTGTGTTTCACATGGTGACATATTAGTACAGTGATGGCAGCAGCGTTGTGTGTGTCACATGGTGACATTAGTACAGTGACGGCAGCAGCGTTATGTGTATGTGTGTGTGTCACATGGTGACATATTAGTACCGTGACGGCAGCATTATGTGTGTGTGTGTGTGTGTTTCACATGGTGACATAGTACAGTGATGGCAGCGTTGTGTGTGTGTGAGTCACATGGTGACATATTAGTACAGTGATTGCAGCGTTGTGTGAGTCACATGGTGACATATTAGTACAGTGATGGCAGCGTTGTGTGTGTGTGTGTGTGAGTCACATGGTGACATATTAGTACAGTGACGGCAGCATTATGTGTGTGTGTGTGTGTGTGTGTGTGTTTCACATGGTGACATAGTACAGTGATGGCAGCGTTATGTGTGTGTGTGAGTCACATGGTGACATATATTAGTATAGTGATGGCAGCGTTATGTGTGTTTCACATGGTGACATATTAGTACAGTGATGGCAGCATTATGTGTGTGTGTGTGTCACATGGTGACATATTAGTACAGTGATGGCAGCGTTATGTGTGTTTCACATGGTGACATATTAGTACAGTGATGGCAGCATTATGTGTGTGTGTGTGTGTCACATGGTGACACATTAGTACAGTGATGGCAGCATTATGTGTGTGTGTTTCACATGGTGAATATCAGTACGGTGGCAGCAATACCATAGGAGGTGCTAGTAGGCAGTGAGTGTAATACTTTCTCTCTGTGTATTTATAGTTTTACTGCTCTTTGTTTGTTTTCAAGGCTTTTGGTTTTATGATAACTTGGGTTTATCAGTAACTTACATTCTCACTGGTTGATATAGGTTGCAGCCAGGTGTAGGGAATGCTCACATTCTTTGTTTTACCATTCAGTACATTAGCATGTGTACTTTAAAGGGACAGGTCACTGTAAAACTGTTTTTCCCTGAATACGTTTCCCATGACTTGTTATACCAACTGCAGCGTATAACATGTATGAGAAATTATTCATTTATGCTTCTTTTTGCAAAATAAATAGCTGGGTTTGCTATTTGAAACCACAGCCCATCAAAATAAGCTTGCAGACAGATCAGATCTTGTTATCTTATCACTCAAATGCTTTCCTTTCTTATCTGTGTCTGTATAATACTTAGAATTTTTTTTTTACATTTTAGAGCTTTATCTCTTCCACCTCCTCATGGGAGGAGTAATGTCTTCTGCTGTCTGTGTTTACATAGTTTGTCAGTAGCCTATATCTAAGTATAGAAACTTTCAGTATAAGTATTATACCGTAAGCAAAATCAGTGATTTCAAGTGCCCGAGCTATTTTTAAACAATTGAATTAATTAAATCGGGAAACATTTTTGGATAAACTGTCCCTTAAAGTGAAGGTAAACTTTTGATGAATGAAAGCCCGTTTTTAAAAAATACTATTAAAAACAGGGGCACTTTCATTCATCAAAGTTTAGAAAGCAGCCGTTTTGTTTAAAAACTTACCTTCCCTTCAAGCTGGAGCAGCTTCCCCCGATCGGAGATCCTCTCTTCACACGTCAGCAATGACTAATATGGCTTCCTCCAATCATGGCATGGCCTCAGGCAATGATTCCCCTGGGGGGAAAGCCATGATTGGAGGAAGCCGGATTAGTCATTGCTGACGTGTGAAGAGAGGATCTCTGTGCAAGGTATGCTGCTCCGGCTGTGAAGAGAAGAATGGTAAGTTTATAAACAAAATGGCTGCTTTGTAAACTTTTAAATGAAAGTGCCCCTGCTTTTCTTTCTTAAGACACGGTGAGTCCACGGATCATTAATTACTGTTGGGAATGTCACTCCTGGCCAGCAGGAGGAGAAAAAGAGCATCATAGCAAAGCTGTTAAGTATCACTTCCCTTCCTACAACCTCCAGTCATTCTCTTTGCCTTCAGTGCAAGGAGGAGGTGAATGGGCAGATTTTCTTGTTTCTCCCAAGCTTGGGAACGAGATGTTCCAGACCTGCGGGCAGTGGACATAGTTTCCCAGGGGTACAAGTTAGAGTTCAAAACCTTTCCTCCTAAGGGCAGGTTTCACCTCTCAAGATTATCTATAGACCAAATATATAGACCCGGTAAGTCGGTCTCAGCGAATTGCAGTGGCGCCTTATCTGGATGACATTCTAGTTCAGGCACCATCCTTGCAACTAGCAGAATCTCACACAAAGATTTTGTTGGCATTCCTTCGTTCCCATGGTTGGAAGATCAATTTGGAGAAAAGTTCTCTTGTTCCAGCTACAAGAGTGACCTTCTTAGGGACCATTATAGACTCTCTAGCGATGACATGTTTTTCTGACGGAGGTCAGAAGAACCAAGATTCTGTCCGCTTGATTGTCCTTAAAGTCGGCAGTCCGACCATCTGTGTTCCAATGCATGGAGGTAATCGGGTTGATGGTGGCTTCCATGGACATGGTTCCATTTGCTTGATTCCATTTGAAACCTCTGCAGCTATGCATGCTAGCTCAGTGGAACGGGGATTATTCAGATCTATCTCAGAGAATAGTTCTGGATCAAGCAACAAGGGACTTTTGTGGTGGCTGTCGCAAGAACATCTGTCCCAGGGGATGTGTTTTCAGAGACCCTCTTGGGTAATTGTGACCACGGATGCCAGCCTGTTAGGTTGGGGAGCAGTCTGGGACTCGTTGAAGGCACAGGGACTTTGTTCTCAGGAGGAATCTGCTCTCACCATAAACATCTTGGAGTTGAGAGCGATCTTCAATGCCTTGATGGCTTGGCCTCAGTTGGCCCTAGCTCGGTCTATCAGGTTCCAGACACACAACATAACCTCAGTGGCCTACATCAACCACCAAGGGGGAACTCGGAGTGCCCTAGCCATGAGGGAGGTGGCACGGATCATCCAGTGGGCAGAGGCTCACAATTGCTGTTTATCTGCCATCCACATTCCAAGAGTGGACAATTGGGAAGCAGATTTCCTGAGCAGACAGACTTTCCATCCCAGGGAGTGGGAACTCCATGCAGCATGGTTCTTCAGGTTAACAACCAAATGGGGATTACCGGAATTGGAACTGATGGCGTCTCGTCAGAACACCAAGCTTCCAAAGTACGGCTTGAGGTTGAGAGACCCTCAAGCTTTTCTGATAGATGCTCTGGCAGTTCCTTGGAACTTTAGGTTGGCATATCTATTTCCTCAATTTGCTCTCCTTCTGCGAGTCATCGCTCGAATCAAGCAGGAGAGAGCATCTGTGATTCTTATAGCTCCTGCGTGGCCTTGCAGGTTCTGGCATGTGGATCTAGTAGAAATGTCATCTCTGCCTCCGTGAAGACGTCCGCTGAGGAAGGACCTGCTTCTTCAGGGACCCTTCCATCATCCAAACTTAGTTTCTCTGAATCTGACTGCTTCGATATTGAACGCTTGATTTTAGCTAAGCGTTGTTTTTCTGAGTCGGTCATTGAGACCATAATTTAGGCTTGTGAGCCTGACACTAGAAAGATTTACCATAAGATATGGTGTAAATATCTTTATTGGTGTTAGTCTAAAGGATATTATTGGAGTAAGGTTAGGATCCCAAGAATCTTGTCTTTTCTCCAGGAAGGCCTTGAGAAGGGGTTATCTGTCAGTACCCTTAAAGGTCAGATTTTTGCTTTATCTATTCTATTGCACAAGCGTCTGGCGGATGTGCCGGATGTCTAATCCTTTTGTCAGGCACTGATCAGAACCAGTCCTGTGTTTAAATCAGTAACCACCTTGGAGTCTTAATTTTCTCTCTGGTTGAGAAGTATTATTCGTATGACTTATGAGACTGCTGGACAGCAGCCTGCTGAGAGAATTACAGCTCATTCCACTAGGGCTGTGTCTTCTTCTTCTTGGGCCTTCAAGAATGAGGCCTCTGAACAGATTTGTAAGGCTGCGACTTGGTCTTCTTTGCACACTTTTTCCACATTCTATAAATGTTATATTTTTGTCTCAGCTGAGGCTTCTTTTGGGAGAAAGGCTCTGCGAGCTGTGGTGCCTTCTGTTTAGGTTACCTGTCTTGCTTTCCCGTATCATCTGTATCCTCTAGATTGGGTATTGTTCACAACAGTAATTGATGATCCTTGGACTCACTGTGTCTTAAGATAGAAAACAAAATTTATGCTTACCTGATAAATTTATTTCTTGACACGGTGAGTCCACGGCCCTCCCTGTTTTTTCAGACAGTTGTGTGTTTTATATTAAAAAAAAACAAAACAAAACAACTCAGGCACCTCTGCACCTTATTTCCTTTCTCTCCTTTCTTTCGGTCAAATGTGGGAAGCGAAGTTATACATTCATGAAAGTTTTTACCTTCCAGTCTTTTGTCTTCTGTCATCAGAAATAACCTGTGTGGTGCACATTACATAATATGTTGGTAAGTAGAGTAAACCTTCCATAAAATCTATTGGTACAGTTTTACAACTATGCTCCAAGCAAAGAAATTGTCTGCAAATTTCCAAACATGGAGGTTTAAAGGGACAGTCTAGTCCAAAACAAACTTTCATTATTCAGATAGGGCATGTCATTTTTAAACATTTTTCCAATTTACTTTTATCACCAATTTTGCATTTTTCTCTTGGTATTCTTAGTTGAATGCTAAACCTAGGAGGTTTATATGCTAATTTCTAAGCCCTTGAAGGCCGCCTCTTCTCTCAGGGCGTTTTTCACCACTAGAGGGTGTTGGTTCATGTGTGTCATATAGATAACACTCTGCTCACGCACGTGGAATTCCTAGGAGCCAGCACGGATTGGCTAAAATGCAAGTCTGTCAAAAGAACTGAAATAAGGGGGGCAGTTTGCAGAGGCTTAGATGCAAGTTAATCACAGAGGGAAAAAGTGTATTTATATAACTGTGTTATGCAAAATTGGGGAATGGGTAATAAAGGGATTATCTATCTTTTAAAACAATAAAAAAATCTGTAGACTATCCCTTTAAGACTAAGTGACATGAAAGCAGAAACTGGTATCCCTTCATCAAGCCCATCCATTATATTGAAGTGATTACTAAATGTGACTGATAAAAATACATTTCTTAATAAACTAAATAGTTTCCAAATGTAAATGAACGTTTAATCCATTACACAGTTGTCTTTATTAGAGGTCATGCACTGCTGGTCTGAATATATTTACTGTGTAAGTTAGGGGGTGCTGATAGTGAGTTTATTAAACCATGGGGGCTCCAGTGTTCTACAGCAACACAACAGAAATTACTTGTAAGTACAAGGTGCTTACTGTCTCTTTAACACCAAGAACATGCAGACAAGACCCTGTGACAGTAACGGGGCAGGCTGGACCCGAGGCTGCAAATTAGAGCTTAAAGACTCGGCACAGCTAAAGCAAAGGGACGATGTGACATCCTAAGTAGCAGTGACAAGACATAACGTGCCTGTGGCACAGCTGTCGCGTTTAGTGCTTGCTTGGCCCATTCTTTTACCATTACTGTTCCTGAGTTGCTCAACAATTTTCTCTGCTTTATATAAAGGATAATTTGTTAATGGAACACTTAGCACATTTATATCATTCATATTGAAGGATCAATAGATAAACATGATTTACAGTATTTTTGTATGCAAGAGGTTTAGTTAAATGTTTGTTTTGATTCTAAATGTAACAGGAAGTGCATATCTGATGCACTGTGTGCACACCTCAATGCCCTGTGCGCTCGCCCCAATACTCTCCACACATTTGACACCACAACTGTAAGATGGAAGAACATTACTTAACATTTTCTAATTCTATACAGTATTACACTAGCAATAGATTGTAATAGGTTTAGAATTACCTATGCATATTTGTAACCCCTGTTTACAGACAAATAATAAAAATGTGAAACTTAATATTTTCATGGTATACTGTACAGGGAGTGCAGAATTATTAGGCAAGTTGTATTTTTGAGGATTAATTTTATTATTGAACAACAACCATGTTCTCAATGAACCCAAAAAACTCATTAATATCAAAGCTGAATATTTTTGGAAGTAGTTTTTAGTTTGTTTTTAGTTTTAGCTATTTTAGGGGGATATCTGTGTGTGCAGGTGACTATTACTGTGCATAATTATTAGGCAACTTAACAAAAAACAAATATATACCCATTTCAATTATTTATTTTTACCAGTGAAACCAATATAACATCTCAACATTCACAAATATACATTTCTGACATTCAAAAACAAAACAAAAACAAATCAGTGACCAATATAGCCACCTTTCTTTGCAAGGACACTCAAAAGCCTGCCATCCATGGATTCTGTCAGTGTTTTGATCTGTTCACCATCAACATTGCGTGCAGCAGCAACCACAGCCTCCCAGACACTGTTCAGAGAGGTGTACTGTTTTCCCTCCTTGTAAATCTCACATTTGATGATGGACCACAGGTTCTCAATGGGGTTCAGATCAGGTGAACAAGGAGGCCATGTCATTAGATTTTCTTCTTTTATACCCTTTCTTGCCAGCCACGCTGTGGAGTACTTGGACGCGTGTGATGGAGCATTGTCCTGCATGAAAATCATGTTTTTCTTGAAGGATGCAGACTTCTTCCTGTACCACTGCTTGAAGAAGGTGTCTTCCAGAAACTGGCAGTAGGACTGGGAGTTGAGCTTGACTCCATCCTCAACCCGAAAAGGCCCCACAAGCTCATCTTTGATGATACCAGCCCAAACCAGTACTCCACCTCCACCTTGCTGGCGTCTGAGTCGGACTGGAGCTCTCTGCCCTTTACCAATCCAGCCACGGGCCCATCCATCTGGCCCATCAAGACTCACTCTCATTTCATCAGTCCATAAAACCTTAGAAAAATCAGTCTTGAGATATTTCTTGGCCCAGTCTTGACATTTCAGCTTGTGTGTCTTGTTCAGTGGTGGTCGTCTTTCAGCCTTTCTTACCTTGGCCATGTCTCTGAGTATTGCACACCTTGTGCTTTTGGGCACTCCAGTGATGTTGCAGCTCTGAAATATGGCCAAACTGGTTGCAAGTGGCATCTTGGCAGCTGCACGCTTGACTTTTCTCAGTTCATGGGCAGTTATTTTGCGCCTTGGTTTTTCCACACGCTTCTTGCGACCCTGTTGACTATTTTGAATGAAACGCTTGATTGTTCGATGATCACGCTTCAGAAGCTTTGCAATTTTAAGAGTGCTGCATCCCTCTGCAAGATATCTCACTATTTTTGACTTTTCTGAGCCTGTCAAGTCCTTCTTTTGACCCATTTTGCCAAAGGAAAGGAAGTTGCCTAATAATTATGCACACCTGATATAGGGTGTTGATGTCATTAGACCACACCCCTTCTCATTACAGAGATGCACATCACCTAATATGCTTAATTGGTAGTAGGCTTTCGAGCCTATACAGCTTGGAGTAAGACAACATGCATAAAGAGGATGATGTGGTCAAAATACTAATTTGCCTAATAATTCTGCACTCCCTGTATTTAACCAGCTGTCCAAATGTCTTAGTATAACTATCATGTATGTGAAACTTACCAGATAAAACACAAACGCAGTGCCAGGCACCTCTGCCATTTCACACCAACAATACACACACACATTTGCACCAGCAAACCTCCATTACACATAAATAGCGTTTACTGATCTCAGAATGTCTAGACCATTTACCCACCTGTTGCTCACAGAGAGCCTTTACCTTATTTGATGCTGGTTTCTTATAGCATAGTAAAAGGCATGTATCTTTATTTCTTTCTAATGACACGGTGAGTCTACGGATCATCTTAATTACTGTTGGGAATATCACTCCTGACCAGCAGGAGGAGGCAAAGAGCACCACAGCAAAGCTGTTAAATGCTACTCCCCTTACCCACAACCCCCAGTCATTCTCTTTGCTTGTATCAGTTCCATGGAGGTGGTAAAGTTAGGTGTCTTGAAGAATTTCTTCAATCAAGAGTTTATTTTAAAGTAGAGCAGGTTCGCTCTGATCTTTCCTGGAGTGTAGCTGTATTCCACTTAAGTCTCTT
This sequence comes from Bombina bombina, assembly GCF_027579735.1. NCBI lineage: Eukaryota > Metazoa > Chordata > Amphibia > Anura > Bombinatoridae > Bombina > Bombina bombina. The sequence goes on along the minus strand of NC_069505.1, from coordinate 194,586,391 downwards.
CAGTAGAGCATTGGTGACTTTTGAGCATATTGGGAACTTGTGGGGTATAATCCTCACTGTGCCTCCCAAACTGTTATCTGCTGCCCTATTTTGAAAGCCTGTGTAAGTTTACTCAGTCTTTCTTTCTTTTTCACAGGTCCATGTGAGGAGGTTGCCTCTCAAACCGGGTGAGCTGCCCTGCTGCCGGGCAGATGTAATTTCAAGTAAGTGCCTTATTTTAATTTCTGTGTGAGATTCAGGGATTAGGCTTGGTTCTCAAGTGGGGACAGCCGGAGTTGGATCTCATGGCATCTCGCCAAAATGCCAAGCTCCCGAGGTTCAGGTTAAGGGATCCTCAGGCTGTACTGATTCTCTAGCAGTTCCTTGGAAGTTCAGTCTGGCATACATGTTTCATCTTTTTGCTCTTCTTCCTCGGATCATTGCTCGGATCAGACAGGAGAGGGCGTCGGTGATTCTCATTGCACAGGCGTGGCCTCGCAGGATCTGGTATGCAGATCTGTTGGAGATGTCATCTTTTCCACCTTAGAGTCTTCCATTAAGGACGGACCTTCTACTCAGGGGCCCTTCCTTCATCTTGTTTCTCTGAAGTTGACTGCTTGGAGATTGAACGCTTGATACTATCCAAGCATGGTTATTCTGAGTTGGTCATTGAGACTTTGATTTAGGCGCATAAGCCTGTGACTAGAAAGATATAAGATATGGTGTAAATATCTGTATTGGTGTGAAGCCAAGGGTTATTCTTGGAGTAGAGTTAGGATTCCTAGGATTTTTTCTTTTCTCCAGGAAGGTTTGTAGAAGGTTTTATCTGCAAGTACCTTGAAAGGTCAAATTTCTGCTTTATCTTTTTTGTTGCACAAGCGTCTGGCGGATGTGCCAGATGTTCAATATTTTGTCAGGCCCTGGTTAGAATCCGGCCTATGTTTGTTTCCTACTCCTCCTTGGAGTCTTAATTTGGTTCTTAGAGTTCAACAGGCTCCGTTTGAGCTTATGTATTCTTTGGATAGATGTTATCCTGGAAGTTTTTTGTTTTTGGTTGCTATTTCTTCGGCTAGAAGAGTTTCGGAGCTTTCTACACTGCAGTGTGAATCTCTACCTTATTTTTCATTCTGATAAGGTAGTCCTGCGTACTGCCTTTTGGTTTCCTTCCCAAAGTGGTTTTGGATAGGAATATTAATCAAGAAATTGTTGTTCCTCCTTTGTGTCCTAATCCTTCTTCTAATAATGAGCGTTTGTTGCACAACCTGGATGTGGTTCGTGCTTTGAAATATTATTTGCAGGCGACTAAAGATTTTTGCCAGTCTTCTTCTTTGTTTGTTGTGTTATCCGGGAAGCGCAGGGGTCAGAAAGCTATGGCTACTTCTCTTTCTTTTTGGCTGAAGACTGTTATTTGCTTGGCATATGATACTGTGAGACAGCAGCATCCTGAGAAAATTACGTCTCATTCCACAAGTGCTGTTTTCTTCTTCTTGGGCCTTCAAAAATAAGGGCTTCTGTGAAACAGATTTGCAAGGATGCCACTTGGACACTTTTTCTAAATTTTTACAAGTTTGATACTTTTGCTTCGGCTGAGGCTTCTTTTGGGAGAAAGCCTTCAAGCAGTGGTGCCTTCTGTTTAGGTTAACTGTCTTGTCCCTCCCTTATCATCCATGTCCTCTAGCTTGGGTATTGGTTCCCAACAGTAATTAAGGTGATCCGTGGACTCACCGTGTCATTAGAAAGAGAAAACCAAAAAGTATTCTTACCTGATAAATTTCTTTCTTTCTTGACACGGTAAGGCCACGACCCGCCCTGTATTTTCAGACAGTTTATTTTTCTATAAACCTCAGGCACCTCTGCACCTTATATTACTTCCTTTCCCTTTGGTCGAATGACTGGGGGTTGTGGGTAAGGGGAGTGGTATTTAACAGCTTTGCTGTGGTGCTAATTTGCCTCCTCCTGCTGGTCAGGAGTGATATTCCCAACAGTAATTAAGATGATCTGTAATAAATTTATCAGGTAAGAATAAATTTTGTTTTTACATCTGTAATAATAATAATTGCCTCTTGTCATTGCTTCACATATTTCTATTTGTATTTAATGAGGTTGCTGTGTTGGTAATTTTTATTATCCCTGTATTATTTTGCTTATCTGTCAATTTTGTATAATTTCATTATGAAGTTGCTGCATAAATATTTACTAATAATAAACAAACAATAGATAACTTGTATATCACAATATAAGTGAACAATAAATGTGATATAGTGCACTATCGAAGAATACTGTATATATTGTTTAAAATTCCAAAAAGTCTTATAAAAATTCCCAAATTGGATGAATATGTTAAGAATTTCAATCTCCAAGAGAGTAAATTTAAATAATAGTGAGATTCTGTTGGTGCAATTGATATGACTGCAACACTGGAAACCTACTCACATTACTCTTATGACCAAGCTCATGGTATAACTCAAATAAATTTCCCTCCTTGGAGATAAATAAATGGATATGCTTTGATCTTTCACCAAATAGCTTTCATTAGAAGGTGTTTTAACAGCCACTGGGGTTTATTTCATAGGGTATTTGTAAAAAATAAATAAAATAAAAAACTGAAAACCATCCGCTTATAAAGACTGTGATAACACACGGTTTACTGGCTCCGTGTTTACAAGTCCCCACCCTTTTGTGTGACATCAACTTCACTCCGACGATACTTTCGCCAAACAGAACTTGGCTTTTTCATGGATAACTTATGCTGTACTTCAGTGTCTTTTAAAACACTGAATCAACTTCTGATTGGTTATTCAATTGTCCACAAGGTTTTCCATTCACCCAGTGTTAGGTGTTGTTTTGAGGAGGGGGGTGTCCGTTCAGGACTGGGCATCGGGCACACCATACCAGCTGGAAATTAGTACTTATCTGTTCAGGATATCCAGGAGAATAGATTTCAGACCACGCAGCTATGATCCCAAAAACCATTCTGTTTATTGCAAGTTGTCAGACACTTTTATAGCCAAGAGTTACAGCATATAGGTTTAGCAAGTGACGTATTCATAATTACATCATCTTGCATAGTAATTCTATAAGAACAAAGAAACTCATAGAAAATATAATTGGAAGAAAAGGAGTGTTAGGGAGTCATTTCTACAGAAATACCAAACTTCAGATAACAGTAACTGGGCCTCCTAGCCCAGCACAAATCACAGCCGTTTAACATCTTGTAGAGATAACAATGCATCCAAGCACATTGTCAGGGTCATTCTCAGGGCTATTTTATCTATGCAAGTCTCCCTAACATCAGCATATTTCTCACTACATAATAAACCACTATAATAAAAGATTCATTAGACAAGATGGATGCCTAAGACAAAATGGCGGCGAAGAACAAGATGGCACTAGTCATGCTAACAATTCCTAACACCTAGTCATATCTTCAAACAGAAGGGATGTTTTAGAGCAGTGTTTATAAACCGCAGTCCTTGAACTTGACATATAGGTGTCTAAAGATAGATGTGTGTGTATGTATATATTGTACCATAATATCATCAGATATATGTAGAAATAAGTATTTATGAATAAATAGAACATTTTCTGTTATTTGAAGAACATTGTAATGTTTAATATTCATATTTTCATGTCAGGTTAGCACACTGGAGAATATGTGATCAGAGTTGCGCAAGATTGGGGTGTTAGGTTTTTTATTGTCACATTTTTTTTTCTCCATTGACTTCTATGGGGGAATAAGTGAAAGCACACACAATGTTCTAACTTCTGCATTTTGCAATTGTTGGCTTAGCGCATGAGCGAAAACAGTTTACTTTCAACTCTTAATACGAGCACAACCCCCGAGTGCAAAAAGCTTACTTCTAGTGCAATTAACGATTGAGCGGAAAATTAAATTAGCGTTCCACTTGTAATCTGGCCCATACTATATACTGTGCGTGTATAAGAATGGTGTTTTTTTTTATTCAGCGTATATATGGGAGAGAATACTAAATATTGTTTGTACTTGTAGAACGCTGTGACGTCTGTAGCATGCATACGCCGTCTTATCAGATCTTGTGCTTTTGACCCACTAAGACCAGTAACATATAATCCCTATGATCCAATTACACAAATTCTTCTGTATGTATGTAAAACTTATCCGGCATTTGTCTGTCCTGTTCAGTTTGCTTCAGTACAGTTCGGGGGCTGCTACTAGATGCAGCGGTGGTGTAGTGGAATTAGTTCCCGGATATAAATAAGGGCATAAAACAATAATTTGATATTCTAAATATATATCTATCTATCTATAATCCTTCATATAGCAACCTTAAATCAATAGAAATTGTGTGTATTGCTGAAGATGGTATCAGAGCTTCATGACACTCAAGAACTTAGAGTTGTAAACCACCCTGTAATTTTACAAGAATTTTCTGTAGTTTTGCAATACATTTAACATATTAGCCATGTGGGTTGTTTTACTGCAGTACACAGAGCTAGTCACTGTCACTAAGTAGCAGGACATGATTGTGTCAACTGATGCTCCTTAGGGACTGTTATGTAACGGGGTTAGGTTTGTGACATCTGCAGTGCTCACTCCCCACCATCTTCAATTACAGGAAAGGGAAACTATAAATAATACAAGTATAATCCAAAGTTGTGTTTTGTTGTTTTTTTTTGTTTAAATTTCTTCTCGGCGTCATGAAATATTTTATATTCTAATCTCAAGTGCTTCATGTCCCTTGAACATGACCTGTTAAAAAGCTAGTAAACGACAAGTGACCGTGTCTATATACGATTAGTATTACAAAGCATGTATGTAGGCAAAGACTATGGTTTCCTCTCATTTTGTCAGGTAGTAGAAACTTATTATGCAGAAGAAGCTACAGAGTCAATCTCCCTGGCCAGATGAGACTGATATCTCATATAAATGCTATCACTTGGAGGTGTGTCAAGTCACAGATGACACATTTGGCAACAATGTGCTGTATCTTGTGTTGTCTTCCAAATACAGTATTTTCTTGTCTTTCTGCATGATTTACTTTTTGCTATTTTTTTTTTTTACCACTTTGATACCTCATGATAAACTTATCACACTTCACTTGTAGCTACAGCTTTGATTCTTTGTTGGTGAGTGCTCGTAGGATGAACCAAGATAAATAGAAACTAATGCTAATAATGGATTTTACTGTATGGTTTAATTTCTCTTTTTCTACGCTCAAAATAAATCTGTTTGCAGAGATGGGTCTGAAGGGAATTATGGGTAATGGTTAGCATTAACCAATGTCAGTGCTTGCAAAGAAACTGTGTATTGGAAAATCTATATATGTAGTTAGTGTGATTAAGTTGAATATCTTTCTTTGAAACACCTAAACATTTAATTAAAAATATAATTTCTACAAACTTTCTGCTCCATTTTATCTTTTGTGCTTTTCATGAAAATGGTGAAAATGTTTCACTGTCTGAATGTAAACTGTGCCAGGTGTGTCGCCTGTTCACTATTCTCTTATTACTACTTAGCTGTAAAGCCATTAATCTTGTTGTTGTTGCAGGAGTGGCGCCCACCCAGGTCTTCATGCCAGCACTGTCACCAACCATGGAAGAAGGCAACATTGTGAAGTGGCTCAAGAAAGAAGGTGAGTCCTTTCACTGATGGTGCCATTATTGCTAGACTACCTTTTGATCCAGGGAGAGCCTGGTCTTTCCTTCTATATGGTTTTTCTCTTTATTTGTTTGTTCCTCTCTCCACTTCCATGTCCTGTAAACCAAAGTTTATCGATCATCTTAGTAAAAAAATACCCCTGTAAGCCTAAAAAAAATACTAGTCCACACGCTCTCGCTCTCACACTCTGATAAGTCAAACGCACACTCTTTTGCTCAGTCTCACACTCTGTCACACACGTGTACTTGCTCTCTTTCAACTCTTTTTCTCTCTCTCTCTCTCTCTCTCTCTCTCTCTCTCTCTCTCTCTCTCTCTCTCTCTCTCTCTCTCTCTCTCTCTCTCTCTCTCTCTCTCTCTCTCTCTCTCCTTCAACTCTTTTTTTTTTTTTTTTTTTTGTCTGTCTGTGTCTGTCTCTGTCTCTCTGTCTCCCACACCTTGTTTATAAGTGTTTGGAGAATCAATCAGGTTATTTAGTAAGTGCTTTTTTATTTAAAGGGAACAGTTTTTTTTCAGCATTTGATTTTTTTTATTGTTTTGTTTAATAAACAGTAAATCATGAGCTTTAATTTGTGTATCTAACAGATTTTGGCTTTTTTATCGAGTTCTCTAAAACTGCAGGATCGATAAGAATCTTTCCACATATTTCCATTTTGGATAGCTTTGTTTTGGTTGAAACTGATTCCACTTATGGTGCCCCCCATAATGTCCATAGTCCTAAAGAGTCCCAGTGGTACAGAGGTGGTTATTCCGGGGTGATCCCGGGGGAGCAATGGAACTTCCAGGGTGTTGTTGGAAAGCCCTCGGTCCCCAGATTCCACAGTCCAAAAAGCGTCTTAATCAGTTGCTGGTGGCCGGAGCTGCGGGTGATCAATTGTACACCTGGGAAGTACGGGTTGTAGGGGGGGTCCAAAACCCCAAGTTCCCAAGGGAGCACCTTTCCGGCAATCACCCCACCTTTTGCCCTCCCTAGGGGTACCAATCCCTAAAAGAGCTGAGCTCTGGGACAAAGAGCCACTTGAGCGACCCGGGGTATAGGTTAGCGGATGTCTGGGGTGATGCTGCTGACCGGCAGTTCCAGGAGCCCGGCCAGCCGGAGAGGGGTTAAGCGGTCAGAGATCAAATCTTCTGTGAGGATGTACAAACCACAAAACAAGCAATAGGAAAATCTTTCACTGCGGGTATTGGCTAGTGAAGTTGAAGGGCTGCAAGACTAAACTCCACCGCAAAAAGCGTCCATTGTCTCCAGAAATTCTGTTGAGCCAGACTAGGGGGTTGTGATCCGTGAGGACGGTGAAGGGCCTTCCATAGAGATACAATTGAAGCTTCTTAAGGGCCCATACCAGCGCCAAGCACTCCTTTTCCACCCCCATGTAGCCTACTTCTCTGGGCAATAGCTTCCTGTTGATGTAGGCTACGGGGTGCTTGTGGCCCACCTCATCCACCTGGCTTAGTACTGCTCCCAACCTGAACATGGAGGCATCTGTATGGACCCAAAAACTTTGGACGGATTAGGAGTGGCCAGGATTGGGGTACAAGTTAGAGCGGTCTTAAGGTTTTGGAATGCTTTTTCACACTCCAGGGACCACAGGACTTGTTTGGGTAATTGTTTTCGTTTCAGGTCGGTCAGGTGTTTGGCCAGGGTGCTATAGTTAGTAATGAACTTGTGGTAGTACCCTACCATCCCTAGAAAAGCTTGGACCTGGGTCTTGGTTGTGGGGGTTGGCCAGTTGGTGACTACCTAAATCTTGGCCGGCTCTGGACGCTGCATCCCGTAGCCTACCTTGTGCCCAAGATACTGGACCTCTGAGTGCCTTACCATATATTTGTCTGTCTTGAGTGGCAGACCTGCATCCTTGATGCAGTCCAGAACAGTACCCAGATGGCCTTACCTATACTTCTGGGGTACTACTAGATGGCGCTTAGGCATCTGCCTGTCTCTTTCCCTCCTTCTCGGTAACCCGGTATAGGAGTCCCCGGTCTCACCGCTGCCAACCAGTTGTGACGTACACTGGCTACCCCGACTGGGTAGCTCCACCAAGAGGGTCCTTTCTGTCCCTGGAGCTATAGAGCGGAGGGAAGTGACAGAACCAGTATTCAGGTGGAACAAGAACATACTTTATTGTGAAACCACACACACACCCAGCTCATCTTTATAATGGTCTTATCTGAACCCCAGATTTCCTGGCATTCCCTCCCCTCTAGACAGGCTGGTGCCCCCCATAGTGTCCATAGTCCCACAGAGTCACAGTGGTGCAGAGGTGGGTATCCCGGGTTGATCCTGGGGGAGTGGCGGCGCTTCCAGGGAGTTGCGCCTCCAGGGTGTTGTTGGGAAAACCCTCGGTCTCCAGTCCAAAAAAAGCGACATGATCTGTTGCTGGGGGCCGGAGCTGCGGGTGATCAAACATACACTGGGAAAGCCAGGGGAAGTAGGGGTTGTAGGGGGATCCGAAACCCCAAGTTCCCAAGGGAGCTCCCTTCCGGCAATCACCCCACCTTTTTGCCTTTTGCCCTACTTAGGTAGTACCAATCCCCAAAGAGCGGAGCTCTGGGGCAAAGGGCCGCTTGAGCGACCTGGGGTATAGGTTAGCGGATGTCCGGCTTCATGCGGCCGACCGGCAGTTCCAGGAGCCTGGCCCACCAAGGAGGGGAGTTAGGCGGTCATGAGGATGTAAAAACAACAAAACAAGCAATAGGAAGAGTCTGGGAGATCGCGTAATCCATGAAAAGGCCAAGCCTGCAGTTAAAAGGAGTGAGCCAGGTAGTAGGGAGGTGGGGGTAGCCTTGGCAGCTTGGTATCCTTGACAAGCCCAGATATTAAGTAGAAAAACATAATTTATGTAAGAACTTACCTGATAAATTCATTTCTTTCATATTAGCAAGAGTCCATGAGCTAGTGACGTATGGGATATACATTCCTACCAGGAGGGGCAAAGTTTCCCAAACCTCAAAATGCCTATAAATACACCCCTCACCACACCCACAAATCAGTTTAACGCATAGCCAAGAAGTGGGGTGATAAGACAAAAGTGCGAAAGCATAAAAAATAAGGAATTGGAATAATTGTGCTTTATACAAAAAAAAAATCATAACCACCACAAAAAAGGGTGAGCCTCATGGACTCTTGCTAATATGAAAGAAATGAATTTATCAGGTAAGTTCTTACATAAATTATGTTTTCTTTCATGTAATTAGCAAGAGTCCATGAGCTAGTGACATATGGAATAATGAATAACCAAGATGTGGATCTTCCACGCAAGAGTCACTAGAGAGGGAGGGATAAAATAAAGACGGCCAATTCCGCTGAAAATAATCCACACCCAAAATAAAGTTTAAATCTTATAATGAAAAAAACTGAAATTATAAGCAGAAGAATCAAACTGAAACAGCTGCCTGAAGTACTTTTCTACCAAATACTGCTTCAGAAGAAGAAAACACATCAAAAATGGTAGAATTTAGTAAAAGTATGCAAAGACCAAGTTGCTGCTTTGCAAATCTGATCAACCGAAGCTTCATTCCTAAACGCCCAGGAAGTAGATACTGACCTAGTAGAATGAGCTGTAATCCTTTGAGGCGGAGTTTTACCTGACTCGACATAAAAATGATGAATCAAAGACTTTAACCAAGACGCCAAAGAAATGGCAGAGGCCTTCTGACCTTTCCTAGAACCGGAAAAGATAACAAATAGACTAGAAGTCTTTCGGAAATTTTTAGTAGCTTCAACATCATATTTCAAAGCTCTAACTATATCCAAAGAATGCAACGATCTTCCCTTAGAATTCTTAGGATTAGGACACAATGAAGGAACCACAATTTCTCTACTAATGTTGTCAGAATTCACAACCTTAGGTAAAAATTAAAAGAAGTTCGCAACACCGCCTTATCCTGATGAAAAATCAGAAAAGGAGACTCACAAGAAAGAGCAGAGAAATCAAAAACTCTTCTAGCAGAAGAGATGGCCAAAAGAAACAAAACTTTCCAAGAAAGTAATTTAATGTCCAGCGAATGCATAGGTTCAAACGGAGGAGCTTGAAGAGCCCCCAGAACCAAATTCAAACTTCAAGGAGGAGAAATTGACTTAACAGGTTTTATACAAACCAAAGCTTGTACAAAACAATGAATATCAGGAAGACTAGCAATCTTTCTGTGAAAAAGAACAGAAAGAGCAGAGATTTGTCCTTTTCAAGGAACTTGCAGACAAACCTTTATCCAAACCATCCTGAAGAAACTGTAAAATTCTCGGAATTCTAAAAGAATGCCAAGAAAAATGATAAGAAAAACACCAAGAAATGTAAATCTTCCAGACTCGATAATATATATTCCTAGATACAGATTTACGAGCCTGTAACATAGTATTAATCAGAGAGTCAGAGAAACCTCTATGACTGAGAATCAAGCGTTCAATCTCCATATACCTTCAAATTTAAGGATTTGAGATACTGATGGAAAAAAAGGACCTTGTGATAGAAGGTCTGGTCTTAACGGAAGAGTCCACGGTTGGCAAGTGGCCATCCGGACAAGAACCGCATGCCAAAACCTGTGAGGCCATGCTGGAGCCACCAGCAGAACAAACGAGCACTCCTTAGAATCTTGGAAGAAGAACTAGAGGCGGAAAGATATAGGCAGGATGATCATTCCAAGGAAGTGACAATGCATCCACTGCCTCCGCCCTAGGATCCCTGGATCTGGACAGATACCTGGGAAGCTTCTTGTTTAGATGAGAAGCCATCAGATCTATTTCTGGAAGTCCCCACATTTGAACAATCTGAAGAAATACCTCTGGGTGAAGAGACCATTCGCCCGGATGTAATGTTTGGCGACTGAGATAATCCGCTTCCCAATTGTCTATACCCGGGATATGAACCGCAGAAATTAGACAGGAGCTGGATTCCGCCCATACCAGAATTCGAGATACTTCTTTCATAGCCAGAGGACTGTGAGTCCCTCCTTGATGATTGACATATGCCACAGTTGTGACATTGTCCGTCTGAAAACAAATGAACGACTCTCTCTTTAGAAGAGGCCATGACTGAAGAGCTCTGAAAATTGCACGGAGTTCCAAAATATTGATCGGTAATCTCACCTCCTGAGATTCCCAAACCCCTTGTGTTGTCAGAGACCCCCAAACAGCTCCCCAACCTGTCAGACTTGCATCTGTTGAAATCACAGTCCAGGTTGGAAAAACAAAAAGAAGCCCCCTGAACTAAACAATGGTGGTCTGTCCACCACGTCAGAGTGTCGTACAATCGGTTTCAAAGATATTAATTGAGATATCTTTGTATAATCCCTGCACCACTGGTTCAGCATACAGAGCTGAAGAAGTCGCATGTGAAAACGAGCAAAGGGGACCGCGTCCAATGCAGCAGTCCTAAGACCTAGAATTTCCATGCATAAAGCTACCGAAGGGAAAGATTGAGACTGAAGGTTTCGACAAGCTGAAACCAATTTCAGACGTCTCTTGTCTGTCAGAGACAGAGTCAAGGACACAGAATCTATCAGGAAACCTAAAAAGGTTACCCTTGTCTGAGGAATCATCGAACTTTTTGGTAAATTGATCCTCCAACCATGTTCTAGAAGACACAACACTCATAAAAGACTGGAAAGGTTCTTTCTAGTGAAAATGAGCAAAGGGAATTGAATCCAATGCTGAGGCCATAAGACCTAAAACTTCTGTGCATATATAGCAACTGAAGGAAATAATAGAGACTAAAGGTACCGACAGACGGAACCCAATAGAATTATCCCTTTGTCTGATAGAGACAAAGACAGTGACACAAACTAACTGGAAACCTAAAAAAGGTGACCCTTGTTTGAGGAATCAAAAACTTTCGAAAAAAAGATCCTCTAACTATGTCCTGAAGAGCAAGTGAATCATATGAGATTCCGCATCCTCAGAAAATAATCTGAATGAAAACAGAAAAATGAAAATATGCATTTATTGTATCTAAGGAAAACAAATAATGCTATCAATGACCATAAAAAGGCAAAATAGTTTGAATAAAACTCCAAACCCGGTTCCTAAAAAAGGAACTGGAAGAAATACCCCAGAAGATTCCAGGTCTGAGCAGCGCTTGAACCCCATGGGTGCCTAGCCATGCTTCAACAGTATCCAAAATATATAGGACAGAAACACACTTAAAGAAAGTGTTAGCCTTACTGGAATAAAATCAAAGAAATTTGGACAAAATAGAACCAAATAAATTTCAAAGAAGTCTTAACCTGCCCCTTATCAGCCAAGCTGGAATACGGCATGTACATCGCAATATTAGGGAGCTGATTTCGAACCCCAATTAAAAACATGTTACTTGGGAAAGAACTCAGGAATTCGTTCCTTAATAAGAACAACCAAACTAGTATAAGCTTAAAGTTTTAGTCTTAGAACTCAATCTTGAAGCCCAGAGTAACAGTTAAGAATTGAATCCAATTATAAAACAAATAATTGATTATCTTAGAACAAAAGAAATATGGATTTTTTTTTTTTTTATTAAAAATCACAAAATTCTTCTAGCTAAAATAGCTAAAAACATAGATTAACCCTCATTTGCGAAAATATTCAATAAAATGAAGACACAAATGAAATTATTAGCATTATAGTCCAGTTTAAAGGACCAGTCAATACAGTGGACTTGCATAATAAATAAATGCAAAATAACAAGACAAATGCAACAGCACCTAGTCTAGTAAATGTTGTCCCTTAACAATGCTAAAATAAATCATAATCTGATACTTGATCTTAAAGTAAACAGAAAAAATGAAGCAATTGCAATATCCAAATAAATTACAGGACCAAGAAAAGTACCTGAAACTAAATAATTTTCCATAAATAAGATACAACTATCTAAAGGAAAATAAATACTATTTTGCTATAGAAACAATAGCATAATTAGTAGAAGTAGAGATAGCCCCAATAAATTGGAGAACCCTCCAAATTGAATTTAACTGCTGCTAAAGAATATAGTTTAAAACCTTTGAAGAAGGAATAAAAGAAAATTCTCAGCCTATTCCATTCCCTAGAATGGGGAATTGGAAAGAAAAACCTCTGAAAACACAGAAGAAATAAATAGGCAGAAATAGTGTCAGCTAGTCTTAAAGAACTAGTTACCTTAATATCCAAAATAATCAACACCTTTTCAACAAAGAACAAATGTACTTTAATAATAGAAAAATAATAAAAAAGTAGATTTGTTAGTGTCAATATCTGATGAAGAAAATTTCTGAAAGAGAAAAAACATCATCAGAGAAGGATAAATCAGTATGTTGTTGGTCATTTGAAACTTCAATAATTAAAAAAGAAGTGAAAAAGACCTGAAAATTTTATTAGAAGGCATGAAGTCAGACAAAGCCTTTTAAAATAGAATCAGAAAAATATTTCCTATAAATCTTCTAAATATTTATTGTACATAAGATGTAAGAATGGAAATATATAAAGCATAAACACTAATGGATGCTGCATGTAAAAGTATATCATAATAACTTATTACAAACCATAGCTAAAGATAAACATTTATAACATTTAAAATAAATGAACTTAGCTTTGGTAGAACTGAAACTCAGTTAAGCATTTTTCCAGAAGTGGCTTCTGATTCAGGGTCAATCTGAGACATCTTGCAATATGTAATAGAAAAAACAACATATAAAGCAAAATTGATAAAATTCCTTAAATGACAGTTTCAGGAATGGGAAAAAAATGCCAATGAACAAGCTTCTAGCAACCAGAAGCAATAAATAATGAGACTTAAATATTGTGGAAACAACAATGACGCTCAAATTTTTTAGCGCCAAAAAAGCCGCCCACATTATTTGGCGCCTAAATGCTTTTGGCTCCAAAAAACGGCGCCACATCCGGTAACGCGACATTTTTTGGCGCAAAAAACGTCAAAAAAATGACGCAACTTCTGGCGACACATATGACGCCGGAAATGACAAGAAAATTTTTGCGCCAAGAAAGTCTGCGCCAAGAATGACGCAATAAAATGAAGCATTTTCAGCCCCCGCGAGCCTAACAGCCCACAGGAAAAAAGTCAAATTTTAAGGTAAGAAAAAATGATTAATTCATATGCATTATCCCAAATATGAAACTGACTGTCTGAAATAAGGAACGTTGAACATCCTGAATCAAGGCAAATAAATGTTTAAACACATATATTTAGAACTTTATAAAAAAGTGCCCAACCATAGCTTAGAGTGTCACAGAAAATAAGACTTACTTACCCCAGGACACTCATCTACATATAGTAGAAAGCCAAACCAGTACTGAAACGAGAATCAGTAGAGGTAATGGTATATATGAGTATATTGTCGATCTGAAAAGGGAGGTAAGAGATAAATCTCTACGACCGATAACAGAGAACCTATGAAATAGACCCCGTAGAAGGAGATCATTGAATTCAAATAGGCAATACTCTCCTCACATCCCTCTGACATTCACTGCACGCTGAGAGGAAAACCGGGCTCCAACCTGTTGCAGAGCGCATATCAACGTAGAATCTAGCACAAACTTACTTCACCACCTCCACAGGAGGCAAAGTTTGTAAAAACTGATTTGTGGGTGTGGTGAGGGGTGTATTTATAGGCATTTTGAGGTTTGGGAAACTTTGCCCCTCCTGGTAGGAATGTATATCCCATACGTCACTAGCTCATGGACTCTTGCTAATTACATGAAAGAAAAACTTGACTTTCTGCTGCAGTACAGCTGAAATTAAGGTAAATCAAAAATGAATGATTAACCTCTTAAACTGGAGATAGTTTTCTTTCCTAAATTAATTTAACAAATGCTTGCTTTGTAAGCTTAATATGGTTTGTCCTCCAAATCAATTATGCAGCTCTTGTCTGTCATCTGTTCTTCAGTCTCATTCTGGAGACCATAGTACTCAGACTACTACTTTTTTTCCCCCCTTGGTATATGCTCTTTTTTTTTTTTTTTTTTGGATCATATTATGAAAATACTCCAATTCAAGTACAAAGACTAAAAGTCTCATGTGTCGAAGCTTGTCAAGTAGAGAAATATTGCAAGAATGCATACTTTTTATGTTATTTGATTTTGGATGTTCTTTCTTTTTGCATACTTGCTTGTTTTTTTGTTTTGTTTTTTAAATGTGTCATGAACTGGATCATAGCTAAATAAATGTAATAGTACTCAGACTACTGGAGTATGCTTTCCCCCCTGCTCTAGTTTCCCCATTGCAGTCAGCGGATCCTAGTAATCTGAATACTTTAGTGTGCTCCCCTGCTCTAGTTCCACAGGTGACTCCTAGTTCTCAGGCTGCTGTTCCCATTCCATGGACTGAATTAAACACTTTTCCCCCTGATTTTGCCATTCCGTTAAGTCAGCTGGGTCTGCAGCTCAAAGCGCTATGCCACAGTCAGTTAAACAAGAGTTTAAACACTGTTTCTCTTGCAAGGTGTATCCAGTCCACGGATTCATCCTTTACTTGTGGGATATTCTCATTCCCTACAGGAAGTAGCAAAGAGAGCACACAGCAAAGCTGTCCATATAGCTCCCCCTCTAGCTCCTCCCCCCAGTCATTCTCTTTGCTGGCTCTAAGCACTAGGGTCTCTCTCGGGAGTGTAAAGTGAATGTGGTGTTAGAATTGTAGTTTTATTATCTTCAATCAAAAGTTTGTTATTTTAAATGGTACCGGTTTGTACTATTTACTCTCTAGCAGAAAAGTGATGAAGATTTCTGCTGAGAGGAAAATGATTTTAGCATGTTGTAACTAAAATCCACTTCTGTTTTTTAGTCACTTAGGAGTGATTTACTAGGCCTCACAGCTCCGGAGTAGAGTGGGAGGGGCCTAATTTTGCGCCTCAGATGCACAGTTAGTATTGCAGATAAGTTCATGCTGTTTCACATGGAGGGTCCTGCTGATGTTTGAAGGCCTAAAAGAAACTATATTCCCGCAAATCTGATCCCTAAGGGAAGGTAGGGCCACAGCAAAGCTGTGGCAAGGTGCTGTAGTGATTTAACCAGGTGTTGGCTTTAGGCTGCTCCGGTTTGGGCATTAAGGGGTTAATCATTTTGAAACTTGGGGTGCAATCTTATTAAGGCTTTAGCTACATACTGTGAAAATTTCAGAAAGATTGCTGCATTTTTCACCGTTTTGTAAAATTGTGTGCTTTTTTTTATCTCTTAAAGGCACAGTAACGTTTTTTTCAAATTGTGTTTTTTATTTGATTAAAGTGATTCCAAGACTGTTTGTGTACTCTACTAGTCTGTTAAACATGTCTGACACTAAGGAAAATCCTTGTTCAATGTGTTTAGAAGCCATGGTGGACCCCCCTCTCAGAATGTGTCCCACTTGTACTGATATGTCTATACACTTTAAAGATCATATTGTTGCACTTAAGAATGTGGCCCAAGATGATTCTCAGACTGAAGGTAACGAGGGTAGCCCGTCTGCCTCTCCCCAAGTGTCACAACCAGTTACGCCCGCACAAGCGACACCTAGTACCTCTAGTGCATCTAACCCTTTTACATTACAAGAATTAGCGGCAGTCATGGATAATTCTCTTACTGCCTTCTTATCTAAACTGCCTGTGTTACCTGCAAAGCGTGATAGCTCCGTTTTAAGAACAGATTATGAGCATTCTGACGCTTTGGTAGCCGTATCCGATATACCCTCACAACGCTCTGAAGTGGGAGCGAGGGATTTGATGTCTGAGGGAGAAGTCTCTGATTCAGGAAGGGTTCCTCCCCAGACAGATTCAGATACATTGGCTTTTAAATTTAAACTAGAACACCTCCGTGTTTTACTTAGGGAGGTATTAGCTACTCTGGATGACTGTGACCCTTTGGTGATCCCAGAGAAATTGTGTAAAATTGACAAGTACCTAGAGGTCCCTGTTTACACAGATACGTTTCCGGTCCCTAAGAGGATTGCGGATATCGTTACTAGGGAGTGGGATAGGCCAGGTGTCCCTTTTGTCCCCCCTCCTGTTTTTAAGAAAATGTTCCCCATATCTGACCCTGTGCGGGACTCGTGGCAGACGGTCCCTAAGGTGGAGGGGGCTTTTTCTACACTAGCTAAACGCACAACCATACCAATTGAAGACAGTTGTGCTTTTAAAGACCCTATGGATAAAAAAATTAGAGGGTTTACTTAAGAAAATTTTTGTTCAACAAGGTTTTCTTCTCCAAACTATTGCCTGCATTATTCCTGTAACTACTGCAGCTGCTTTCTGGTTTGAGGCGCTGGAAGACTCGCTCCAGACGGAGACCTCATATGAGGAAATTATGGATAGAATTAAGGCTCTAAAGCTAGCTAATTCTTTTATCACTGACGCCGCTTTCCAAATAGCTAAGTTAGCGGCGAAAAATTCAGGTTTCGCAATTTTGGCGCGCAGGGCGCTATGGCTAAAGTCCTGGTCGGCCGATGTGTCTTCTAAATCCAAGCTTTTGAACATTCCTTTCAAAGGGAAGACCCTATTCGGGCCTGAATTGAAAGAGATTATTTCAGATATCACCGGGGGAAAAGGCCATGCTCTCCCTCAGGACAAAGCCTTTAAAACAAAGAACAAAGCTAATTTTCGTTCCTTTTGCAATTTCAGGAACGGCCCCACTTCATCCTCTCCAGCTGCAAAGCAAGAGGGTAACGCTTCACAGCCCAAGGCAAACTGGAAACCTTACCAGGGCTGGAATAAGGGTAAACAGGCCAAAAAGCCTGCAGCTGCCACCAAGACAGCATGAAGGGGTAGCCCCCGATCCGGGACCGGATCTAGTAGGGGGCAGACTCTCTCTCTTCGCTCAGGCCTGGGCAAGAGATGTACACGATCCTTGAGCATTAGAGATTGTAGCCCAGGGATACCTTCTAGAATTCAAGGACTCTGCTCCAAGGGGAAGGTTCCACATTTCTCGTCTGTCTACAGATCAGACAAAGAAAGAGGCGTTTTTACGCTGTGTAGAAGATCTACATACAATGGGAGTGATCCACCCAGTTCCAATTGCAGAACAAGGACTGGGGTTTTACTCAAACCTGTTTGTGGTTCCCAAAAAAGAAGGAACTTTCAGACGAATCCTGGATCTCAAAATTCTAAACAAATTCCTCAGAGTCCCATCATCATTCAAGATGGAGACCATTCGGACAATCTTACCAATGATCCAGGAGGGTCAATATATGACTACCGTGGATCTAAAGGATGCGTATCTGCACATTCCTATCTACAAAGATCATCACCAGTTTCTCAGGTTTGCCTTTCTGGACAAGCATTTTCAGTTTGTGGCTCTTCCTTTCGGGTTGGCCACTGCACCCAGAATTTTCACAAAGGTGCTAGGGTCCCTCCTGGCGGTTCTAAGACCGCGGGCATAGCAGTGGCGCCTTACCTAGACGACATCTTAATTCAGGCGTCAACTTTCCAAAGAACCAAGTCTCACACGGAGATTGTATTGGCCTTTCTGAGGTCTCACGGGTGGAAGGTGAACATCAAATAGAGTTCTCTCTCTCCCCCCTCACAAGAGTTCCATTCCTAGGAACCCTGATAGACTCAGTAGAAATGAAAATATTTCTGACGAAGGTCAGAAAGCTAAAAATCTTAACTACTTGCTGAGCTATTTATTCCATTCCTCGGCCATCTGTGGCTCAGTGCATGGAGACAATCGGACTAATGGTTGCGGCAATGGGCATAGTCCCTTTTGCTCTGATACACCTCAGACCACTGCAACTATGCATGCTCAAACAATGGAATGGGGATTATGCAGATTTGTCTCCTCAAATTCAGTTGGACCAGGAGACCAGAGATTCTCTTCTCTGGTGGTTGTCTCATGATCACCTATCTCAAGGAATATGTTTCCGCAAGCCAGAGTGGATCATCGTAACGACCGACGCCAGTCTGTAAGGCTGGGGTGCGGTCTGGGACTCCCTGAAAGCTCAGGGCTTATGGTCTCAGGAAGAAACTCTTCTCCCGATAAACATTCCGGAACTGAGGGCGATATTCAACGCTCTTCAGGCATGGCCTTAACTAGCTGCGGCCAAATTCATCAGATTTCAGTCGGACAACATTACGACTGTAGCTTACGTCAATCATCAGGGGGGAACAAAGAGTTCCCTAGCGATGACGGAAGTAACCAAAATAATCAGGTGGGCGGAGGATCACTCCTGCCATCTCTCAGCAATTCACATCCCAGGAGTAGACAACTGGGAGGCGGATTTTCTAAGTCGGCAGACTTTTCACCCGGGGGAGTGGGAACTCCACCCGGAGGTATTTGCCCAGCTGACTCAGCTATGGGGCACCTCAGAGTTGAATCTGATGGCGTCCCGTCAGAACACCAAACTTCCTCTCTATGGGTCCAGGTCCCGGGATCCCAAGGCGGTATTGATAGATGCTCTAGCAGCGCCTTGGTCCTTCAATCTGGCTTATGTTTTTCCACCGTTTCCTCTCCTCCCGCGTCTGGTTGCCAGAATCAAGCAGGAGAAGGCTTCGGTGATTCTGATAGCTCCTGCGTGGCCACGCAGGACTTGGTATGCAGACCTAGTGGACATGTCATCTGTCCCACCATGGACACTGCCAATGAGGCAGGATCTTCTAATACAGGGTCCGTTCAAGCATCCAAATTTAGTTTCACTACGTCTGACTGCTTGGAGATTGAACGCTTAATTCTATCAAAGCGTGGGTTCTCTGAGTCAGTTATAGATACTCTGATTCAGGCTAGAAAGCCTGTCGCCAGGAAAATCTACCATAAGATATGGCGGAAATATCTTTGTTGGTGTGAATCCAAGGGTTACTCATGGAGTAAGATTAGGATTCCCAGGATATTGTCCTTTCTCCAAGAAGGATTGGAGAAAGTATTGTCAGCTAGTTCCTTAAAAGGACAAATATCTGCTTTGTCTATCCTGTTACACAAGCGTCGGGCAGAGGTACCAGACGTTCAAGCATTTGCTGAGGCTTTAGTCAGAATCAAGCCCGTCTATAAACCTGTGGCTACGCCATGGAGTTTAAATCTAGTTCTTTCAGTTCTTCAAGGGGTTCCGTTTGAACCTTTACATTCCATAGACATTAAGTTGTTATCTTGGAAAGTTTCGTTTTTGATAGGTATCTCTTCTGCTCGAAGAGTTTCAGAATTATCTGCCTTACAGTGTGATTCACCTTACCTGGTGTTCAGCGCAGATAAGGTAGTTTTGCGTACCAAGCCTGGTTTTCTTCCTAAGGTTGTTTCTAACAAGAATATTAACCAGGAAATAGTTGTTCCTTCTCTGTGTCCTAATCCATCTTCGAAGAAGGAACGTCTATTACACAATCTTGATGAAGTTCGTGCTTTAAAGTTCTATTTACAAGCAACTAAGGATTTGAGACTAACATCTTCCTTGTTTGTTATCTATTCTGGTAAGAGGAGAGGTCAGAAAGCGACTGCTACCTCTTTCCTTTTGGCTGAAAAGCATCATCCGTTTGGCCTATGAGACTGCTGACCAGCAGCCTCCTGAAAGAATTACTGCTCATTCTACCAGAGCAGTGGCTTCCACATGGGCTTTCAAAAATGAGGCTTCTGTTGAACAGATTTGTAAGCCAGCGACTTGGTCTTCACTGCATACTTTTGCCAAATTTTACAAATTCGATACTTTTGCTTCTTTGGAGGCTATTTTTGGGAGACAGGTATTGCAAGCAGTGGTGCCTTCTGTTTAAGGTACCTGTCTTGTTCCCTCCCTTCATCCGTGTCCTAAAGATTTGGTATTGGTATCCCACAAGTAAATAATGAATCCGTGGACTGGATACACCTTGCAAGAGAAAACAGAATTTATGCTTACCTGATAAATTACTTTCTCTTGCGGTGTATCCAGTCCACGGCCCGCCCTGGCATTTAAGTCAGGTAAAACATTTTTTGTTTAAACTACAGTCACCACTGCACCCTATGGTTTCTCCTTTTTCTTCCTAACCTTTGGTCGAATGACTGGGGGGTGGAGCTAGAGGGGGAGCTATATGGACAGCTTTGCTGTGTGCTCTCTTTGCTACTTCCTGTAGGGAATGAGAATATCCCACAAGTAAAGTATGAATCCGTGGACTGGATACACCGCAAGAGAAAGTAATTTATCAGGTAAGCATAAATTCTGTTTCTTCTGAGTCTAACTAATAGCTCAGTTGAAGCTTCTGCTGATAGGAATTTACAGATTTCTGACGCGGATGAATCCTTGTCTAGCACGGAGGGTGAACTTTCATCCTCTGACTCCTCTAGGGATTCTGTGAAGAATGCAGAAGAAATTTCTTTTAGGTATAAAATAGAGCATCTTAGGTATTTACTAAAGGGGGTTTTGAGAACCTTAGGAGTAACAGATACTAAAACAGTAGAAGAGACACTGGTTGTGAAATTAGACATTATATTCAAGCCTAAGTTAAAGGGACACTGAACCCAAATTTTTTCTTTCATGATTTAGATAGAGCATGACATTTTAAGCAACTTAATCATTTACTCCCATTATCAAATTTTCTTTATTCTCTTGGTATCTTTATTTGAAAAGCAAGAATGTAAGTTTAGATGCCGGCCCATTTTTGGTGAACAACCTGGGTTTAACTTGCTGATTGGTGGATAAATTCAGAGTTTTGAACCAAGAAAAAAGCTTAGATGCCTTCTTTTTAAAATAAAGATAGCAAGAGAACGAAGAAAAATTGATAATAGGAGTAAATTAGAAAGTTGCTTAAAATTGCATGCTCTGTCTGAATCACAAAAGAAAACATTTGGGTTCAGTGTCCCTTTAAAGACTCCTGAGGTTTTTCCTGTCCCTTCCTTGGTAACTGATAAATGGGAGAAACCTGGGGTTCCTTTTTCCCCCTTAATTTTAGAAGATAGTTTCCTGTTCTTAAAGGGACATGAGAGACAATTTTTTTCTTTCGTGATTTAGAAAGAGCATGTCATTTTAAACAACTTTCTAATTTACTTCTATTATCTAATTTGCTTCATTCTCTTGATATCACTTGCTGAAAAGCATATCTAGATATGCTCAGTAGCTGCTGATTGGTTGCTGCACCTAGAGGCCTTGTGTGATTGGCTCACACATGTGCATTGCTATTTCTTCAACAAAGGATATCTAAAGAATTGAGCAAATTAGATAATAGAAGTAAATTGGAAAGCTGTTTAAAATTGCATGCCCTATCGGAATCATGAAAGTTTAATTTTGACTAGACTGTCCCTTTAATAACCATTTAGAATTATGGAACACTGTGCCTAAGGTGAATAGAGCTACTTCTACACTAGCTATTCCACTGGAGGACAGTATGATCCTATGCAACACAAGCTGGAGTGATATCTTAGAAATATTTGTTTTATCTGCAGTTTTCTGGTGTGATTTCTTTATCAGAGTTAATAACTGTGAAATCTTCTCTAGAGGAGATACAGGACCTTATTCAGCAAATTCTTTTCTTTGCGATGCAATTATACAAATTTGTTCGCATTAATGCTAAAAATACAGGCTTTGCTGTGTTAGTCAGAAGAGCTCTATGGTTAAAGTCATAGTATCTAGATTTGGAAACCATAACCGCAGACCATCGTTGACCTTTAAAGATAAGACTGTTTGATCCATGTCTGTATTCCATCATTTCAGCAGTCACGGGAAAGGTGCTTTCCTTCCTCTGGATTAAAAGATTAAACCTAAGGGAAGAGCAGTTGGGCGTTTCTTTCCTTTTCGTCATAACAAAACGCAAAAAATCTCTTCTACCTGAAGTACTTGGAAACCAAACCCTGTCTGGAACAAGAAAAAGCAGTCCAAGAAGTAGGTCTCTGATACCAATACTGCATGAAGTGGTGGCCCCCAGC
The DNA here is from genome assembly GCF_027579735.1 of Bombina bombina. Lineage (NCBI taxonomy): Eukaryota > Metazoa > Chordata > Amphibia > Anura > Bombinatoridae > Bombina > Bombina bombina. The sequence continues at coordinate 194,564,042 of NC_069505.1, read as the reverse complement.
CGGGAAGTGACTCTGGTAGGGGGCAGATTAAGCCTATTTCATGAAGTTTGGGCTCAGTCTGTTCATGGCATTGTTTCTCAGGGGTACAGAATAGGTTTCCGCTGTCGACCTCCACAAGGCAGGTTTTTCTTAAAAAGCAATTAGCCTTCCTGCGTTGTGTACAGGATCTTGAATCCATGGGAGTTATTGTTCCCCATGGCAATATTTGGAGTGTGCCTACGCGGAAACTATTTTTAGTTTCAGTGTGCGCACTTTCTGCGCCATGTAGGCACACTTCAAAAAGGTCCCTCCCTTCCGCAGTAAAATGCAGATGATATTGGCGATTCGGGTGGTGACGTAACCCTCCTATTGAAACTATGGGAGAGCTATCGACACTCACCAGCATGCCCTTTTTCTTTGAATTAAAACTGCAACAACTAATCGGCATAATCGATAATAATAGATTATGAAAATAGTTAACGAATCTCATAATCGATTAGTTAGTTTGCAGTTAGATGGTCTGTGCACAGCACCAACTGCTTTACTACAATGAGCTCCTGCACATGGTATTGTGTGTTATCGTTATGCCCTTAGCCTAAAGGACATCTACAGACATTTTACTTTTCACTTTTTCAGGACACTATAAGTTTCTGTTTAAATGTACAACCCAGAAATAAAATAGGAGTCATCATTTGGATTGTTTATATCAAATCAGGTGATTTGGGACTATGCTATGCACGATATAGTGCCAAGCTTGTTATTTACATCTAGCTCTAGATTGATGGCATTTGTTATATGAATTGATGTCACTATTACCTGTTTGCACAATTATTAGCGTATCGCTTGCTATTGCTGATATATGCACTGTATAGATAAATGTGTAAGGCTGTGTCCTTTTACTTTTTTTTTTTTTTTTTTTTTTCCTTATTTTTAATTAATTGGAATATGTACCAAATTCAACCTCTAAGTATATATCTGTTATTTTAAGTGTGGACTAGATATTTTTCCCCCCTAACCTAATAGATGGTGATTTACCATTGCATATAGATATTCAAGATATTTTTTTTTTTTTTTTTTTAGTTTTCAAACAAGCTTTATTAGCGAAAAGTGACAAATAATACACAAATCAATGAGGTACAGTGCATCATACAATATAACTGGTTACATATGGGTGTACAACTTGATGAAGACCTTCCGCATACATTGACAAATTTTGCTCAATCAGTATATTGTATTACATCAGATGTCTCGAGGAGACTATCGGATTGATTTACTTAGACATAAATCTTGTTCTGATTTGTGGTAGAAGCTATTCTTACAAAATTCTTTATTCAGATTATACAAAAAGAACCTAGAAACGAGTTATCATATTTTTAAATTTTTGAACCTCGGGAACATTTCAAAGTAAAAAGTGAATTTGCACGGCTTACTTAACACATCTAGCCGTGGGTTATTATCTTCCCTAGGTGTGCAAATTCCCTGTTGAAAAGGAACTGTCAGGGTAATGAACAGTGGGGGGTTCAGAAAAGGGAAAGGAAAGGGGGTTCAGAGGAGAGGCGGAAGGGTTAGAAGGGCGAAGAGGACGGAATGGCAAAAAAAAAAAAAAAAAAAAAAGGGGAGGAAGGGAGAGGGGACGAGCATTATGACTGTGTCAGTGTGTTATATATACTTTAGGAGTTAATCATGGTCTTCGCCCTTCCCAAGTGAGCAGCATCAGCTCATGTGTGCACAGTTTCCCGGTTTTAAGGTAATGGTACCTCTCTAATCTCAGAAGGTCAGTTACTTTGTTTTTCCATTCTTGAATGGTGGGTATGGACTGTTTTTTCCAGTATAATGGGATTAACCCCTTCGCTCCATTAAGCATCAACAAGAGGAGCAGGTACTTATCCTCGCTCACAATCTTTGGTAATTGATGGTACAATAAATAACTAGGATTGGGAGGGACGATGACCTCCAGTACCCTGCTAATTTCAGCCATAATGCCATTCCAGTAGGATTGTATCAGTGGACAAGTCCACCATATGTGCAGGAGGGCCCCCTCACCCCCACATCCTCTCCAGCATCCCCCACCAGATTGTGGGTAAATGTGTTTCAATCTTTGGGGAGTTAAGTACCACCTACTGAGCAGTTTATATTGTGTTTCCTGGACCCTAGCCGAGACAGAGGCCCTTCTAGTCCTGTCGAAAATCTTATTCCACTCCCTGCGATCTATTTCTAGACCCAGGTCATCTTGCCATGCTTGTGTGTATGTTGGGAGGGGTTGTTCATCTCCCAACAACAGTAGTTTATATAATTGCGAGATCAAATGGGATGGGTGTGTTGTTGCTGTGCATAGGTTTTCAAAGGAGGTTCTGCGTCTTGTCAGATCAGATTTCTCCTTGTGAGTGTTAAAGAAGTGTCGAATCTGAGCAACTCTGAACCATGAAGTGAAAACTTCAGGATCCCATTCCGCAAGCTCCTCCTGTGTCTTCAGTTTATCTTGACAGAGGATATTATATATTGCCGAGTCAGCAAGGCTACAAGTCCTATCCGGTTGATGTGTACTAGTGATAAATCCTAAATCAGGGTTTTCACTGATAGGGGAAACCGGTGAACTCGGGGAGGATATATAAGAGGCTTTTTTGAGCAGTCTATCCCAGTCCGTCAGGACCTCATCTACCAGAGGGTAGAGCTTGGTCACTTGTGGTCTATGAGGAGGGGAGATCCAAGCCAGGGCCCCCACGTTACCTCTCTTCAGGATGGTATTATCCACCTGGATCCAAGCTTTATTGGGAGAGTTCTGGCACCACTCAACCAGTCTTTGAAGTGATATTGCTCTCTGGTAAATACGTAGGTCTGGAATTCCCAAACCACCACCATTGCGGGGGAGAAACATTGTTCTCCTACTGATTCTCGGCTTCGTGTCTCTCCATACATACGATTCTATCGCTGATTGGATTTGGTGGACAATGTGGGATGCTGCAGCCGAGGGAATAGTCTGCATGATATAAAGCACTCGCGGGAGCACGTTCATTTTAACCACTCCAGTGCGGCCTAGCCAGGAGATAGTTTTATTTCTCCAGTTCGAAAGATCCCTGATTATTTCGTCTCTGACAGATTTGTAGTTCAAATCTATTATCTCCTTTAGTGTGGGTACTAGAAGTATGCCCAGATATTTGAGATTACCATGAGCGACTTTTAATGGACATTCGTCCTCTATGGCTCTAAACTCGGTCGGGGGGACTGTGATATTCATGATTTCAGATTTCAGGGGGTTTAATAAGAAATTTGACACCCTCCCATATGCAGAGAACTCTTCCACCACAACCCCTAGAGAGTGTTCCGGGTCTGAAATTTAAAAGAAGAACATCATCGGCGTACATGGCGAGCTTATGCTCGGAGCCTTCCACCTTGATTCCCCTGATCTCAGTGTTTGTTCGGATCTTAATTGCCAGGATTTCGATCGTGAGAACGAATAGTAGGGGCGACAAGGGACACCCTTGTCTGGTCCCGTTTCCGATCGTGAAGGCATCAGAGAGAGTGCCATTTACCCTTACTCTAGCATTAGGGGATGAGTACAGAGACATTATCCTGTTCACAAGCTTAGGACCAAAACCGAATTTAATTAGGGTTTGGTAGATAAATGACCAGCTAACCCGGTCAAATGCTTTCTCAGCGTCTGTTGAGACCAGGGCTAGTGGTACCTTATTATTATGAGCATATGTGATCATCTGGAGGACCTTGAGGGTGTTATCCCTCGCCTCTCGTCTTGGGACGAAACCTACCTGATCCGGGGAGACTAACCGAGGGAGATATTTGTTGAGACGGTTGGCTATTGTTCTGGCTAGTATTTTAACATCCAGGTTGAGCAACGATATAGGTCTATAATTCTCGGGTCTGGAGTCTGGTTTGCCCGGCTTAGGGATCACAGTAATGTGAGCCTCTAACATCGATCGAGGCAGCCACGGGGAGTCTGAGAGTGCATTGAAGAGATTTAACATTTCTGGGGCTAATATGTCCCTGAAAACTTTATAATATTTGGCTCCGAAGCCATCTGGTCCCGGGCTTTTGCCAGTTGTCATATCTTTGATAGCCTGTTTAATTTCCTCCATGGTAAATGGCGCTTCTAAGGCTTCAGAGTCTGATTGCGAAAGTGTTGGGACCTCTATTTTGTCAAGATACTCCTGTATCTTTCTCATCTCTTGCTCCTGACCTTCAGAGTCATTTTGTAGGTTATATAGATTCGCGTAATAGAACCCGAATATCTCCGCTATCGACTTGGCATCCTCTCTGGATGTCCCATCAGGGTGCATCATGGAGTGAACATAATGCTTCCTTTTTTTACGTGCGATGGCCCTTGCCAGCAGGCGTCCTGCCTTGTCGCCCTGTTCAAAGAATTGTTGTCTCAGTAGTAGGGCTGTTTTTTGTTGGTCTTCATGCAAGAACTTCAAAAGTTCAGCTCTTGCCTGAGCCAGGGCCCTGATGAGTGAGTCATCAGCTGGTGCCTCTTTGTGTGCTTTTTCCGCTGTATCTACCTCAGATAGTAATCTCTGATATAACTCCCTCCGCTTCCTGATTATCCTAGCCTTTTGTTTTAGAAATATGCCTCTGATTGTACACTTATGTGCTTCCCAGACCCCTGTGGGCTGGACCTCTGACCTCTCATGTATCTGGAAGTATTCTATTAAAGTTTTTTCGATTTCCAACCTCAAGACCGGATCGTCCAATAAGGTATCGTCCAGTCTCCAGACGTATGGTGTGGTAGGTGCAGTAGACCATGACACCGAGCAAGCGATCGGAGCATGGTCCGACCACGTGATAGGAAGTATATTACTGTTCGTGGTGATAGTCAATCCTGTTGTGTCTGTAAACCAGTAATCTATTCTGGAGTACTTTCTGTAGGGGTGAGAGTAAAATGTATAGTTTTTAGCAGTAGGGTGCTGTACCCTCCAAATGTCATGAAGTGCTGCTTCTTTAAGCAAAGAAGATATGCGTTTGAGAGCCCTGTGTGGGACGCTGGAGATTCCGTTGGAGGTATCTAGGGTTGGGTCTAGAGGGGCATTCATATCACCTCCTAAATATAAAACACCAGATTGTAACTCCAAGACTTTGTGGATCACTTTTTGGAAGAAGGTATGTTGATGTTGATTAGGGCAGTAGACGTTGACCAGTGTAATGGGCCTACCATACATGAGACCATTTAGTAAGATGTACCTACCCTCCGGGTCTCTGTGCACAAGAGTAGGTTGGAATGGTGTTGTAGAGCCAAAAATAATTCCGACCCCATTCTTTTTACTAGGGCCGGATGCAAAAAAGGCAGTAGGGTAGTGTTGGTTGGACCAGCGTGGTTCATGACCCAATGCAAAGTGTGTTTCTTGTAAATAGATAATGTCCCCCCCATGTCTGTGTAGATCTCTAAGGACCATAGAACGCTTAGCGGGGCTGTTTAGACCTTTCACATTTATGGAGATCATTTCTATGGGACGGGACTTAACCTGTGAGCTTACCATTTTAAATATGGGGCAGGGAGAAGGGGGGGGGGGGAGAGAAAAAAAAAAAAAAAAAAAAAAGGGGGGGGGGGAGAGAGGGAGGGAGGGCGAGTGATGGAAAGTGTAGAGAGGGGAAAAGACGGAGAGGAGAGGTGTTAGGTTGGATGTTAGAGAGAAGAAGAAAAACGACCTTGGTCGTAAACAAGTATATGGAGATTCCGGAGAACCTGTGTTTCAATCAATTTATAGTAGTAATAAAAACAAAAAATGAAACCAAAAAAGAAAAAACTGAGTAGGTTAATACTCAGGTATGTACCTAGGTTCTAATAAAATGACAAACAACTAAGGTACCAAAGCAGGGGTAGTGTTCCCTGCCATCTTACACTCTATGTTAACATCTCTTTTGTAAAACTTATAACAGTAAACAAGTACGATTATGAATTGCAGATCATTTAAACTTCCCTCCCAGGGTTAAGCGGGGGCACCCAACTAGTGATCTATTATGACTAATAGGGGAACGTAATCTCTGAGCAACCTTTATTATGATCAAAATTATTCAAGGCCTACGGAGTTAGAGCTCCTCCCTATGTGATGCTAAGGGCCATTTTTTATCTAGAGGCTACCTATTGTTTAGTCGATCATTGCGGACTCCCGGAGTGTATTCTCTCCAGCAGGCCTATATAATGACCCAAATATGATGATGGCTAATGTATGGCAATCTCACTTCGACATGGTTTACAGTCAGAGGGCATGAGAATTAATGCGCTCCACTTGGATTACTTTTTAGGTGGATTTCCAGTCCTCTAGTCTGTCCTCAGACTGTAAATAATTCTCAATTTTAGCTAAATTTTAAGAGCTTATCCCCCATGAAGAGGCTACTATCACATATCTACTAGAATCATTTTTCATGTTCTCTTTGTATAGGTAACCCAATGGTTGCTTAAGTCTAAACGGGAAATAATCTTTCTATAAAACCAGAGAGGATAAGACAATAAAGAAAAAACAGGAATGCATTCATCATACTTATATTCATAACATATCAACAAAATTTTTTTTTTTTTTTTTTTTACTTTTTTTTTAGGACTTAACTGGGTCTTGATCAGTCTCTCTCATCTGTCAGATGAACATATGTCCATGTACGAAGTGCAAAATAAGGCAGTTCATATAAAGAGAGAAAGAAGAAAACAGGAATGCACCCATCACAATCATATTCTTAACTTATCAACAAAGATTTTTTCTTTTTTTTTTTTCCCTCTTTTTTACACTTAACTGAGTCCTGATCGACCTCTCTTATCCACCTGGTGAACATAAATCTGTATGCAAAGTGCAAAATTAAGCAGTTCAGTGCATAGTAACAAAGTACAACTGTAAGTCTCTCACCGCTCAACCTGGGAGATGATGGATTCCGTTGTTTTCTTCAGCCCTGTGATCCATGGGGGCAGCGGGAGCTTTATCAGGGAGCCTGATGTTGAGGCCCAGAGCTTGATTAAAGGATGCCAGGTCCGCAGGAGTCTTGAGGACGTGTGTGGCGTTGTCTTTAGCAACAATGAGGCTTGTGGGGAAACCCCATCTGTATGAGATCCTGTTGGCCTTTAGTGTGGTTGTGACAAATTTGAGGTCTCTCCTTTTTTGGAGGGTAGTCGGGCTGAGATCTGAGTAAACTTGTATCTCTGTTCCTCTGAATTCGATCCGCTGCTTATTCCTGGCCATTCTCAGTATCTCCTCTTTTTCTTTAAAGGAGAGCAACTTTAGGATAATATCCCTTGGAGGGGCTCTATTTGGGGGTTTAGGGCGCAGTGCCCTATGGGCTCTTTCTATTTTAACCTCTTGGCTTGTTTCATCATTTCGGAGGTACCTGACAAAGTCTTGTATATAAGCTACTATTGCAGGAGGTTCAACTGTTTCGGGGACCCCTCGCAGCCTAAGATTGTTCCTCCGACTGCGATTTTCAAGGTCCTCCACACGGTCTAAGAGTGAGTGAACAGCATTCTCCTGTGCTTGCAGGACACTAGCTTGGTGTTGCAGGTCTGAGCTGAGGGCCTCGTGTTTTTCCTCTGCTTGGGTCACTCTTCTATCAACCGCTGCGACATCTCTTTTCAGCTCTTGGAACATTGACTTAAAATCCCTCATGGCCTCTTTGATATCTTCCTTTGTGACTAAGGAGGATCTCAAGCTCCTTTCTTCACAGTTCTGATGAGTGGGCAATTTAGGGGTATCATGAATTTGTGCTAAGGTAGATTTCAGCTGGGCATCTTGTTTCCCCGCTGGTGTTGCAGGTTCAGTTGATATTAGGTAGTTTTCCATTATAGAGGATTGTGTGTTTTTAGGTGGTCTGGTTTGTCTCTTGCTGGACATCACATATATATAGTCCGTATTGCTGTTTTTGTTAAAAAGAGGGCAAATAAGAGGAGTAGGAGGAGGGCCCAGCTATTGGTGACTGATCAAACTGTAAATTCCCTCTTCACTTGGGGTTATAGCTTCTCTACCTCCCTCTCCCCTTCAGACAGATGTTATATAGGGCCCAGCAATATATAATGTCCCAGGTGGAAGTGGTGATAATAAAAACGAATGTTTAACTTCTAACTCAGTTATCAGGTTAATAGGCCTCTCAGTTCAGCATTAAACAAAGCTTATGTCCTTAGCTATGGTGCAGCTCCCTTTGGTGTGATACGATAATGCACCCGAGATAGTGACCTGATGTGTCTGCAGAACTGAACAGGGCCCAGCTCTTCACTATTACCAACTTAGCTGTATATCAGGCCTGCTGGGGTGTCAGAATTTGCAGGGCCCAGACACAGTCTATTAGTTTTCTCCCCTTTCTTCCTACCAGGTAATTTCAGTCACCTCTAGATACCGATAGGATGGCTGTGGTAGCTTACCCTGTGAGGCTTGAATGATGTACGGCCTTCAGCCACGTGGTCGCTACTTATCTGCGGCGAGAGCTCCAATCTCCCAGCCACTCCGTGCCCCCGGATCTTATTATGGGGCTCCGCTAGTTGGGGTGAACTTGTCAGGCGGACCGCTGCTGAGCTCCGATGTCTAGGTGCGCGGTTACACAGCTCTGTTGCCGGGGATAAAGTCGTCTGTGCCGGGAGTGATGGCGGCGTTACCGCGGCTTCTCAAGGTTGCGTCTGGTGACTCCGCTCCGGCTCAGACCCCCGAGGCTCTACTGGTACTCTGTTCAGTCTCCCTGTGTTGGAGCGTGGAGCATGTAGCTAGGCAGGGGTATTTACCCTGGAGCTGCGGGTGTTAGGTCAGCTGGGCCGGAGTCGGGTGGTGTGTGCTCCAGGCTCCTTTTAAGCAGATCTCTTTTCAGCCAGGGGTTTTAAACTTGGTCCGGTTGGGGAGTCAGGGTTGAGGGATCATAAACTGCAAATTTTCATATTAAACTTAAGATATGGTGTACTTATTTTCGGTGTAAGATTAGCAGGGACAGCAGAGCTTTTCTAGAAAGCAGCCATTCTCAGCAGTCAGATATTCAAGATATTTTTATGTTAAAATGAAGTCCAGGCTTACTTTTTTAAGAAGCCCCTTGCATTGGTGGAGCGTTGACAAAGATAAATAGCATAGCTTGGTGAAACTGGCAAAAACCCTACTTATGCATCTCAGACACCTCAACACCATCTGAGCACCTTCTCTCAGCTGCAGGCAAAATAGCTTGCATAAAAGAGAGCCAGCCTCAGCCTGGAGCATGTGGTCATGATGACATTTTAGGATTTCAATGTAAAGTTTCTGAAAGAGTGAATAACAGAATGTTATAAACAGTGATAGTCTAACTATTACTTGTTCTACCTCTTTTCAAACAGTTTGTGGTTTTGTTTTGCTTAATTATAAAAATGTGCTCTGCTGCTTAAAAAAATTGGACCAACAGTTGTTTTAATGTAAAGTTTTAGTCGGACGTTTATATTTATAACACTCAGTACTTGGATTTTATTTTAAATATAGGAAAAAAAATATTAATTTATTTATCCGATTAATCGGAAAAAAAAATCGGCCGATTAATCGATTATGAAAATAATCATTAGTTGCAGCCCTACTTTGAATATCCCAACAGACAGTCTGTCCATGCTTTGAATTTTGGGGCCTCAGTCTCAACTTCAAATTAGTAGATTTTTTTTTTTTTTTGTACAAATTTCAAAGTTATGTCTATTTCCACTATTCCTGTATCATTTGACAGCCATCAGCCAAACAAGAAAATGTTTCTTATTTAGAAACTGCTGAGTGATGGGGGAAACCAGACGTGGACTCCTTGCACACACATCCTAGAGAGATGCTATTGCACCTCACTGATGAGGCTCACAGAAGGCCAAAACGTACGTCTGGGGTTTGTTGTTTCTCTTGTTCAGAGAAGAATTGCCTGGTACTTCGGCGCTGGACTGTCATTGGGCAGGGTCAGACTGATTTGCTACTGGATATTTTTTTTTCTCTCTGTGAAAAGGCATAGTGTGCTAAAAGAGTGTGCACCGTGAGTGTCACTGAAAATGAACGGGCATGGAAGATATTCTAGCTTTTGTTCCGTCTCGACTGTGTCTCTCTCTTTTCTTATTTACAGCCAATCACAAATGCATATACCTATATTCTGTGGTTTCTTGCACATGCTCAATAGGAGCTGGTGACTCAAAAAGTGTAAATATACAAAGACTGCACATTTTGTTAATGGAAGAAATTTGGAAAGTTGTTTAACATTGCCGCTCTATCTGAATCATAAAAGTTTAATTTTGAATTGAGTTTAATAGTTTTACCATATTATAGTACTTCCTAAACTGCACCTCATTTTTTTTATATCTTTATTTCTCTTGTTAAGTGTATCCAGTCTACGGATCATCCATTACTTGTGGGATATTCTCCTTCCCAACAGGAAGTTGCAAGAGGATCACCCACAGCAGAGCTGCTATTTAGCTCCTCCCCTCACTGCCATATCCAGTCATTCTCTTGCAACTCTCAACAAAGATGGACGTATTAAGAGGAGAGTGGTGTATTATAGTTAGTTTTTAAACTTCAATCAAAAGTTTGTTATTTTTAAATGGTACCGGAGTGTACTGCTTCATCTCAGGCAGCATTAGAAGAAGAATCTGCCTGTGATTTCTATGATCTTAGCAGAAGTAACTAAGATCCATTGCTGTTCTCACATATTCTGAGGAGTGAGGTAACTTCAGAGAGGGAATGGCGTACAGGTTTTCCTGCAATAAGGTATGTGCAGTTAATATTTTTCTAGGGATGGAATTTGCTAGAAAATGCTGCTGATACCGGATTAATGTAAGTAAAGCCTTAAATGCAGTGATAGCGACTGGTAGGCTTATTAATAGAGATACATACTCTTATAAAAGTGTAATATAAAACGTTTGCTGGCATGTTTAATCGTTTTTATATATGTTTGGTGACAAAACCTATTGGGGCCTAGTTTTTTTCCACATGGCTGGTTTGATTTTTGCCTAGAAACAGTTCCTGAGGCTTTCCACTGTTGCAATATGAGTGGGAAGGGCCTATTTTAGTGCTTTTCTGTGCAGATAAAAATACTGACAGAGACATTCAGCTTCCCTCTGCATGATACAGGACATCTCTGAAGAGCTCAAAAGGCTTCAAAGTCGTGTTTGAGGAGGGTAACAATCACAGTAGACTGTGGCTGTTGTTGCGACTAGTGTTTAAAAAACGTTTTTGTCATTTATTATTCTGTTTTTGTTATTAAGGGGTTAATCATCCATTTGCAAGTGGGTGCAATGCTCTGCTGACTTGTCACATACACTGTAAAAATTTTGTTAGTGTAACTGCCTTTTTTCACTGTTATTTCAAATTTTGTCAAAATTTGTTTCTCTTAAAAGGCCAAACAGTCTAATTTTCGTGCCTTTCGAAATTTCAAGGCAGGTGCAGCATCAACTTCCTCTGCTTCAAAACAAGAGGGAACTTTTGCTCAATCCAAGCAGGCCAGAAAGCCTGCTGCTGCCTCTAAGACAGCATGAAGGAGCGGCCCCCTATCCGACAACGGATCTAGTAGGGGGCAGACTCTATCTCTTCGCCCAGGCGTGGGCAAGAGATGTTTAGGATCCCTGGGTGTTGGAGATCATATCTCAGGGATATCTTCTGGACTTCAAAGCTTCTCCTCCACAAGGGAGAGTTCACCTTTCAAGATTATCTGCAAACCAGATAAAGAAAGAGGCATTCCTAAGCTGCGTACAAGATCTCCTTGTAATGGGAGTGATCCATCCAGTTCCGCGGACAGAACAAGGACAGGGGTTTTATTCAAATCTGTTTGTGGTTCCCAAAAAAGAGGGAACCTTCAGACCAATTTTGGATTTAAAGATCCTAAACAAATTCCTCAGAGTTCCGTCATTCAAGATGGAAACTATTCGAACCATTTTACCCATTATCCAAGAGGGTCAGTACATGACCATAGTGGACTTAAAGGATGCCTATCTTCACATTCCGATTCACAAGAATCATCATCAGTTCCTGAGGTTTGCCTTTATAGACAGGCATTACCAATTTGTAGCTCTTCCATTCGGGTTGGCTACAGCCCCAAGAATTTTTACAAAGGTTCTGGGCTCACTTCTGGCGGTCCTAAGACCGCGAGGCATAGCGGTGGCTCCTTACCTGGACGATATCCTGATACAGGCGTCAAGCTTTCAAATTGCCAAATCTCATACAGAGATAGTTCTGGCATTCCTGAGGTCGCATGGGTGGAAAGTGAATGAAGAAAAGAGTTCTCTATCTCCTCTCACGAGGGTTTCCTTACTAGGGACTCTAATAGATTCTGTAGAAATGAAAATTTACCTGACGGAGTTCAGGTTATCAAAACTTCTAAATGCTTGCCGTGTTCTTCACTCCATTCCGCGCCCCACGGTGGCTCAGTGCATGGAAGTAATCGGCTTAATGGTAGCGGCGATGGACATAGTGCCATTCACGCGCTTGCATCTCAGACCGCTGCAATTATGCATGCTCAGTCAGTGGAATGGGGATTACACAGATTTGTCCCCTCTACTAAATCTGGATCAGGAAACCAGAGATTCTCTTCTCTGGTGGTTATCTCGGGCCCATCTGTCCAAGGGTATGACCTTTCACAGACCAGATTGGACAATTGTTACAACAGATGCCAGCCTTCTAGGTTGGGGTGCAGTCTGGAACTCCCTGAAGGCTCAGGGTTCATGGACTCAGGAGGAGAAACTCCTCCCAATAAATATTCTGGAGTTAAGAGCAATATTCAATGCTCTTCTGGCTTGGCCTCCGCTAGCAACACTGAGGTTCATCAGATTTCAGTCGGACAACATCACGACTGTGGCTTACATCAACCATCAAGGGGGAACCAGGAGTTCCCTAGCGATGTCAGAAGTCTCCAAGATAATTCGCTGGGCAGAGACTCACTCTTGCCACCTGTCAGCGATCCATATCCCAGGTGTAGAGAACTGGGAGGCGGATTTTCTAAGTCGTCAGACTTTTCATCCGGGGGAATGGGAACTCCATCCGGAGGTGTTTGCTCAATTGGTTCTCCGTTGGGGCAAACCAGAATTGGATCTCATGGCGTCTCGCCAGAACGCCAAGCTTCCTTGTTACGGATCCAGGTCCAGGGACCCAGAAGCGGCACTGATGGATGCTCTAGCAGCGCCTTGGTTCTTCAACCTGGCTTATGTGTTTCCACCGTTTCCTCTGCTCCCTCGTCTGATTGCCAAAATCAAACAGGAAAGAGTATCGGTGATATTGATAGCGCCTGCTTGGCCACGCAGGACCTGGTATGCAGACCTAGTGGACATGTCATCCTTTCCACCATGGACTCTGCCTCTGAGACAAGACCTTCTAATACAAGGTCCTTTCAATCATCCGAATCTGCTTTCTCTGAGACTGACTGCATGGAGATTGAACGCTTGATCCTATCAAAGCGTGGCTTCTCCGAGTCAGTAATTGATACCTTAATACAGGCACGAAAGCCTGTCACCAGGAAAATTTACCACAAGATATGGCGTAAATATCTTCATTGGTGTGAATCCATGAATTACTCATGGAGTAGGGTTAGGATTCCTAGGATATTGTCCTTCCTCCAAGAGGGTTTGGACAAAGGATTATCAGCTAGTTCTTTAAAGGGACAGATTTCTGCTCTGTCTATTCTTTTACACAAGCGTCTGGCAGAAGTTCCAGACGTTCAGGCATTTTGTCAGGCTTTAGTTAGAATTAAGCCTGTGTTTAAACCTGTTGCTCCTCCATGGAGCTTAAACTTGGTTCTTAAAGTTCTTCAAGGGGTTCCGTTTGAACCCCTTCATTCTATTGATATCAAACTTCTTTCATGGAAAGCTCTTTTTCTGATGGCTATTTCCTTGGCTCGAAGAGTCTCGGAGTTATCTGCCTTACATTGTGATTCTCCTTATCTGATCTTTCATTCAGATAAAGTTGTTCTGCGTACAAAACCTGGGTTTTTACCTAAGGTGGTTTCTAACAAGAATATCAATCAAGAGATTGTTGTTCCATCATTATGTCCTAATCCTTCAAAGAAGGAACGTCTTTTGCATAATCTAGACTTAGTCCGTGCCTTGAAGTTTTACTTACAGGCTACTAAAGATTTTCGCCAAACATCTAACCTGTTTGTTGTTTACTCTGGACAGAGGAGAGGTCAGAAGGCCTTGGCAACCTCTCTTTTTGGCTTCGGAGTATAATCTGTTTAGCCTATGAGACTGCTGGACAGCAGCCTCCTGAAAGGATTACAGCTCATTCTACTAGAGCTGTGGCTTCCACCTGGGCCTTTAAAAATGAGGCCTCTGTTGAACAGATTTGCAAGGCTGCAACTTGGTCTTCCCTTCATACTTTTTCAAAATTTTACAAATTTGATACTTTTGCTTCTTCGGAGGCTGTTTTTGGGAGAGAGGTTCTACAGGCAGTGGTTCCTTCCGTTTAAGTTCCTGCCTTGTCCCTCCCATCATCCGTGTACTTTTGCTTTGGTATTGGTATCCCACAAGTAATGGATGATCCGTGGACTGGATACACTTAACAAGAGAAAACATAATTTATGCTTACCTGATAAATTTATTTCTCTTGTAGTGTATCCAGTCCACGGCCCGCCCTGTCCTTTTCAGGCAGGTCTAAATTTTAATTAAACTACAGTCACCACTGCACCCTATGGTTTCTCCTTTCTCGGCTTGTTTCGGTCGAATGACTGGATATGGCAGTGAGGGGAGGAGCTATATAGCAGCTCTGCTGTGGGTGATCCTCTTGCAACTTCCTGTTGGGAAGGAGAATATCCCACAAGTAATGGATGATCCGTGGACCGGATACACCACAAGAGAAATAAATTTATCAGGTAAGCATAAATTATTATTCTTGGCTGGTATAAAGAGTTCCATGTAACACACAGGGTTTAGACGTTTACTGCATCTGGATTCTTGTCTCATGAAGAATTACAGTATCACATTTTTTTTTTTTTTTTTTTTCTGTACTGTCTGGTTCATTTATTGGGGATAATAAATGATGCTCTTCTGCACATGAGATGCACTTCCTTGTTTTGGGCTATTTTGTAGAATATGGCTCTTAATCTGTTTATTTGTTTTACTGTAATATGGAGATATCTGGCAGTCTCTTTGTGTAACCAAGTTCATTAATTTGCTCTAGTTGGGATATTTGATCCTTTGTGTTTCCAGTGATGGCTGGTAGGGTAAACTCTTTGGTAATATGGTTATATTTGTGCTTTCTTGTTTCTTACCGTCACTTTACGGAAATGCTTATGCATTCACATATTGAGTATGTGCAAGATGTGGGTTTGTTATTGAACAAAAGACAATGTATGAACTGGGAACAATCAAATAATAGAGATTTTTCATTTAAATAGAAGATACAATGACATTTTCTGTACGATTATTAAGGGATAGAAGGAACCAGAGGAACATTTGCAAGGCTAAGGCAAAGGAAGCAACAAGACAATTGAAGTAAGCAAGGATTAGTGGCTATTGATGCGGAGCAAGTAAAACGAAGCATGCAGGTATAAGGAAGCAACAAGACATTGAAGTAAGCAAAGATTAGTGGCTATTGATGCGGAACAAGTAATGTAATACAAAGCGTGCAGGTATAAGGAAGCAACAAGACATTGAAGTAAGCAAAGATTAGTGGCTATTGATGCGGAACAAGTAATGTAATACAAAGCGTGCAGGTATAAGGAAGCAACAAGACATTGAAGTAAGCAAGGATTAGTGGCTATTGATACGGAGCAAGTAAAACAAAGCGTGCAGGTATAAAGAAGCAACAAGACATTGAAGTAAGAAAGGATTAGTGGCTATTGATACGGAGCAAGTAAAACAAATCGTGCAGGTATAAGGAAGCAACAAGACGTTGAAGTAAGCAAGGATTAGTGGCTATTGATGCGGAGCAAGTAAAACAAAGCGTGCAGGTATAAGGAAGCAACAAGACATTGAAGTAAGCAAGGATTAGTGGCTATTGATGCGGAGCAAGTAAAACAAAGCATGCAGGTATAAGGAAGCTCTGTGCAAGGATTAGTGGCTATTGATGCACAGCAAGTAATGTAATACAAATCGTGCAGGTATAAGGAAGCTCTGTGCAAGGATTAGTGGCTATTGATGTGGAGAAAGTAATGCAAAGCATGCAGGTATAAGGAAGCTCTGTGTCCTCATTCTGATAAGAATAGCTATTTATAGAGTGTTTGTTGTCAGCAAGAAAAGAGGAAGAACACGCTGGAAGCCTAGCTGTTAAATATTGCCTGGATATGCCAGTTAAACGCTTGAGTTTTGGGTAAAAAAAAAAGGGGAGGTTTGAATAATAAAGTGATTATTATAAATTTGGTGTCGAAAAAAGAAAAAGATGCATGTGTCTTATGAGCCTATGTTAATGGAGGGCTCTTACTTTATTATTATTATTATTATTATTATTATTATTATTTATTATACTTTTATTTATGAAGCGCCAACATATTCCGCAGCGCTGTCCATGGGTACAATTAATTTAAAATAACTAGGGATGCACCGAAATTTCGGCCGCAGAAAGTTTCGGCCGAAAATGGCATTTTTGGCTATTTCGTTTTTTTAGCCTGTTATTTTCGGTAAAATTATTGTGTAGCATGTTTCAAATTTGATGCTAGCCTAGAGCTGCTGTTTAAGTTTATTACTTGACTTACTGTTCTGCATATAATGAGTTTTCTAGGACTGTTACGTTATAATTCTGTTACATAGAACTAAATGAAGAATAATACAGTATATTGATATTTATAATTGTTTTAAGTAGGGATGCACCAAAATTTTGGTCGCAAAAACATTTTGGCTGAAAATGGCATTATTGTTTGCCTGTTTTTATTTTTTTCTTGGTAAAATTATTGTGTAGCATATTATTGTTTTAAGATATTTTTGTCCAATTTTACTGTGTTACTTTCAATAAAAGTGTGGGATTTTTTTATTGGCTCTAATTTATGCAAAAAAAAACCTAAAAAAAAATTATTTGAAAAAATACATTTTCGTTATCAGTTTCGGTTTTCGGCCAAGTACATCCCAGATTTTCGATTCGGTTTCGGTCCAGAATTTCCATTTCGGTGCATCACTAAAAATAACAATTTAAAACTTGTAAGAGACAGGACAAATTGTACAAACACATACAGGAGGAATTGAGGGGTAGGAGGTTGAGAAACAGGAGGTGAGGACTGCAAGATTCTGAAAGATGTTAATGCAGAATTAGAGGAGGGAAATGTTGTTAGGTAAGAGAAATATTGAGTTGGGTGGTAGGCTTCTCTTAACAAAAAGTATTCAGAGAGCATTTAAAGGAAGGAAGATTAGGGGAAAGCCTGACAGGACGAGGGAGAGTGTTCCAGAGGGTAGGTGCAGCACAACAGAAGTCCTGCAGTCTAGCATGGGAAGAGGTGATAGTCGCGGATGCAAGGAGCAGGTCGTTGTTGGATCTTAGTTGGCAGGCTGGAGTATACTTGTTTATTAGAGAGGATAGGTAGAGGGGAGCGGCGTTGGTGAGAGCTCTGTATGTAAGGGTGAGCATTTTGAATTTAATTCTGCTGTGAATGGGGAGCCAATGAAGGGACTCCCAGAGAGGTGCAGCAGATACAGAGCGACGGGAAAGGTGGATCAGCCTAGCAGAGGTATTTAGGATGGATTGAAGGGGGTAGAGGCGGGAAAGAGGAAGGCCAGCAAGTAGGTTATTGCAGTAGTCAAGTCGGGAAATAACAAGGGAGTGAATTATTTGCTTTGTGGTGTTAGCGCTCAGAAAAGGGTGAATCTTGGAAATATTGCGTAGATTGTTGCATCAGGATGTAGAAAGCTTTTGGATATGGGGGACCAAGGATAGATTTGAGTCAAGTGTAACTCTGAGGCAGCGGACTTGGGGCGATGGGGAAATAGTGATGCAGTCAACAGGAATAGAGAAGTCAGTGTAGGGGGGGGGGGATAAGAAGGAGCTCAGTCTTGGGCATGTTAATCTTTAGGTGGTGAGAGGCCATCCAGGAAGAAATACCAGATAAGCAGTCGCTGACATGAGAAAGGACAGAGGGAGAGAGAGCAGGGGTGGAGAGGTAGATCTGGGTGTCATCAGTATTTAGGTGATATTTGAAGCCATAACTGTTGATTATGTTACCCAGTGAAAAAGTATAAATGGAGAAGAGTAGAGGACCCAGAAAAGATCCTTGAGGTACTCCAACAGACAGAGGCATTAGAAAGGAGTCGTTGCTGGCAAATGACACAGAAAAAGACCTGTGAGAAAGATAGGAGTGAATCCAGGAAAGAGCAGTGTCACAGAGGCCAAAAGAGCTAAGGGTCTGTAGGAGGAGGGGGTGGTCAACTGTGTCGAAGGCAGCTGAGAGGTCAAGTAAGATGAGTATAGAGTAGTGGCCAATATTTTTAGCAGAGAGAAGATCATTAGTAACCTTGGTAATTACAGCCTCAGTTGAGTGTTTGGGGTGGAATCCAGATTGCAGGGGGTCAAGCAAAGAGTTGGTGGACAGGAAGTGGGTTAGGCGATTGTAAACTAGTTTTTCAAGGAGTTTTGATGTTAGTGGAAGCAGTTATATGGGGCGGTAGCTTTCAGGAGAATTAGGGTTGAGGGAGGGGTTTTTCGAGTATGGGAGTGACTTTTGCGTGTTTGAAAGAAGATGGGAATGTGCCGGTAGAGAGAGAGAGGTTGAAGATGTGAGGGTGGAAGACAGGGAGGGTATTAGATGGGAAGGGATAGGGTCAAGCGGGCAGGTAGTGAGGCGTGAGGAAGATAGTAAGGCAGAAACTCCATTCTCAGTGGCTGGATGGAAGATGCAGAGGGTGGCAGAGGGATTAACTGGGCCTATTGTTTGAATATTGCAGGTTGGTATTGGGATGTTGCTTCGGATAGTACGTGTTTTGTTTAAAAAGTAGTCTGCCAGGACTTGAGCCCTAAAGACAGATGGGGGGGGTGGAGCAGGTGGGTAGAGGAGAGAGTTAAAGGTGGAGAAGAGTCGTTTAGAGTTTGAGGAAAGAGTAGATATGATAGAAGAGAAGTAGGTTTGTTTGGCTAAGTGAAGGGCAGAAGTGTATGAATGAAGAATTAACTTAGTGTACTTTAAAAAAAAAAAACTTAAAAATTTAAATTAAATAGCAAAAATATCCGATGTCAGATATACAGCTTACAACTAGTAAGGCCAGTGTGAAATATAATGTATATTGTGTGATAGAACTCGCAGATCAAGCTCTCAGTATACACGTTAGTGTAACACATCCTGTTGGTATCAGTAACAACAAGTATTGTGTGACGGGAGCACAAATTTCACATGGTATCAGTAGCGATATGTCTGACAGCAGGACGTGTTACACTAAGTATTGTGTGACGGGAGCACAAAGATCACATGGTATCAGTAGAGATATAACCTAGAGAAAGAACAATGATATACAGCGCTAAGTGTTTAAAACGGATCCAAGCCACTCCCTGACCACCTCTCCAAAGTGGCCACAATAAAACAGAAAAAAATGAGGAGATGAGAGGGCGCTAAAGCAAGAAAAAAATACCACACTTAATCTCTAATAAAAATTTAATAAAGTAAAAAATAACAAATATAGAACATGAATTTTGTGATTACTAGAGCTGCAACAACTAATCGCCATAATCGATAATAATCGATTATGAAAATAGTTGTCAACGAATCTCATAATCGATTAATCGGTTTGCAATTAGTTGGTCTGTGCACAACACCAGCTGCTTCACTCCAATGAACTCCTGCATATGGTATTGTGTTTTATGGTTATGTCCTTATCCTAAAGGACGTCTACAGACGTCTACTTTTCACGTTTTCAGGACAGTATACGTTTACAACTACTCCTGGCTTATGTGCAACCCAGATATAATAGTCATCATTTGGATTGTTTTTATTAAATCTGGTGATTTGGAACTATGCTTTTCATGATATAGTGCCAAGCTTGTTGTTTACACCTTGCCCCTAGATTGATGGGAGTTATTTAAATTGATGTGCACTATTATCTGTTTGCACAATTATTAGCGTATTGCTTGCTATTGCTGATTATATGTACTGTATAAATAAATGTGTAAGGCTTTGTCCTGTTATTGATATAGCGCTTTTTTTTTTTTTTTTATATTTTTATTAAATTGTGATAATATGTACTAGAGTCAACCTTTATAAGTATAGATATTTCCCCTAACCTTATAGCTGGTTATTTACCATTGCATATAGATATTCAAGACATTTTTATGTTAGAATGAAGTCAAGGGTTTCTTTATTGAGAGGCCCCTTGCCAAGGTAGAAAACACTTAGCATTGGTGAAGAGCTAACAATGATAAATATCCCACTTTGGTGAAATTGGCAAAACCCTACTTATACACCTCAACAGCCTTTTCTCTGCTGCAGGAAATATAGCTGCAAACAGAGAACCAGCCTTAACCAGAAGCATGTGGACAGGTTGAGATGTTTGCATTTCAAGGCAAAGTTTCTGAAAGAGTGAATAACAGAATGTTATTAACAGTGATAGCCTAACTCTTTCTAGTTCTACCTCTTTTCAAACAGTTTGTGTTTTTTTTGTATAATTATAAAACTGTGCTCTGCTGCTTAAAAATTGAAGAAACAGTTGTGTTAATGTAAAGTTTTAGTCTGAAGTTTATATTTGTAACACTCAGTATGTGGATTTTATTTAAAACATAGAAAATTATTATTGATTCTCTTTTTATCCGATTAGTCGATTAATCGAAAAAATAATCGGCCGATTAATCGATTATGAAAATAATCGTTAGTTGCAGCCCTAGTGATTACTAATATAAAGTTAAAGGGACGTCTCCCTATAACAAGAGTTAAGCAAATACAAGTTAATGAATGTCTAATATGATTGCTAGAATACCAACAATAAAAAATACAAAGTCTAAAAATTACATAAATTCATCTGTAAAAAATAAGAATACATATATATTATGACAAAAAGTCCATGGATAATATTATATTAATCGATGATGTGCAATATAGAAGAAACAGTTCGTATTTCACACTATCTGAGTGTGCAACTCTGTTGCTATATTATAGTGAGTCTATCGACATATGGCTGTGATCCAAAGATTATATTATCAATGTTTCAAATCTGGTTTTGGCAACTTTGTTGCAACACAAGAGTGAATCTGCCACTGAGGTTGTAGAATAATAATCCACCTTACATAGAATGAATGTTGGCACTTAGAGGGTGTTATGAGAAAAGTCTTATATTAAGTAGCCAATCTTGTGTGAAAAAAGAAACGCTCCAGGGCGTCTTACCATGAAATTTCGTCAGCTGATAACAAGCCGCTCAGCGTGCATTGAGGGCGGTTCCTCCACAGTGAGTATGCAGGGTTCAGAGCTTGGTTGAGCTATACCACTGACCATGTAAGTTAGTTCCCAAAGTTAGCACTTCACCTTGAAACTGCCGCTATCAACGGCTCACAGACCAAACCGGAGGGTCTGCAGCAGCAGGAGTGATGGTGTTTGTAAATCCCGCACTTAGCATATATCACGCGCGGTTTAAAGAACTAGGTACCTAGTATGCGTTGATCTATACAGGTCAAGCAACTCTTGATAAAGTGCTAAGACGGGTGAAACGCGTAGGAGAGTTGCTTGTTCTGTATAGAGCAACGCTTACTAGGTAAGACTTTTCTCATAACACCCTCTAAGTGCCAACATTCATTCTATGTAAGGTGGATTATTATTCTACAACCTCAGTGGCAGATTCATTCTTGTGTTGCAACAAAGTTGCCAAAACCAGATTTGAAACATTGATAATATAATCTTTGGATCACAGCCATATGTCGATAGACTCACTATAATATAGCAACAGAGTTGCACACTCAGATAGTGTGAAATACGAACTGTTTCTTCTATATTGCACATCATTGATTTTTATATTATCCATGGACTTTTTGTTATAATATATATGTATTCTTATTTTTTACGGATGAATTTATGTAATTTTTAGACTTTGTATTTTTTATTTTTTTATTAGTGGTATTCTAGCAATCATATTAGACATTCATTAACTTGTATTTGCTTAACTCTTGTTATAGGGAGACATCCCTTTAACTTTATATTAGTAATCACAAAATTCATGTTCTATATTTGTTTTTATTTTTTACTTTATTAAATTTTTATTACAGATTGTGTGTGTTATTCTTGCTTTAGCGCCCTCTCCTCATTTTTATCACTAGAGATATGTCTGAAAGCAGGACGTGTTACACTAAGTATTGTGTGACGGGAGCACAAAGGTCACATGGTACCAGTAACGGTATGTTTGACATGAGACGTGTTACACTAAGGTTATTGTGTGATGGGAACCCAAAGATCACATGATATCAGCAACGGTATGTCTGATAACGGGATGTGTTACACTGGAGGCCAAAACGAACATCTGGTGTTGCCATGTTCCTTGTTCAGAGAATAATTGCCTGGTATTTCGGGGCTGGACTGATCTTAAGTGAGATCAGACTGATGTACTTCAGGAAAGTTCTCCTCTGTGAAAAGCACAATTGGACTAAAAGAGTCTGCTTCTATGTGGTAACTCACCATAGAACAAGCTACAGAGTTGTTTATTTCTGGTAAAGCGCTTCTCTTTCTGTATACGATTGCTACTTATGCTGTGTATGGGTTGACATGCGTTTGCTACTTATACTGCGTAAGGGATGAGGCACGTTTGCTACTTATGCTGCGTAAGGGATGAGGCACGTTTGCTCCTTAAGCTGGGTATGGGATGAGGCACATTTGCTACTTATGCTGCGTATGGGATGAGGCACGTTTGCTACTTATGCTGCGTATGGGACGAGGCACGTTTGCTACTTATACTGCGTATTGGATGAGGCACGTTTGCTCCTTATGCTGTGTAAGGGATGAGGCATGTTTGCTCCTTATGCTGTGTAAGGGATGAGGCTCGTTTGCTCCTTATGCTACGTAAGGGATGAGGCACATTTGCTACTTATGCTGCGTATGGGATGAGGCACGTTTGCTACTTATGCTGCGTATGGGATGAGGCACGTTTGCTTCTTATACTGCGGATTGGATGAGGCACGTTTGCTCCTTATGCTGTGTAAGGGATGAGGCACGTTTGCTCCTTATGCTGCGTAAGGGATGAGGCTCGTTTGCTCCTTATGCTACGTAAGGGATGAGGCACATTTGCTCATCCCTTCATGGCAAAGATAATTTATTTATGCAGAAACGGGGAACTGCCATGGGATCCAATGTCGCCTCTACCTACGCCAATATATACATGAACCAATTTGAAGAAAAATTTGTGTTTTGAAAATGAGTTGTTTTTACTATAAGACGCCACTTGGTGGCGCTATATAGACGACATCTTTTGTGTGTGGTGGGGCGACATTGGGTCCCTGGAGAATTTTGTATCGACTCTTAATGCTGCTACGTCACATATTAAGTTCACTTTGACACGTAGTGAAATATCTGTCCCTTTTTTAGGTACGCTAGTATATAAGGAAGTAAATGTTTTAAAAACAGATTTATATACCAAGGAAACAGATTGTAACAGTTTGTTGCATTTTACTAGTGCTCACCCTGAGACCCTATTAAAGTCCCTCCCATACAGTCAATTGTTGAGTGAGACGGATTGTCCAAGATGACAGCTTAATACAAGTTAAATTAAGTGAGATGGGACATAAATTCATTGAAAGGGGGTTATCCTAAGGGCAATATTCAGGAAACTATTAAAAAAAGTCCATTAAATTCCCAGAGTAGAGGTATTGAGACCTATAATAAGAGAATGGAAGAATCAAAAACAAGATAGAATGGCTTTTGTTTCCGAATATAATGTGTTGAGTAAATGGATCTCAGGGATTGTGAGGAAACACTGGTACATACTAAGGGATTGCAATCCACAAAATGAGGTCTTTAAGAATTAACCTCTCTCAGCATACAAAAGGTCTTGTAATATTAAGGATAGACTGGTGAGTGCTTAAGTAGCTACCTGCAAAAGGGATAATACAGGATACATTACATATAAAAGAAATGGTTGTTTCCCGTGTTTATCCTGTTCAAATTGTAATAGCATGATTAAAGGGGACACGTTTGCATATCCCTTGACAGGTCAGAAATTTAAAAGGACATTAAACACTTTGAGATGGTAATATAAAATGATAAATTGTATATATAAAACAGCTCTGCAATATGCTTTCATTATTTATTTTGTCATCTTTGCCTGTAATTCCATTCTGAAATTGTGAGCTTTTCAGTTCCTGTTAGAAATGGAAGTGCAGAACATTGTTATATTCCACACAGCCATTGGCTGCACACTCTAGTGACCCATTTATAACTGACCCTAATTGGCCACAGCAGACAAGGTAACATAAGTTATAACATGGCAGCTCCCAGTGTTTTATAGACACTAAAACTTTACACTTATTTTGTCACTTTTTAAACAACTAATGAAACTTTAAAAAATACATCTACATGTTAGTCATGGACTAATCTTTTCTTTGAATGCATCGTTCTATCTAGCACTTATTTAGTGTTTAATGTCCCTTTAAAATTTCTGGATTCCACACATGTAACACTACTTTATATTTTATTTTTAATTAAATGTCCGTGTGGGATTATTTACTTAGGCGAGACGACCCAGAGGGTGAGGGACAGGATAATACAGCACAAATCGGCATTAAGACGGAAAGATAAGGAAGCTCTGATGGTTCATCATTTTGTTGAAGCTGGTCATTCTGTCTCTCAACTCGGGTTTCAAATTATTGAACATGTTGCCCCCTTAAGAAGGGGCGGTAATAGAGATTTATATCTTAAGAGGCAAGAAGCGCACTGGATTTATAAACTAGAGTCTATGTATCCAAAAGGAATGAATAGAGATATGGAGTAGAACTTATTTGTGTAGATATTTGTTGCTGTCTTCTAAGATGTATTGTTTTTATTGTAATTACATTTGACAACACTAGGTGGGGATGTTACATAAGCAATTCTGAAAAATGCATGAAGGAGTTAACAAGAATGTTAATGAGATTGTTAAAAAGTCACCTGGTGTAATGTATAACGGTGAACATTATTGGTATTACCTGTTATGACATGAATAAGGGCAGAAGGCCCTTTTTACCTTTGTTTCTTGGGGTTGCAGACCCCTGCAGCTTACACATGAGTAAAAAGGAAAGTTGATATTGACTGTTTGCTACTTTTGCTGCGTAAGGGGTGAGCACGTTTGCTACTTATGCTGTGTAAGGGGTGAGCATGTTTGCTACTTATGCTGCGTAAGGAGTGAGCACGTTTGCTACTTATGCTGCGTAAGGGGTGAGCACGTTTGATACTTTTGCTGTGTAAGGAGTGAGCACGTTTGCTACTTATGCTGTGTAAGGGGTGAGCATGTTTGCTACTTATGCTGCGTAAGGAGTGAGCACGTTTGCTACTTATGCTGTGTAAGGGGTGAGCACGTTTGCTACTTATGCTGTGTAAGGGGTGAGCACGTTTGCTACTTATGCTGCGTAAGGGGTGAGCACGTTTGCTACTTATGCTGCGTAAGGAGTGAGCACGTTTGCTACTTATGCTGCGTAAGGAGTGAGCACGTTTGCTACTTATGCTGCGTAAGGGGTGAGCACGTTTGCTACTTATGCTGCGTAAGGAGTGAGCATGTTTGCTACTTATGCTGCGTAAGGGGTGAGCACGTTTGCTACTTTTGCTGTGTAAGGGGTGAGCACGTTTGCTACTTATGCTGCGTAAGGGGTGAGCACGTTTGCTACTTATGCTGCGTAAGGGATGAGGATGTTTGCTACTTATGCTGCGTAAGGGATGAGCACGTTTGCTACTTATGCTGCATAAGGGATGAGCACGTTTGCTACTTATGCTGCGTAAGGGATGAGGACGTTTGCTACTTTTGCTGCGTAAGGGATGAGCACGTTTGCTACTTATGCTGCGTAAGGGATGAGCACGTTTGCTACTTATGCTGCGTAAGGGATGAGGACGTTTGCTACTTTTGCTGCGTAAGGGATGAGGACGTTTGCTACTTTTGCTGCGTAAGGGATGAGGACGTTTGCTACTTATGCTGCGTAAGGGATGAGGACGTTTGCTACTTATGCTGCGTAAGGGATGAGGACGTTTGCTACTTATGCTGCGTAAGGGATGAGCACGTTTGCTACTTATGCTGCGTAAGGGATGAGCACGTTTGCTACTTATGCTGCGTAAGGGATGAGGACGTTGGCTACTTATGCTGCGTAAGGGATGAGGACGTTTGCTACTTATGCTGCGTAAGGGATGAGCACGTTTGCTACTTTTGCTGCGTAAGGGATGAGCACGTTTGCTACTTTTGCTGCGTAAGGGATGAGCACGTTTGCTACTTATGCTGCGTAAGGGATGAGCACGTTTGCTACTTATACTGCGTAAGGGATGAGCACGTTTGCTACTTATGCTGCGTAAAGGATGAGCACGTTTGCTACTTATGCTGCGTAAGGGATGAGCACGTTTGCTACTTATGCTGCCTAAGGGATGAGCATGTTTGCTACTTATGCTGCATAAGGGATGAGCACGTTTGCTACTTATGCTGTGTATGGGTTAAGGCGCGTTTGCTACTTATACTGCGTAGGGGATGGGGTGTGTTTAGTATGAGTGTATTTTTGCATACAGTTATACCATAAGACACGCTTGCTCACCATACTGCTGACATGTTTATTATGAGTTTATTTTTATATACAGTTATACCATAAGACACGCTCACTCACCGTACTGCTGATTTGTAAGCATTGCTGTTAGCAGAAACCATTCACTCTTTCATAGTAGACTGACCCTGCAAGTATTATGTGCCACCAGAAGAGGGCACTGCAACACAACTCACATATTATTTTTCTAAATAGAGCTGTTTAACATCTTCATTTATAAATAAAATACTCATCTTCCCATGCACAGAAATAGTAACTGATTGCAGTTTGTTTCATCCAATGAAGACAATATAAACTGCAATATCTAAGGGGACAGATGTTTATCATTCATATGTTATAGCGAATCTGAATATACGTTGTCTTGTATCAAGGTATTTTTATAAACCCTAATACATATTAAATGTTCCTATTTTTTAGATGCAAAAATGTCAATTTATGCAACATAATATGATAAATAAACATCCTGTACATGAACACCCAGTGCAGCACTAACACACGGGACTTGGTGCACATCTCATGCCCTGGGCGGAACTCAGATGGGACAGGGTGTGCACATTTCATGCCCTGGGCGGTACTCAGATGGGACAGGGTGTGCACATTTCATGCCCTGGGCGGTACTCAGATGGGACAGGGTGTGCACATCTCATGACCTGGGCGGCACTCGGATGGGACAGGGTGTGCACATCTCATGACCTGGGTACCTCTCAGATGGGACAGGGTGTGCACATCTAATGATCTCATGACCTAGCGGTACTCAGATGGGACTGGGTGTGCACATCTCATGTCCTGGGCGGTACTCAGATGGGACAGGGTGTGCACATCTCATGACCTGGGTACCTCTCAGATGGGACTGGGTGTGCACATCTCATGACCTGGGCGGCACTCAGATGGGACAGGGTGTGCACATCTCATGACCTGGGCGGTACTCAGATGGGACAGGGTGTGCACTTCTCATAACCTGGGCGTTACTCAGATGGGACAGGGTGTGCACATCTAATGACCTGGGCGGCACTCAAATGGGACAGGGTGTGCACATCTAATGATCTGGGCGGCACTCAGATGGGACAGGGTGTGCACATCTCATGACCTGTGCGGTACTCAGATGGGACAGGGTGTGCACATCTCATGACCTGGGCGGTACTCAGATGAGACAGGGTGTGCACATCTCATGACCTGGGCGGTACTCAGATGGGACAGGGTGTGCACATCTCATGACCTGGGCGGCACTCAGATGGGACAGGGTGTGCACATCTAATGACCTGGGCGGCACTCAAATGGGACAGGGTGTGCACATCTAATGATCTGGGCGGCACTCAGATGGGACAGGGTGTGCACATCTCATGACCTGGGTGGTACTCAGATGGGACAGGGTGTGCACATCTCATGACCTGGGCGGTACTCAGATGGGACAGGGTGTGCACATCTCATGACCTGGGCGGCACTCAAATGGGACAGGGTGTGCACATCTCATGACCTGGCGGTACTCGGATGGGACAGGGTGTGCACATCTCATCAGGGCCGTCTTTAATACTGACTGGGCCCTGGGCAAACATTTCCTTGGGCCCCCCCCCCCCCGTCCATGCAATTTCGCTCTCCACCCCAACACCCCAAAAAACAACTAAATCAATTTTTTTAATTTTATTTTTTTAAAATAATTTGCCCAGCAGTGGATCATCCACTGTTGGGCTAATCATTTTCAAAAAAATATTAAATAAATTGCAATATGTGAAACTGGACCTAAGCAGTACTAATAAGTAAATAAATATATAAATTCCTCCACTGTGGATTACTTTAAAATATTTACTAATTAATTAAACGTTGGTTTTTAATTTATTTATACATTTGTTTAAGTACATAAATATTTAATGCAATGCACTGCATTGCATAGTAAAAATCAGTGTCGGACCTAATGTCTACAGGGCCCTGGTGCAAGAATGTTGGGCCCCCCTAAAAGCATCTCACCAGTTTTGGGATATTCACTACATATTTATTGTTTAGACAGCCACTGTACAGCAAAATTACCACTTTCATGAATACCAAGGGAATGCTACCAAACTCCCCTAACCCATAAACACACACAATCTCCAGAGCATACACATATACATGTACACACAAACACACACTACAGAGCACACACAAATTTATGTACACACTCCAATATATAATCCAATATTAAAAATACAATGTATGTGTGCCTCAAGACGGAAGAGAGCAGTGTCTGCAGCTGCACAGATGTTCAAATCCTCACATGCCTGCCGCTCCAGCTTTCTGCTGCATGCGCCTACAGTATGCCCTACCCTGAATAATCCCCACCACCAGAGCAGTTACCTGGTAACAGTGGTAACCCCAGCAGAACCTTTTCTTATACAGTATGATTGGTTGGATGCCGAGTCAGGGCTTAGCATTCAGTGCTGCACAGTGCACACCTAAAACAAGCACATGGCACTAGCTTGGCATGTCACATGATCCCAGCTCAGTCTGGCACAGTTTCCCACAAATAAATATAAGCAGAGAACTTTTGACTGTGACAGTATTAGGACTGACATCAGCAGTCTGGCATGAACCAAAAAAAAAAAAAAAGTTATTGATAAGATATTGAAATTGCCGAATGGAAGGGTTACCAAAGAGAATATTCAGAGTCAAAAGAACCCTGACAGGATGGTGTTTGTTTCAGAGTATAATGCCTGTAGCCCGAGATTTAAAAAAAATAACAAGGAAACATTGGCACATCCTGAGTGATTGCAATCCAGAAGTGAAAGCTTTTAAGCAGCCACTCTATGCCTGCCTATACTAGACTTCCCAGCTTAAGAGACAACATAATTAGAGCTGACGTGGGAAGTAAAAAGAAATGCAGACAGGGTTTTATTACCTCAGAGAATAACGGCTGTTTTCCTTGTCTTATTTGTTCAAATTGTAACAATATGACTAAGGGTGATACATTCACCCACCCCCTCACAGGACAGAAGTTTAGGATTAAAGGGTATTATAACTGTAATACCTTTTTCTCCAACATAGGTGTGTCCGGTCCACGGCGTCATCCTTACTTGTGGGATATTCTCTTCCCCAACAGGAAATGGCAAAGAGCCCAGCAAAGCTGGTCACATGATCCCTCCTAGGCTCCGCCTTCCCCAGTCATTCTCTTTGCCGTTGTACAGGCAACATCTCCATGGAGATGGCTTAGAGTTTTTTGGTGTTTAACTGTAGTTTTTATTATTCAATCAAGAGTTTGTTATTTTAAAATAGTGCTGGTATGTACTATTTACTCTGAAACAGAAAAGAGATGAAGATTTCTGTTTGTAAGAGGAAAATGATTTTAGCAACCGTTACTAAAATCGATGGCTGTTTCCACACAGGACTGTTGAGAGGAATTAACTTCAGTTGGGGGAAACAGTGAGCAGACTTTTGCTGCTTGAGGTATGACACATTTCTAACAAGACGATGTAATGCTGGAAGCTGTCATTTTCCCTATGGGATCCGGTAAGCCATTTTTATTACATAAAGAAAAAAAGGGCTTCACAAGGGCTTTTAAGACTGTAGACATTTTCTGGGCTAAAACGATTGATATATAAGCATATTTTATACTTCATAGCTTTGAGGAATTATTTTATTCTTGGGAATTATGTAAAATAACCGGCAGGCACTGTATTGGACACCTTATTCTCTAGGGGCTTTCCCTAATCATAGGCAGAGCCTCATTTTCGCGCCTCTATTGCGCACTTGTTTTTGGGAAGCATGACATGCAGATGCATGTGTGAGGAGCTCTGATACATAGAAAAGACTTTCTGAAGGCGTCATTTGGTATCGTATTCCCCTTTGGGGTTGGTTGGGTCTCAGCAAAGCAGATACCAGGGACTGTAAAGGGGTTAAATATAAAAACGGCTCCGGTTCCGTTATTTTAAGGGTTAAAGCTTTCAAATTTGGTGTGCAATACTTTTAAGGCTTTAAGACACTGTGGTGAAATTTTGGTGAATTTTGAACAATTCCTTCATACTTTTTCACATTTGCAGTAATAGTGTATTCAGTTTAAAATTTAAAGTGACAGTAACGGTTTTATTTTAAAACGTTTTTTGTACTTTGTTATCAAGTTTATGCCTGTTTAACATGTCTGAACTACCAGATAGACTGTGTTCTGTATGTGGGGAAGCCAAGGTTCCTTCTCATTTAAATAGATGTGATTTATGTGACACAAAATTTAGAGAAAATGATGCCCAAGATGATTCCTCAAGTGAGGGGAGTAAGCATGGTACTGCATCATCCCCTCCTTCGTCTACACCAGTCTTGCCCACACAGGAGGCCCCTAGTACATCTAGTGCGCCAATACTCCTTACTATGCAACAATTAACGGCTGTAATGGATAATTCTATCAAAAACATTTTAGCCAAAATGCCCACTTATCAGCGAAAGCGCGACTGCTCTGTTTTAGAAAATACTGAAGAGCATGAGGACGCTGATGATATTGGTTCTGAAGTGCCCCTACACCAGTCTGAGGGGGCCAGGGAGGTTTTGTCTGAGGGAGAAATTTCAGATTCAGGGAAAATTTCTCAACAAGCTGAACCTGATGTGATTACATTTAAATTTAAATTGGAACATCTCCGCGCCCTGCTTAAGGAGGTGTTATCTACTCTGGATGATTGTGAGAATTTGGTCATTCCAGAGAAATTATGTAAAATGGACAAGTTCCTAGAGGTCCCGGGGCCCCCCGAAGCTTTTCCTATACCCAAGCGGGTGGCGGACATTGTAAATAAAGAATGGGAAAGGCCCGGCATACCTTTCGTCCCTCCCCCTATATTTAAGAAATTGTTTCCTATGGTCGACCCCAGAAAGGACTTATGGCAGACAGTCCCCAAGGTCGAGGGGGCGGTTTCTACTCCAAACAAACGCACCACTATACCCATAGAAGATAGTTGTGCTTTCAAAGATCCTATGGATAAAAAATTAGAGGGTTTGCTTAAAAAGATGTTTGTTCAGCAAGGTTACCTTCTACAACCAATTTCATGCATTGTTCCTGTCACTACAGCAGCGTGTTTCTGGTTCGATGAACTAGAAAAGGCGCTCAATAAAGATTCTTCTTATGAGGAGATTTTGGGCAGAATTCATGCTCTCAAATTGGCTAACTCTTTCACCCTAGACGCCACTTTGCAATTGGCTAGATTAGCGGCGAAAAATTCTGGGTTTGCTATTGTGGCGCGCAGAGCGCTTTGGCTAAAATCTTGGTCAGCGGATGCGTCTTCCAAGAACAAATTGCTTAACATTCCTTTCAAGGGGAAAACGCTGTTTGGCCCTGACTTGAAAGAGATTATTTCTGATATCACTGGGGGCAAGGGCCACGCCCTTCCTCAGGATAGGTCTTTCAAGGCCAAAAATAAACCTAATTTTCGTCCCTTTCGCAGAAACGGACCAGCCCCAAGTGCTACGTCCTCTAAGCAAGAGGGTAATACTTCTCAAGCCAAGCCAGCCTGGAGGCCAATGCAAGGCTGGAACAAAGGTAAGCAGGCCAAGAAACCTGCCACTGCTACCAAGACAGCATGAGATGTTGGCCCCCGATCCGGGACCGGATCTGGTGGGGGGCAGACTCTCTCTCTTCGCTCAGGCTTGGGCAAGAGATGTTCTGGATCCTTGGGCGCTAGAAATAGTCTCCCAAGGTTATCTTCTGGAATTCAAGGGGCTTCCCCCAAGGGGGAGGTTCCACAGGTCTCAATTGTCTTCAGACCACATAAAAAAACAGGCATTCTTACATTGTGTAGAAGACCTGTTAAAAATGGGAGTGATTCATCCTGTTCCATTAGGAGAACAAGGGATGGGGTTCTACTCCAATCTGTTCGTAGTTCCCAAAAAAGAGGGAACATTCAGACCAATCTTAGATCTCAAGATCCTAAACAAGTTTCTCAAGGTTCCATCGTTCAAAATGGAAACCATTCGAACAATTCTTCCTTCCATCCAGGAAGGTCAATTCATGACCACGGTGGATTTAAAGGATGCGTATCTACATATTCCTATCCACAAGGAACATCATCGGTTCCTAAGGTTCGCATTTCTGGACAAGCATTACCAGTTTGTGGCACTTCCGTTCGGATTAGCCACTGCTCCAAGAATTTTCACAAAGGTACTAGGGTCCCTTCTAGCGGTGCTAAGACCAAGGGGCATTGCAGTAGTACCTGACTTGGACGACATACTGATTCAAGCGTCGTCCCTTCCACAAGCAAAGGCTCACACGGACATTGTCCTGGCCTTTCTCAGATCTCACGGGTGGAAAGTGAACGTAGAAAAAAGTTCTCTATCTCCGTCAACAAGGGTTCCCTTCTTGGGAACAATAATAGACTCCTTAGAAATGAGGATTTTTCTGACAGAGGCCAGAAAATCAAAACTTCTCAACCCTTGTCAAATACTTCATTCTGTTCCTCTTCCTTCCATAGCGCAGTGCATGGAAGTAATAGGTTTGATGGTAGCGGCAATGGACATAGTTCCTTTTGCGCGAATTCATCTAAGACCATTACAACTGTGCATGCTCAGTCAGTGGAATGGGGACTATACAGACTTGTCTCCGACGATACAAGTAGATCAGAGGACCAGAGATTCACTCCGTTGGTGGCTGTCCCTGGCCAACCTGTCACAGGGGATGAGCTTCCGCAGACCAGAGTGGGTCATTGTCACGACCGACGCCAGTCTGGTGGGCTGGGGCGCGGTCTGGGGACCCCTGAAAGCTCAGGGTCTTTGGTCTCGGGAAGAATCTCTTCTCCCGATAAATATTCTGGAACTGAGAGCGATATTCAATGCTCTCAAGGCTTGGCCTCAGCTAGCAAAGGCCAAGTTCATACGGTTTCAATCAGACAACATGACGACTGTTGCGTACATCAACCATCAGGGGGGAACAAGGAGTTCACTGGCGATGGAAGAAGTGACCAAAATCATTCAATGGGCGGAGACTCACTCCTGCCACTTGTCTGCAATCCACATCCCAGGAGTGGAAAATTGGGAAGCGGATTTTCTGAGTCGTCAGACATTTCATCCGGGGGAGTGGGAACTCCATCCGGAAATCTTTGCCCAAATTACTCAATTGTGGGGCATTCCAGACATGGATCTGATGGCCTCTCGTCAGAACTTCAAGGTTCCTTGCTACGGGTCCAGATCCAGGGA
Source organism: Bombina bombina (assembly GCF_027579735.1). Lineage (NCBI taxonomy): Eukaryota > Metazoa > Chordata > Amphibia > Anura > Bombinatoridae > Bombina > Bombina bombina. The sequence continues at coordinate 194,530,407 of NC_069505.1, read as the reverse complement.
TCCCAAGGCGACTCTAGTAGATGCACTAGTAGCACCTTGGACCTTCAAACTAGCTTATGTATTCCCGCCGTTTCCTCTCATCCCCAGGCTGGTAGCCAGGATCAATCAGGAGAGGGCATCGGTGATCTTGATAGCTCCTGCGTGGCCACGCAGGACTTGGTATGCAGACCTGGTGAATATGTCATCGGCTCCACCATGGAAGCTACCTTTGAGACGAGACCTTCTTGTTCAAGGTCCGTTCGAACATCCAAATCTGGTCTCACTCCAACTGACTGCTTGGAGATTGAACGCTTGATCTTATCAAAGCGAGGGTTCTCAGATTCTGTCATTGATACTCTTGTTCAGGCCAGAAAGCCTGTAACTAGAAAAATCTACCACAAAATATGGAAAAAATATATCTGTTGGTGTGAATCTAAAGGATTCCCTTGGGACAAGGTAAAAATTCCTAAGATTCTATCCTTTCTTCAAGAAGGTTTGGAGAAAGGATTATCTGCTAGTTCCTTGAAGGGACAGATTTCTGCCTTGTCTGTGTTACTTCACAAAAAGCTGGCAGCTGTGCCAGATGTTCAAGCCTTTGTTCAGGCTCTGGTTAGAATCAAGCCTGTTTACAAACCTTTGACTCCTCCTTGGAGTCTCAATTTAGTTCTTTCAGTTCTTCAGGGGGTTCCGTTTGAACCCTTACATTCCGTTGATATTAAGTTATTATCTTGGAAAGTTTTGTTTTTGGTTGCAATTTCTTCTGCTAGAAGAGTTTCAGAATTATCTGCTCTGCAGTGTTCTCCTCCTTATCTGGTGTTCCATGCAGATAAGGTGGTTTTGCGTACTAAACCTGGTTTTCTTCCGAAAGTTGTTTCTAACAAAAACATTAACCAGGAGATAGTCGTGCCTTTTTTGTGTCCGAATCCAGTTTCAAAGAAGGAACGTTTGTTGCACAATTTGGATGTAGTTCGTGCTCTAAAATTCTATTTAGATGCTACAAAGGATTTTAGACAAACATCTTCCTTGTTTGTTGTTTATTCTGGTAAAAGGAGAGGTCAAAAAGCAACTTCTACCTCTCTCTCTTTTTGGATTAAAAGCATCATCAGATTGGCTTACGAGACTGCCGGACGGCAGCCTCCTGAAAGAATCACAGCTCATTCCACTAGGGCTGTGGCTTCCACATGGGCCTTCAAGAACGAGGCTTCTGTTGATCAGATATGTAAGGCAGCGACTTGGTCTTCACTGCACACTTTTACTAAATTTTACAAATTTGATACTTTTGCTTCTTCTGAGGCTATTTTTGGGAGAAAGGTTTTGCAAGCCGTGGTGCCTTCCATCTAGGTGACCTGATTTGCTCCCTCCCTTCATCCGTGTCCTAAAGCTTTGGTATTGGTTCCCACAAGTAAGGATGACGCCGTGGACCGGACACACCTATGTTGGAGAAAACAGAATTTATGTTTACCTGATAAATTACTTTCTCCAACGGTGTGTCCGGTCCACGGCCCGCCCTGGTTTTTTAATCAGGTCTGATAATTTATTTTCTTTAACTACAGTCACCACGGTATCATATGATTTCTCCTATGCAAATATTCCTCCTTTACGTCGGTCGAATGACTGGGGAAGGCGGAGCCTAGGAGGGATCATGTGACCAGCTTTGCTGGGCTCTTTGCCATTTCCTGTTGGGGAAGAGAATATCCCACAAGTAAGGATGACGCCGTGGACCGGACACACCGTTGGAGAAAGTAATTTATCAGGTAAACATAAATTCTGTTTTTGTGATTTATTTAAGTGTCCGTGTGGCATAATCTATATTGGCGAGACGACCCAACGGGTCAGGATCCTTCAACATTAATCAAATATTAGGACCAATGATTTGAATGCCCCGGTAGCCTATCATTTTTTGACAAAAAGGTCACACTTTCACAATTAAGATTTCAGGTTAGAGATTATATACCTATTCGTAGACGGGAGGCAGTTACTTCTTTAAAAATGGGAAGCTTTCTGGATTAATCATCTGGACTCGCTAATCCCAAAAGGTATGAATAGGGAACTTGATTTGAGTGTATTTATGTAAATATTGTGATCCAGAGTGAGTACACTAAGGTTATGTGATTTAGAATTTTAGAATCTTAGTTCTTCTCATTGTCTTTAAGTAATCTCTGTTTAAGAACAAATACTATCAACATCTGTGTAGATGTATTTTAATTGTGTTTTTTAATATGATTTTTTTAATATATATGTAGGTGTGGACCACTAGAGTGCAGTGTGTATAAGATTGAACACCAAAGTGTAATTAAAGCAACTAAAGTGTTAATTGAAGAGGTGTGGTCTTACCTGCCTACAGCTATTTAAGTAAGCTTATGTGTAGATATAATACATGAACATGAATAAGGGTGTGTAACCCGAAACGTTGTTCTTTTTGCTTGCTATTTTTTGCTTCCATGTTATGATGGAATAAAGAGCGTTGAAGATTACAAGTGGTGCTGCTGTGTTCCTTATGACCTGGGCGGTAATCGGATGGGACTAGGTGTGCACATCTCATACCATGGGCAGTACTCAGATGGGACTAGGTGTCCACATCTTATGACCTGAGTGGCACTCAGATGGGACAGAATGTGCACATCTCATGCCCTGGGTGGCACTCAGATGGGACAGAATGTGCATATCTCATGCCCTGGGTGGCACTCAGATGGGACAGGGTGTGCACATCTTATTCCCTCGGCGGCACTCGTATGGGACAGGGTGTGCACATCTCATGACCTGGGAGGTATTCAGATGGGACAGGGTGTGTACATCTCATTCCCTGTTTGGCACTCGGATGGGACAGGGTGTGCACATCTCATGACCTGTGCGGTACTCAGATGGGACAGGGTGTGCACATCTCATGACCTGGACGGCACTCAGATGGGACAGGGTGTGCACATCTCATGCCCTGGGTACCTCTCAGATGGGACAGGGTGTGCACATCTCATGCCCTGGGTACCTCTCAGATGGGACAGGGTGTGCACATCTCATGACCTGGGCGGCACTCAGATGGGACAGGGTGTGCACATCTCATGACCTGGGTACCACTCAGATGGGACAGGGTGTGCACATCTCATGACCTGAGCGGCACTCAGAAGGGACAGGGTGTGCACATCTCATGACCTGGGCGGCACTCAGATGGGACAGGGTGTGCACATCTCATGACCTGGGTACCACTCAGAAGGG